>NC_082720.1:22787719-23118503 GCF_030144855.1 Hypanus sabinus
AGCCAGCATTTGGGCGAATTCCTGTGATTCCATTGCCCCAACCAGATCACATTCACGCTCCTTCAGAAAAACTTTGATTTCTTCCCGCAGTTCAAAGAAGTGGGTTACAGCTTGTCCTCGTGACAACCAATGGACTTCTGTGTGGAAAAACAAAACTGAATGCTCACTTCCCAGATCCTCACAAAATGATTTGAAGATGCCATGGTTCAAAGCATGCCCGCTGATCCAGTTGATGATCTTCACACAAGTATCAAGGACCTTCTTCAAATTTGGAGGCAATGTTTTTGATGCCAAAGCATGTCAATGAAGAGAACAATGTGTAACTTGCAAGTTGGGAATCTCCTTTTTCATCAATGCAGAAAAGCCAGATTTATTTCCAAGCATTGCAGGTGCCCCGTCAGTGCACATAGAACCAATGACTTTGATATCTAAATCATGTTTGGCAAAAAGTCTTTCACCAGCTGCATCACATCCTTTGCAGTTGTGTTTGTTTTCAGATCTTTACAAAACAGGAAATCTTCCTTCACAGCACCATCATTGACATACCTCACTAATGTGATGAGTTGACTACAACTGGAGACATCAGTTGACTCATCCAACTGAATAGAGATTTTAAGAGGGCTAGCTCTGACATCTGACATGACTTGGTCCAAAATATTTTCACTCAAATCACTGATTCGGTTGTGAATGACATTATTTGATCGGGGCACCTGTTCAAATTTTTTTTCTTGCTTCTTTGCCCAGGGTAATTGTTGCCATTTCCAGTGCACATGGCTTGATGAGATCTTCCGCAATTGTATGGGGCTTTTTGGATTTGGCCACTTTATATGCCACTTAGTATGAAGCAAGAAGTAATGGTTTTTCAACAGAAACAAAACTTAATTTTGGAAGAGTTCCTTGTGAATCAAAACGAGCTCTTTTGATTTTCAATGACCCAACATCATGTCTTTCAATATCAGCTCTCTCATGCTTGTTCTTGAAGTGCCCTTGAAGCTTGGATGGCTTCAGATTTGAGTTGGAAAACACAACGCTACAAAGAATGCACTGGGGTTTTTGCAAGCATCATTTCCTGTTGTGAAAGTGAAAAAAAAGCACACATAGTCATCATTCCATTTCCTTCTTTTTGACAATATGAAAGGTTAAGAGTAAAGAGAAAAATATGATCTGATATGAGAAAAACTATCTGACTAATTCAGGGATGACCACTTTACTCAACCAGACACGCCTATAGCAAAGTATCACAGGAATACGCTTTTGAATATTATATTACAACATTATCTGAGACGTAACCTTCTAGACAATACCCTATGTGCAGCCTGATCAGTGTTTTATAAAGGCTCAGCATGACAAGATCTTTCTGTGGTGGCAAAGCTTTAGGTTGTAGATTCCCATTCTTTGTATTTGTTCAATACACAGATTGATAGATGTCTGGACATGGAGTGTCCAGAGATACAGGACAGTGGTGGAAATGGCGCTGAGGTAGATGATCAGCCACGTTCTGAATGAATGGTGGAACAGCCAGGAATGCCCAATGGACAACTCCTGTTTCTATTCGTTATGCTCCTATGACAGCAGCATTAACACGGTTATTGACACCCTAAGCCCATCGTTTTGTGTTGTATATCTGATGCAACACACAAAACATTCCTCTCCACAGAATCTCAGACAACGCACTCTTTGTCCATATCTGCCGTTGTCATCCTGCACATTATCCATTCTACTGGATATACAACAGAATGAAAAATAAATCAGTATTCATTGTGTTGTTTCTTATGTTCTGAGGAGCAGGAGAGGGCTGTTCAGCCCATCGAGAACATATCATCTGCCCAAGATTTCCATCAGATATAGTACATCTGCCATATCTGCCTGGAAACAGCTCCCTGCCATTGTCCTGCTGTTAACTTACACTAGAGGAAATTTACTGATTAACTTACTGATTAAGTGACTGATTAACCTACCAACACCAACCTGTTCTAGTGAAGTCTGTCATGGTCCGGTCTGTGAAATCCACATTTCGGTTCATGGTCCAGTCCACGTTCCTTATTCCAGGTTTTCCAGGTTTCCCCAGTTTCTGTTGAGGCTGCTGATTCTTGTTTGGGCTGCTCTCATGAATAGCTTCAGGATTCAGCCTCGGGCTGCTGGATTGTTCCTGTCCAAATCCCCTGTCTGCATCCCTTCCCTACACCTTCCTCCTGGAACCCTGCCTCACCTTTTCCTGCCTCTGCATGGAGCCTTGCCTCGCCTCACCTTGTCTTGTCTCTGCCTGGAGCCTCGCCTTGCCTTGCTTTGTCTCTATCTGGAGCCTTGCCTCTGCCTGGAGCCTTGTCTCTGCCTGGAGCCTTGTCTCTGTCTGGAGCCTTGTCTCTGTCTGGAGCCTTGCCTCTGCCTGGAGCCTTGTCTCTGTCTGGAGCCTTGCCTCTGCCTGGAGCCTTGTCTCTGTCTGGAGCCTTGTCTCTGTCTGGAGCCTTGACTCTGTCTGGAGCCTTGTCTCTGCCTGGAGCCTTGTCTCTGTCTGGAGCCTTGCCTCTGCCTGGAGCCTTGTCTCTGACTGGAGCCTTGCCTCTGACTGGAGCCTTGTCTCTGACTGGAGCCTTGTCTCTGCCTGGAGCCTTGTCTCTGCCTGGAGCCTTGTCTCTGTCTGGAGCCTTGCCTCTGACTGGAGCCTTGTCTCTGACTGGAGCCTTGTCTCTGTCTGGAGCCTTGCCTCTGACTGGAGCCTTACCTCTGTCTGGAGCCTTGTCTCTGACTGGAGCCTTGTCTCTGCCTGGAGCCTCGCCTCACCTTGCTTTGCCTCTGTCTGGAGTCTTGTCTCTGTCTGGAGCCTTGCCTCTGCCTGGAGCCTTGTCTCTGTCTGGAGCCTTGCCTCTGCCTGGAGCCTTGTCTCTGCCTGGAGCCTTGTCTCTGCCAGGAGCCTTGTCTCTGCCTGGAGCCTTGTCTCTGTCTGGAGCCTTGTCTCTGCCTGGAGCCTTGTCTCTGACTGGAGCCTTGTCTCTGCCTGGAGACATGTCTCTGCCTGGAGCCTTGTCTCTGTCTGGAGCCTTGTCTCTGCCTGGAGCCTTGTCTCTGCCTGAAGCCTTGCTTCGTCTCTGCCTGGAGCCTTGCTTTGCCTCTGCCTGGAGCCTTGTCTCTGTCTGGAGCCTTGTCTCTGCCTGAAGCCTTGCTTCGTCTCTGCCTGGAGCCTTGCTTCTGACTGGAGCCTTGTCTCTGCCTGGAGCCTTGTCTCTGTCTGGAGCCTTGTCTCTGCCTGGAGCCTTGTCTCTGCCTGGAGCCTTGTCTCTGTCTGGAGCCTTGTCTCTGTCTGGAGCCTTGTCTTTGCCTGGAGTCTTGCCTCTGACTGGAGCCTTGTCTCTGCCTGGAGCCTTGTCTCTGCCTGGAGCCTTGTCTCTGCCTGAAGCCTTGCTTCGTCTCTGCCTGGAGCCTTGCTTTGCCTCTGCCTGGAGCCTTGTCTCTGTCTGGAGCCTTGTCTCTGCCTGAAGCCTTTCTTCGTCTCTGCCTGGAGCCTTGCTTCTGACTGGAGCCTTGTCTCTGCCTGGAGCCTTGTCTCTGTCTGGAGCCTTGTCTCTGCCTGGAGCCTTGTCTCTGCCTGGAGCCTTGTCTCTGTCTGGAGCCTTGTCTCTGTCTGGAGCCTTGTCTTTGCCTGGAGCCTTGCCTCTGACTGGAGCCTTGTCTCTGCCTGGAGCCTTGTCTCTGCCTGGAGCCTTGTCTCTGTCTGGAGCCTTGTATCTGCCTGGAGACATGTCTCTGCCTGGAGCCTTGTCTCTGTCTGGAGCCTTGTCTCTGCCTGGAGCCTTGTCTCTGCCTGAAGCCTTGCTTCGTCTCTGCCTGGAGCCTTGCTTTGCCTCTGCCTGGAGCCTTGTCTCTGTCTGGAGCCTTGTCTCTGCCTGGAGCCTTGTCTCTATCTGGAGCCTTGTCTCTGTCTGGAGCCTTGTCTCTGTCTGGAGCCTTGTCTCTGCCTGGAGCCTTGCCTCTGACTGGAGCCTTGTCTCTGCCTGGAGCCTTGTCTCTGCCTGGAGCCTTGACTCTGACTGGAGCCTTGTCTCTGTCTGGAGCCTTGCCTCTGACTGGAGCCTTGTCTCTGCCTGGAGACATGTCTCTGCCTGGAGCCTTGTCTCTGTCAGGAGCCTTGTCTCTGCCTGGAGCCTTGTCTCTGTCTGGTGCCTTGTCTCTGCCTGGAGCCTTGTCTCTGACTGGAGCCTTGTCTCTGCCTGGAGCCTTGCCTCTGACTGGAGCCTTGTCTCTGCATGGAGCCTTGTCTCTGTCTGGAGCCTTGTCTCTGACTGGAGCCTTGCCTCTGACTGGAGCCTTGTCTCTGCATGGAGCCTTGCCTCTGCCTGGAGACATGTCTCACCTTGCCTCTGTCTGGAGCCTCGCCTCACCTTGCCTTGTCTCTGTCTGGAGCCTTGCTTTGCCTCTGTCTGGAGCCTTGTCTCTGCCTGGAGCCTTGCCTCTGACTGGAGCCTTGTCTCTGACTGGAGCCTTGCCTCTGACTGGAGCCTTGTCTCTGCATGGAGCCTTGTCTCTGTCTGGAGCCTTGTCTCTGACTGGAGCCTTGTCTCTGCCTGGAGCCTTGACCCTGACTGGAGCCTTGTCTCTGACTGGAGCCTTGCCTCTGACTGGAGCCTTGTCTCTGCATGGAGCCTTGTCTCTGTCTGGAGCCTTGTCTCTGCCTGGAGCCTTGTCTCTGCCTGGAGCCTTGCCTCTGCCTGGAGCCTTGTCTCTGCCTGGAGCTTTTCCTCTGTCTGGAGCCTTGTCTCTGTCTGGAGCCTTGTCTCTGCCTGGAGCCTTGTCTCTGACTGGAGTCTTGTCTCTGTCTGGAGCCTTGTCTCTGTCTGGAGCCTTGTCTCTGCCTGGAGCTTTGTCTCTGACTGGAGCCTTGCCTCTGCCTGGAGCCTTGTCTCTGCCTGGAGCCTTGTCTCTGCCTGAAGCTTTTCCTCTGTCTGGAGACTTGTCTCTGCCTGGAGCCTTGCCTCTGCCTGGAGCCTTGTCTCTGCCTGGAGCCTTGCCTCTGTCTGGAGATTTGTCTCTGCCCGGAGCCTTGTCTCTGCCTGGAGCCTTGTCTCTGTCTGGAGCCTTGCCTCTGTCTGGAGACTTGTCTCTGCCTGGAGCCTTGTCTCTGCCTGAAGCCTTGCCTCACCTTGCCTGTGTCTGGAGCCTCACTCTGTTGGAACTGTCTCTTTGTGTCCACGTCTCTGCTAGGTAGGTCTGGCCATTTTGCTGCTACCTAGCGTTGGGAACTGTCTCATCGTGTTCAGCGTTCTGTGTGATGAGTCCCGGGCCTACATCCTGTACCCAAGGAGGGGTCCCAGCTCTATATGTCCTGTGTTCCTGAGCTCCCTCCACCCAGGCTCTGTGTTCTGTGTTCCTATCCTCCCTTGACCCAGGCTCTGTGTTCTGCGTTCCTGTTCTTCCTCGCTCAGTGCTCTGCATTCCTGTCTCTTCCTCGACCAAGTCAAGGCTTTGGGGTCTCGTTCAGTCTTAGTCACAACCAAGGTCCTTGTCCTATCCAAGCTAAGGCTCCGTGTTCTGATCATGCCCATGTGCCTCGCCCTGCCCAGGAGTACCTTGCCCAGCCCGGTGCTGGGATTCCCTCGTCCTGTTCTGGGGTGCCCTTGTCCCGTCCATGAATCGCACGTCCAGTCCTGTTGCCTTTCTTCGTCCTGTAACCTCGTCATGTCCTCCCCTTGTTCTGTGTTCTGAGCCCGAGTCAAGACCCAGGTTTTGGGTCCTTGTCCAGTCTCTGGCTTGAGTCCAGGCTCCTAATCCCCAGTTCCCTATCCTAGGCAGGTCCTAGCCCAGGCCCGGAGTCCTTGTCTCATCCTGGGCCGGGGTCATGCCCAGAGTCCTTTCTTCCTCTTCCCCTGCTTCCTTTTCACGCCTAGTCCTGTTCCTGGGAGTTTAGTGTCTGTGTCTTGCTTTTGGGTCCGCCCCCAATATGACAAAGTCAGAGCACCCAGAAGAAACAAGGAAGGACAGATGATTTCCACACACTAAGCACAGGAGCTCGGGATGGAACCTGAATCTCAGGAGATGTGTGGAAAATACTCTGGCAGCTGCACCGCCAAGCCGCCAGTTCCGACACTGAATCATGTAGTATGGTGCTGCTTACTGTCCAAAACCCGTTTTCAGATCGTTAAACAGTCCCGGAATCTCCACACGGCAGCAATACCAGCCGCTATCTTCTCTCTGTAGATCATTTATAGTGAGCGACAGATCTCCTGCCGCAATTCTACCACCAAGACTGTATCTCTGGGATGTTACAGAAGTTACTCTCTCTCCGTTTGTTCTAATCAGTTCATCTCCACAGTTCAGAACACCACACTGTCCCCGGCCCCAGCACATCCAACCTTTTACATATTTTCCGACAGAATAGCGGCACAGCAGTGTGATCGACTGTCCCGTAACTCCTCGCACTTCCAGGGAAAGGAAGTAACACATGGTGCTGAATGGGATGAACAGACGGGGTGCGTCCACAGTTAGGAAACGTGTCCGAGCAACGGGATGTGATCCATTTTAGCTGCTGGGCGGCATCTGGGGAATATTACAGGACGTTTCTCCGTATTCAAAGAGATATTATTGTGGATATTATTAGGTGTTTCCCACACTCTGAAACACCAGCCCTCAGCTGACCCCGAGAAGGATGTGGTGATCGACCAGCATTTCTGTAGTTTTGACACATCCGATAGTCCTGCGGTAACATTTCATTGAGCTGTTCAGTCACAGTAACGGAAACATACAGGGAAGGTACGAAGATCAGATTGTGATCTCGAGTATTGAAATTATTCTCCTCCCTTGCCATTTTGAATCTGGGATTCATTGTCCTAGCAAAGGAATGTGATCCATGTTACCTGTTGGTGACATATGAGGAATATTACGGAAAATCCCAAAACTGCTCGGAGGGAATTGAACTAACATCACTGATCAGAGATCCAGCCTCTGGTTCATTCACCCACTCACATACTACTGTGCTACCAAACTTTCACCGCAATGATCCGGGGATATTCCGAGGCAAATGCTATCAAACGCTCGGCTCCCCCCTGGCGTTACCATCAAAATCTAAAACGTACGGATTTCCTTCAAAGTTGATTACCGTTCCCGGTTTTGGAGATGAGACACTTCTTCCGATCACAGATGTGACGCTACATCGGCAGAAGTTCGTGTCTGAAATGTCCATCAGTAACACGAATGGCCAAGTTGCCAAGTATCCAGCTGGCTGTTTGAACTGCTGGGTCGCCGGTCTGGTTGAGTCCTCTCACTTTGTGTGACGTTTCAATGTTTGGTACGTGAAGGGAACCGAGGGTGAAGTAGAGAGTGAGAGAGAGACCAAGAGACCTGAAGAGGCTGATTCCACCATTTTCTGTTTTAACTCCAGCCTGTTCTGCACTGGCTGTCTAAATTTGGTCTGTCAACCCAGCTGAGGACTGGAGTCAAGGACATTAGTTGGTGAGGCGTGAAGGGACTTTCAATCTCTGTCTAACTGTGAAGAGGCTTATTGGTGGCACAAGAGTCTCTGAACTGCAAGTTGTTGAGACAATTATACTTTATTCAATCATGTTGTAATAATCAGTAACATTATTCAGTTACTTTTTCATGCAGAACAACTGTAAATAAATGTAATGCAGGGACTGATGAATTATATTGCATCATAAAAGCAGAAAAAAATCAGGCAGATAGAATTGAACATAACTCTAAAGAACGGACGCAATAGGATGATGATTTCCAGAGGGATCAAAGCGATTTCAAGAAAAAGATGCTCAGTGCCCCAGATCCAGGCTGCAGATATACTGTATATTCACTTTGTCTCAAATTGCTGTTCCTCCAGTTTATGAGAAACAATGATAAGTGAGCAGTTTCCAGACAATGAGGGAAATTGTCTGAACATCTGGTGATGCAAAGGACAGTTTGGATGTATTCTGACCAAATGGACCACTGATGTGTTCAAACAATGACTTTATCAAGAACTCTCCAAACATATTGAGCACTAACTACATTGAAGACTGGGGAAAGGGTGATGTGAATAGCCGTCTGTACTCCAGTTACTTATTGTTCTCTCTCTTTGGCAACTATGTCCTTTCATTGTTAAGAAACTGGAGATTTCCACTACCTGCTCAGTCCAGTCTTGCCAAGACTCTGTACAATTATAGTATGACTCTGTTACGTTCAAAGCTTCTAATAATAAATGGTAACTTATTATTTGCACCTGGAGAGTAGCTTGAAGAGATGTATGTATCATCACACCTTGTTTCTAAAGTTTAGCACCATCCAATCACTTCACATTTAAGAAAAATTACATTTACATTATTGTCACTAAAATGGATGATCTCTCATACGTCTTCAATGTGTTCCATCTGCCAGGTTCTTGAAATATTATTGAGCTCCTTCATAAAACATTGTGGACATGTTTCCACAAGGTGATGAAATCAGGATTACTTCTTTTTGTGTCACTGATTACCTTGTTGCAAATTCTATGAACAGACACAGTATCATTAATATTGTCATATTAGGTCTTTCTGTATTGGGTGTGGCTTTGATTATTTTTAAGAACAAGAAATTAACTTGACTCCAAACCAACTGGTAATCAAATTAATAAATCTACAGTCAGTATCTACATCTGGTCATCACCACATCCCTGTCTGTGGAAACAGGTACCACAATGGCTGCTCGGAGTGAAAGTCACTTTATAAAATGCAAGTCTTACTTTCACTTTAACTGCAAACATTCCCAGCCTGCCTTATGCAAATATCTTCACCAAATTTTATGGTTCCAAACATAAGCATTTCAATTAAAATCCATTTCAAGGCATACTTGTTAACATTTATCACCAACAGTGCAGTTTTTTCCAAACAAAACACATTGATATCAGAAATGTAAATAAGTTATGTAATTTTCATGGTGTGTAATAAAGCACTTACTTGTGGTTAACAGAACTGTTGTGCTGGTCTGTGTAACAGAAGAAACATTAAATTTCTTTTTACATTTTCCAATGCTTGTCATGCAATTTTATTAACTGACTTCAAGCTTATACAACTTGTAGAAAAGATTAGGATATTAAGCATTTAGACCATTGGAAGATCGTTAAACCGCCACAGTTAGATTTGATTAGAACGCATTGTATTGGGATTAATTGACCAATCTACATTGGTTAACAGAGAAAACAGAGATGAAATAAGCTTGGGTTGGGAAGCAGCAAGTGGTTGGGCTCAACAGTCATATGGTATGACCCTCTTCTTTTTATACTGTAACATATATCAAAGACGTAGCTCAAGGGAAACATTTTGAAGATTTAAAAATAAATATTTAACTGTGTGAGATTTACAGAGAATTCAAGGGGAAATCAGAGGAAAAGGGAGGACTAGCTAACTAGACAAGGAGATGATGAAAGGACGATAATATGGAGAGATATGACATGATCCACTTCAGTAGGAACATCAGAAAAACAGACTTTTGTTATATGGTGAGTGACTGGACATTCAAAGGAGCTGGGTGTCTGTGTACATGGTCACTGAAACTTTAGTAAGCCAAAAGGCAGATTAAAAAAAGACTTTATCAGAAGAAATAGATGTTCATACATTGATTCCAAGGAAACAGATATTGGCCGTTTCACAGATGTTGGGCATACAGCAGAGTTCAGATGAATAGGAGGAGAGCTGATTGAAATATATAAAATTTTGAGAATGCTTCAAACAGCAGGTCTAAAGGTTTCTACAGTTATATTAAAGGCAAGAGGATAGTGAGGGATAAAATTGGCCCCTTAGAGAATCAGAGTGGTCAGCTATGTGTGGAGCCGAGGGAGATGGGAGAGATTTTGAATGATTTCTTCTGTTCGGTATTCACTAAGGAGAAGGATATTGAATTGTGTAAGGTGTGGGAAACAAGTAAGGAAGTTATGGAACCTATGACAATTAAAGAGGTGGAAGTACTGGCGCTTTTAAGAAATTTAAAAGTGGATAAATCTCTGGGTCCTGACAGGATATTCCCCAGGACCTTGAGGGAAGCTTGTGTAGAAATAGCAGGAGCTCTGACGGAGATCTTTAAGATGTCATTAGAAACGGGGATTGTGCCGGAGGATTGGCGTATTGCTCATGTGAGTTCCATTGTTTAAAAAGGGTTCTAGAAGTAAGTTTAGCAATTATAGACCTGTCAGTTTGACATCAGTGGTGGGTAAATTAATGGAAAGTATTCTTAGAGATAGTATTAATGATTATCTGGATAGACAGGATCTGATTAGGAGTAGCCAGCATGGATTTGTGCGTGGAATGTCATGTTTGACAAACCTTATTGAATTTTTTGAAGAAGTTACGAGGAATGTTGACGAGGGTAAGGCAGTGGATGTAGTCTATATGGACTTCAGCAAAGCCTTTGACAAAGTTCCACATGAAAGGTTAGTTAAGAAGGTTCAGTCGTTAGGTATTAATGCTGGAGTAATAAAATGGATTCAACAGTGGCTAGATGGGAGATGCCAGAGAGTAGTGGCGAATAATTGTTTATCGGGATGGAGGCCGGTGACTAGCGGGGTGCCTCAGGGATCTGCTTTGGGCCCAATGTTGTTTGTAATATACATAAATGATCTGGATGATGGGGTGGTAAATTGGATTAGTAAGTATGCCGATGATACTAAGGTAGGAGGTGTTGTGGATAATGAGGTGGGTTTTCAAAGCTTGCAGGGAGATTTATGCCAGTTAGAAGAATGGGCTGAACGTTGGCAGATGGAGTTTAATGCTGAGAAGTGTGAGGTTCTACATTTTGGCAGGAATAATCCAAATAGAACATACAGGGTAAATGGTAAGGCATTGAGGAATGCAGAGAAACAGCGAGATCTAGGAATAACAGTGCATAGTTCCCTGGGGTCTCATGTAGATAGGGTGGTGAAGAAGGCTTTTGGAATGCTGGCCTTTATAAATCAAAGCATTGAGTTCAGAAGTTGGGATGTAATGTTAAAATTGTACAAGGCCAAATTGTGTAAGGCCAAATTTGGAATATTGTGTACAGTTCTGGTCACCGAATTATAGGAAAGATATCAATAAATTAGAGAGAGTGCAGAGACGATTTACTAGGATGTTACCTGGGTTTCAGCACTTAAGTTACAGAGAAAGGTTGAACAAGTTAGGTCTCTATTCATTGGAGTGTAGAAGGTTGAGGGGGGATTTGATCGAGGTACTTAAAATTTTGAGAGGGATAGATAGAGTTGACGTGAATAGGCTGTTTCCATTGAGAGAAGGGGAGATTCAAACGAGAGGACATGATTTGAGAGTTAGGGGGCAGAAGTTTAAGGGAAACAAGAGGGGGTATTTCTTTACTCAGAGAGTGATAGCTGTGTGGAATGAGCTTCCTGTAGAAGTAGTAGATGCCAGTTCAGTTGTGTCATTTAAGGTAAAATTGGATAAGTATATGGACAGGAAAGGAGTGGAAGGTTATGGGCTGAGTGCGGGTAGGTGGGACTAGGTGAGTTGAAGAGTTCGGCATGGACTAGGAGGGCCGAGATGGCCTGTTTCGGTGCTGTAATTGTTATATGGTTATATGGTACAAGATCCTTTGCTTGTAGGGATCATCATTTCTAAATCTCAAAATAAGGCATCATCATTTAGGACTGAGATGCAATAAAATATATGTGGGAACAAGTTATATATTTTGAATTTTCCAATAGTGTAAGACCAAGTGGGACTGGGAGCACAGAGCAGGAAGTGAAGAGACTGCAAGGTTATATAAACAAGCTCAGAGAGAGGGCAAAAAAACCAACAAATGGAATACAATGTGAAAAAAAAATAAAGCTTATCCATTCTGTTGAATAGAAAAGTGAAATAATTATTAAATGGAGAGTGATAAGGCAATGATAAAGTTTATCGAGACCAAGGTCTGATGTAGGTGCAAATGGTAGATTACCATTTACAAGAGAATTTGAATACAGCAATGAGGAAGTGTTGCCATACATGTAGAATGGCTTGGCAACAGCACCCAAGAGTATAGTGGACAGTTTTGACCTTTTACCTAAGGATGGATGTACTGGCCATAGGCAGAGTGTGATAATGATTCAGGATTGGTAGGGTTTCTAAATGAGAAGATATTGAGTAGACTTGGATGTACTCTCTTCACCTTCAACAAAACATACAAAAACCTTCAAGAACTTAGCAGAAAAATGCAAGGAAGTTGTTTTCCCTCCCAGAGGAACCTTGAACTTGAAACAGGCCAGTCAGAATTGACATGAGATACAAGAGAAAATCTGCTGATGTTGGAAATCCAAGCAATGCACAAACATTGCTGGAAGAACTCAGCAAGCCTGGCAGCATCTATGGAAGAGCTTACGGTTGATGTTTTCAGCCAAGACCTCTCACCAGAACTGTAAATACCATAAAACCATAAGGCATAGGAGCAGAATGAAGCCATTCAGCCCATTGTGTCTGCTACACTATTCTATCATGTCTGATCAAGGATCCCACTTAACCCGATTCCCCTGCCTACTTGCTGTATCCTTTGATGCCATGACCGATCAGGAAATGATCAACTTCCACCTTAAATATATGCACGAACTTGGCCTCTACTGAACTCCGTGGCAGAGCATTACATAGATCCTCTACTCTCTGGCGGAAAAAAGAAATCCTGCTTACCTCTGTTGTAAAAGGTCACCCCTGAATCTTGAGGCTGTGCTCCTATCACAGGAGGCATCCACTCCACATCCACCCGATCTAGTCCTTTCAACATTCGGTAGCTTTCAATGATATCACCCTGCATTTTTTTTCCCTAAATTGCAGTGCGTACAGGCACAACATTGCCAAATGCTCCCCACATGTTAATCCCTTGAATCCCATAATCATTCCCGTCAACCTCCTCTGGAATCTCTCCATTAACAACACATCTTTCTGAGATAAGGGGTCCAAAACTGTTGACAAAACTCTAAGTGAATCCTGACCAGTGTCTTATAAAGGCTCAGCATAAGCAGATATTTCTGTGATCGTGATCCTTCAGTCTGTAGATGCACTTTTATCGTATTTGTTCAAAACACAGATTGATAGCTGTCTGGACATGGAGTCAAGGGATACAGGACAGTGGTGGAAAATGGCGCTGAGGTAAAAGGTCAACCACATTCCGAATGAATGGTAGAACAGCCGGGAATGCCCAGTGGACAACTCCTGCTTCTATTTGTTTCGCTCCTATCACGGCAGCATTAACACTGTTATTGACACCCTAAGCCCATTGTTTTGTGTTGTATATCTGATGCAACACACAAATCATTCCTCTCCACAGAATCTCAGACAACGCACCCTTTGTCCATATCACATTGTACTGTCCTGCCGTCGTCATCCTGCACATTATCCATTCTACTGGATATACAACAGAGTGAACAATAAATCAGTATGTAATTACTTATGTTCACAGGGGCAGAAGCGGACTGTTCATCCGATCCAGACTATATCATCTGCCCAAGATTCCCATCAGTTACATCCCACATACCGCCCCGGAAACTTGGCTTCCGGCATTGCCTTGCCGTTAATTTACACTGGAGGCTGATTACAGTGACCGATTAACCTACCAACCTGTTCTTGCGATCTCAGAGCACCTGGAGGAGGCAAGGAAATACATATGATTTCCACACACTGAGCACAGGAGCTTGGGATCGAACCTGCATCTCAGGAGATGTGGGACAATTATACTCGCAGCTACACCGCTAAGCCGCCATTTCTGACACAGGACCATGTAACATTGAGCTGCTTACCGTCCGAAACCCGGAGATTCAAATTCCTTTTCAGATCATTAAACCATCCCGGAATCTCCACACGGCAGCAATACCAGCCGCTATCTTCTCTCCGTAGATCATCTATAGTGAGCGACACATCTCCTGCCGCAATTCTACCACCAAGACTATGTCTCTGGGATGTTGCAGAAGTTACTCTGTCTCCGTTTGTTCTAATCAGTTCATCTCCACAGCCGCGAGAAGGACACTCTCCCCGGCCCCAGCACATCTCACTTTTTCCATATTTTCCGACAGAATAGCTGCACGGCAGTGTGATCGACTGTCCCGTGACTCCTCGCACTTCTGTTCCAGAGACGAAGGCGACTCGACCTGAAACAATCCAGGGAAAGAAAGTTACAGATGGCGCTGAATGGGATGAGCAGACGGGGAGTGTCCACAGTTTGGAAACTTGTCCGAGCAACGGGAATGTGATCCATTTTACCTGCTGGGCGGCATCTGAGGAATATTACGGGAAGTTTCTACGTATTCAAAGGGATGTGGATATTATTAGGTATTTCCCACACCCTGAAACACTCACCCCTCAGCTGACCCCGAGAAGGATGTGGTGATGAACCAGTATTTCTGTAGTTTTGACACATCCGATAGTCCTGCGGTAACATTTCAGAGAGCTGTTCAGTCACAGTAACAGAAACATACAGGGAAGGTACGAAGATCAGATTGTGATCTCGAGTATTGAAATTATTCTCCTCCCTTGCCATTTTGGATCTGGGATTCATTTTCCCACTCACATACCCACTGTGCTCCCGAAGCTTCACCGCAATGATCGGGGGATATTCGGTGTTCTGATCTTGTTTCTTAGTCCATTCAGATCAGCACTGATCAGTCCTCCAAGTTCACTCACCCCGGCAGTTCACCTCCCACCACTAATCTACAAAAACTGGCAGCGCCGGGCATCACTCGGGGTGTATACCTGCCGGGTCCTTCACTCACCCACAGTCTCCACCTCAATTACTGCGTCCAGTAGGTTAAAGCAACAAGGCTGAACAAGCTAATTCAATTCCTGCTTTCAGAAACGTACCTAACAGAAGAAAAACGATTGGCAAATGAGCCACGGAGCCAGTAAGAGCCATCACGCCGGACACTGTGGCGGCAGCTCTCCGTGTAGCTGCACCAGATGCCGTGACTGTGAGTTAAACTGTTGCTTCCGGCTTGTCGTGGACAAGAGTCCCTTCCACAGGAACACGGGTGTTGTTCATCGACACCCCGGAGAAATGAGGCAAGTGCTATCAAACACTCGGCTCCTCCCTGGCGTTACCATCAAAGTCTAAACGCGCACGGACTTCCTTCAATATTGCTTTCAGTTCGCAGTTTTGGAGATAAAACACTTTTTCCGATCACGGCACCGACAGATTGCGTCTGAAATGTGCATCAGTAACACGAGTTTGCAAATTGCGAATTGTTCGTCCGACTGGCTGGATTAGTCTTCTCACTTTGTGTCACGTTTCAATGTTTCGTACGTGAAGGGAACCGAGGGTGAAATAGAGACTGATCGATCAAGACAGCCAAGTAAGGCGATGCCACTATTGTCTGTTTTAACGTCAGCCTGCTCTGCACTGGCAGTCGAAATTTGGTCTGTCAACCCAGTTGAAAACTGGAGTCAAGGTGATTTGCTGAGGAGTGAAGGGACTTTCAATCTCTTTCTAACTGTGAAGACGCTGAATGGTGGCAGAAAAGTCTCTGAACAGCAAATTGTAGCCCCAGTTTTACTTTATTCAGTCATGCTGTAATAAGCATTAACACCGGGAGTGATACTGGTGCTGTGGTCAAACCTGGTACTAGGGCTGCCTATACCAGATGTCTGGTGGACTTCCCAGGCAGCTCACAGGTAAAGGTGAGATGAAGATTAGATCCCAGTAATTGGGAGGGACCGGCTGATAGATGTGCGGAAGAAAGGTCAAGGAGGTGGGGAGGCAGTGGGAGATGGGGAAATGATCAGGAGCATGGAGTGTGAGAAAGGGTGAGCAGCGAAAATGATCCGTGATAATATCCGGAAAAGAGATGAACGGAAACAACAGAACCAGTCTGATTTACCCTAGTCAGTGTAGTCAGTTATTTTTCATGAGGAACAACTGTAATTAAATGTAATGCAGGGATTGATAATGATTTACATTGCGTAAATCATTATCCAACACCAAAGAATGGAGGGATTAAGATGGTGATTTACAGAGTGATCACAGTGATTCCAAGAAAATGAAACAAGGGAGATGTGGAGGAAGTTCAGTGAGGATCTACGGATTTTATTCAGTGTCCACACATCTTCAACCATAAAAATGGTCCTAAATCAACAACAGAGTGATGTTCATGGAGGTTGTGAGGGTAAACGGAGACAGAGAAGATAAACTCTCACACAGTGACAGCAGCAATGTAACAGCAGCAGTGTTAAAGATTCAGGTTTTTCTCACTGGCATTTGCATGAAATGTGTTGTTTTGCGGCAGCATTACAGTCCAAGACATCAAGTTAATGTCAGGCAGAAAAATGAAATGTGCAAATTAGGAATAACAAGGTCGTGTTCATTCAGAAATCTGAAGGGAAATAAACTTTTTCTCAATACTGAGTGAGTGTCGTTAAACAACTGTACCTCCTACCTATTGGAAATGCCCTTGACGGTGGGAGCCCTAATCAAAGTTCAAGGTAAATATATCATTAATGTACATAAATTGCGTAGCCTTTTGCAACAACGAATTGTCCCTGTTGTTTCCGGTAGGATGGAAATTAGTGCGGGGTTAAAAGCGTGTCCCAATACGTGCTTGGGCCATTATCGAGTCCATCAGGGGTCGTGAGTGGGCGCAGTGTTAGTTGTTTTTGCAACACCTGTGCAGCGCTCGCCTTATCTCCTGTGACTGGTCGCCGCACTCTTTATGAGAAAAATTAAATTCCATAATACTGCACCAGGTGCTAGTAAGCCATTAGAAGCACTGGACACCGAAAGGAGGCGGCGAATAGAAAACACACACTTCCAGAGATAAGCTTTGTTTATAAAAACATGATATACAAGATATTTACACGAGTAAGAACAATTCAAAATTCCAACATTCTGTTAGGTTCTATATCTCAGATATCAACAAAAACCAAATTCCCGTTAGTTAGAGATATTCATTAGAGTGACCTTTATTACTCCAATTTCTCTAACTAAATAGATCTAGTGTTATTTCCTGTTTAAAGGTTTACAGACTAACCCTTTTTATTTACCCTAGTTAGAAAATTGTCTGAAATTACAACCGTTTGGAAAAATATCAAACTAAGATTATAGACCTGGAAACTAGGTCTCGCCAAAACAATATACGAATTGTTGGATTGCAAGAAGGAGCTGAAAACTTAACAGTTTACTTTGGTGAGCTCTTTCATACTCTACTTCCGACTATTTTATCACAGCCGTCTGCTATTGAAAGAGCATATGGAGTGTTTCCTTCGAAATTTAAAGATTCAAACAAACCAAGATCTATTCTGGTTTGTTTTCATCACTTTAAGATTAAAGATCAAATTATGCGACAGGCAAGAATACAGAGTTTTCGGATTCAACGAGTCTAAGCTCCGTTTTTATGAAGATTATCCGAAAGAAGTAATGGAACAAAGATCAAGATTTGCTTTGGTAATGAAACAAGCATATGATAAGAAACTATTTCCCTCTTTCAGTTACCTGACAAGAATGAAAGTTTTTCCTCCTAATTTTTCTCCACGCATTTTCTTTGACCCAAAAGCCGCACTGGATTTTGTCCAGGCTGTACCTGTCACTGTCACTGACGCTACTACCGAATGAACTTTCTGAAAAGCTGTTTGATTATCTATATATTATTTACATTTCTAAAAGAAGGTATATGATGGTTATTTGGATATTTCATTGAGAGATTATTAAAAGAAGATAAGAAAACCTGCTCATTATTGCAGCTTACTGGATTTTTTTTTGGAAAGAAAATTTACGGTTCAAGTTTGACTGTTTAAATGGCTAATTAGAAATTTAACTGAGAAAAGAGGATAAAAGGATTTGTTCCTTTTATCTAATATTTGGTTTGATGTTTCTTTTTGTTGTTTCTTAATTTACTAATTGGTAGATTTTTCCTACTAATAGGGTTTCTTTATATATTTATATATATCTGGGAGGGTTTAGTTACTTATGATATTACTAATTAAAATTTTGGAAATTTAATGTGGTTAAATATACTATTAACCTCAGTTTATCTGTTTTATTATAGCATCCTATAAATTTTCTTGGGGATTTAAAGCTAAACTTATGATGGTGCTGGTTTTTCTCTCTAAGAGATTATATTATTTTGGTTCTTTTTTGGTTTAATACACGATGGAATGTAAACACTCTCCTTTGCTGAGACGTTACTGTCTTTCTTGTCAGGTGATTTTATTTTTTTGTGTGCTCACTGGGGGGAGGGAGAGAGGAGACTGACAGAGCAGCCCATGGCTTTGTATTCTGTTTTAGTTCGCTTGCCTTTTTTTCGGGCTTTTGGGAGGGTGGGTGGGTCTAGAGTTAGGAGATTTTCCCACTGGGTGGTTCCAGAGCATGCGTGTTTTTTATATGGTTTTATTCTTCATCACCACCATTATGAGAATCCCGTATTGGTATGTGTTCTGCCCATGTATAAAGTAAATTAGAATAAAATTATAGTATGGCAGTTAAACAGATTAATGTAATAAGTTGGAATGTATGTGGTTGGAATCATCCTAATAAATGAAAAAAAAACTTTTAAAATTATTAATCGATTCCAGCCTGATATACTTTTTGTTCTGGAGACGCTTATCAACGCAAGAGATCAAAATAGATTTTTTCGCTGGTGGAACGGAATACAACTCCATGCTACTTCTCAGAGCAAAACTAAGGGCGTGTCTATCTTTATTAAATCTAATACATTTACTCAAGAGGATATTGAATCAGATTCTAATGGTAGATTTTTAATTGTTAAAGGAGTGATTTGTAATAGAAAGGTTGTTTTGGTTAATTTCTATGGTCCTAATTTAGATGATACTTTTTTAAAAAAGTATTTGCTTTATTGCTGGATTTAAATGAATATATGTTGATAATGGGTGGGGATTTTAACTGTTGTTTAAATCCTATGACTGACAAGAGCTTAACTAATCAGCGACTTCCAAAAAGTTCTGCGTCAGTTTTTAACTCCTTTTTGACCGATTTTGGGTTGATTGAATTATGGAGATATTTACACCCTGATAACAGAGAATACTTTTTTTTGCATGTCTATAAAAATATTCGCGGATGGATTAAATGATAATTTATCCCCGCCTTTTGCCTAATGTTAAAAACTGTGAATATGACACTATTGCTATATCTGATCATGCATCTTTGAGTTTGTTCTTTGAATTTGATGATGTCATTTTTGCCCGTCCACCATAGCGCATGTCTGAGACTTTATTGCAAAACACCGATATCATTTTTATTGAAAGCCAGATAAAAGAATTTTTTCTTTTTAATGATATAGGAGGTAAGTCCAAATTAAATGATATGGAACACATTTAAAGCATTTTTACGTGGTCAGATAATTTCTTATTCAGCTAAACTTAAAAAGCAGACTAAAGCAGAATTAGATAAAATTTCAAAACAAATTAAAGATTTAGATAATATCTAAATGACTTCCCCTAATATTGACTTATTTAAAAAAAGGGTGGAAGTTCAATCACAATATAACCTATTATTAACTCATCCAATTGAAGATTATCTACATAAGTTAAAGAGCCAATTTTATATGTTTGGAGATAAAAATATTAAACTACTTGCATCTCAAATAAATCGGCTGGAGCCAAAAGGCAAATTTTGGAAATTCGTACAAAGGATGGTATCCTGGCTCAGAAATATGAAGAAATTAATAAGATTTTTCAAGATTTTCATACTGAACTTTATAAATCTCAATGTCCAGTAGATACTTCTGAAATGCCTGCTTTTTAATGAAAGATTGCTTTTCCTAAAATGTCTGCTGAGGATCAAAAAAACTGTTGATGCCCAAATTACTGAATCCAAAATTCAGAAAGCTACTTTTTTCAATGCAATCTGGTAAGGCGCTGGGACTTGAATGGTTATCCTGCAGAATTTTATAAAAAATTTGGAAAATTGCTTTCTCCACATATGTTGGAGATGTTTAAAGATTCCTTTGTGAACAGGGCTTTACCCTCTACTTTTTATGAGGCTCCTATTTCTTTAATTCTCAAAAAGGATAAAGATCTTACTGATTGTGCCTCACACAGACCTATTTCATTATTGAATGTTGATGCTAAGATTCTTTCAAAGATAATGGCCAATCGGTTGGAGAGTTTTTGGGTAAAATCATTTTTAAAGATCAAACAGGCTTTATAAAGAGTCTTTTTCAAATGTTCGGAGACTATTTATACACTCACCCTCTTCTAAAACTCCACAATGCGTTGTATCTTTCGATGCTGAAAAAGCATTTGATCGAGTCGAATGGAAGTATTTATTTAATGTTTTAGAAAAATTTGGTTTTGGTATTAATTTTAATAATTGGATTAAAATGATATATAAAGCTCCTATTGGTACTGTTGTCACTAATAACTGTAGGTCTCCTTTTTCTCAGCTATCACGGGGAACAGCACAAGGTTGTCCATTAAGTCCTTTGTTATTTAATTTAATATTAGAATCCCTTGTTATAGCTCTTCATGAAGCCAAATAATATTCATGGGATTTTTGTGAATGGGACCATGCACAAGATCTCTCTTTACGCTGATGATTTATTGATATATATATCTAAGCCTGAAGAATCTATTCCTGCTTAGCTAAAATTATTTGACAAATTTGGAGATTTTTCAGGATATAAAATAAATTTTAGTAAAAGTAAATTACTTCCTTTAAATGAATCTGTCTTCAAATATGATAATATTCCTTTTCAAGTCACGGATTCTTTTAGATATTTAGGTGTCATAATTACTAAAAAATATAAGGATCTTTATAAAGCCAATTTTCCTCCTTTAGTCGACTATATGAAGTACTCATTTAGTAGATGGAGCCCACTTACATTTTCCTTGTCGAATGTATTCATGTAGTTAAAATGATGATTTTACCAAAAATTTTTATATTTATTTCAGAATATTCCTATTTTTTTGACTAAGAAGTTTTTTGATCGGATTGATTCTATTTTTTTATCCTTTATTTGGGATAATAAAAAACTAAGAATTAGTAAATTTCATTTACAAAAGTTGAAAAAGGATGGAGGTCTGGCTTTGCCTAATCTAAGAATGTATTACTGGGCTGTTAATTTGTGATATATATATATAAAACACCTGTTCAGCGCTCACCTTATCTCCTGTGACTTTTATATTTTGATTTTATATTTTGTACACACTGAGAGTATGATGAACCATGTCTTTTAAGAGTAGTCTGAATGCTGATTCAACTGGAAGTCTGGGATGTCGTCCGAACGTCTATTCATATGGACTAAAACCAGTCATCTCGTTCCTAGTATAATTATAAACATGGGCTAAGGGCTTCACAGGTTTTTTGCCAGTGACTTTTATCTTTTGACTCCAGGGTTGCGTACACCATGGGACTGCTAGGAGGGGAAGCCTTGGACTGGGTAACCGCGATATGGGATAACCGACCAGAGGTTTGTTCCTCCTACCCCTCCTTTGCCGCTGAAATGAGGAAAGATGCGAAACGGTTGCTTACTCTTCGTCAGGCTTCGCGAAATGTGGCTAGGTATTCCACTGAGTTCCGGACCTTAGCCACAGACTCCGGGTAGAATGACGAGGCCCTACGGGAGGTGTTCATACAGGGCCTCTCGGACCAGATAAAGGATGAGTTAGCCGTGAGAGACGACACGGACTGTCTGGACTGTCTCATCTCGCTAGCCATTCGATTAGATTATCGACTTCAGCAGGGCCAGAGAGAGAGAGAAAACCAGTCACCCCGCTCTTCGGGGAAGCCCACAGTCCACCTTACCAGCCTCTGCCAGCCCCCCTTTCCCCAGCCGCTCCAGTGTGGCTCCTGCTACGACTGTCCCCACCCCCCTGGGGAAGGAACCGATGCAGCTGGGACGGAACCGTCTCTCTCCGGCAGAACGAGTTCGGAGGTGGAGAGCTGGGGATTTTTGTAGCCAGCCAGGACATTTCTGGGATACCTGCCCTCAGCGGCCAAAGGGGAGGGCTCACCAGTGAAAAAGGGAGCTCTGCTGAGCCGAAAGATACTCCCTTCAGCGCCCCAGACTCGGATGCAGATCCCGGCAACCGTGAATTACCAACAACACTCCCTGTCCCTATCCTCTTTGATGCATTCCGGTGCTGTGGGTATTGAGAAATATAGCTGACGTGACCACTCATAACCACTATGTGTACCTGAAATATAATCACTATGTATTAGCTATTTACTATACTATGTAATCACTTCTAGGTACCAAATATTAATACGTATTATTTTCTAGACACATTTTGTTATGTGTTGTTTTCACTAGATACTTTGTACTCTCTTAGCTGCATATTATGGCACTTACAGAACACCTGTTTGTTTTGCAGCACTATTAGCTGAGATGTATCCCATGTATTACACTCAACCTTTCTTTAGTACGAGATAACGGTGGCGGACAAGATGCTGCGAGCAGGAATGTAATGTGAGGGAGGTTGTCTGGAAAACATAATCTTGGCCACGAATAAGGTCTCAATGCGAATGGGTGAAAAATAATGGTGACGCACCGCGGGCTAGGCAAGAACGATTAATTAATTCATATATAAATAATATGCAATTAAAACTCGATTGGGTATGGCGATGAAACCGAAATGTAACTGAGATAAGTAATTATTATAAAGAATGCTGTACACCGGAGCTCGGCGGGCTTTCGGTGACAAGTTCATTGATTGCCTCAGCCTTTGTTTGCAAATAAAGGTTTAATTTTCTTGAAGAATTGTCTGTGCCTCCAGGTCATTTCAAGTAACCACGACAAGGGCTATCTGCTGGATGAAGAGATAGCCACCCAGGCCAGAATACATCCCGAGCCGGTAACCACCCCCCTGGGGGCCTGGGCCCTGGACGGAAAATTGCTGGCTCGGGTGACCAACTGTACGCCACCCCTGACCTTGATCCTATCGGGAAACCATCGGGAGGAGGTACGATTCAGTCTCATTCATTCACCTCAAGCCCCGGTAGTTCCAGGGTATCCGTGGCTGACCCAACACGATCCCCATGTCGACTGGTCTACCAGGAGGATAGACGAATGGAGCCCGTCTTGCCACTCCAACTGTCTGCGGGCGGCCCCATCACCCGGAGAAGCCACTGCGACCCCGCCTGTTTTGGAACCCCTTGACTTGTCCCCGGGACTTGACTTGGGACAGGTGTTCAATAAATAACAGGCCCTTTCCCTGACTCCACACCGCCCATAAGATTGTTCCATCGACCTTCTCCCCGCGGCACCGCTACCCACCAGTCGCCTTTTTAACCTATCCCGACCGGAGAGAGACCATGGAGAAAAACACTAGCGAGTCCCTCGCGGCGGGCATTATCAGGCCTTCATCCTCCCCGGTAGGCGCCAGTTTATTTTTTATAGAAAAGGACGGGACTTTTCGCCCTTGCATCGACTACCGAGGTCTAAATAATATAACAGTTAAGAACAAGTACCCTCTACCCCTCTTTAGTTCGGCATTTGAACCACTGCATGGAGACACCATCTTCTCCAAGCTGGACCTTGCAACAGCCACAGCAATCCAAAGATCTGGGGTAGGAGAAGAGGACCTGGAATCTGTTTACAGCCCTCGCTAAACTCTCTTCCTCTCACGAAACCGCGGATCTTCTCGTCCGCCACGTCTTCCGCCTCCATGGAATCGCCGCGGACATTGTCTCCGATCGAGGTCCCCTGTTCCTCCCACAGGTATGGAAGGCCTTCTGTCAAGCCTTAGGTGCATCGGTCAGCCTGTCATCCGGCTTCCACCCCCAGACGGTTAGTTCCACCTTGTCCTTGCAACAAAAAGTGTGTCTAGAGCCAGAGGAGATAGTGGAGGTACTTAATGAATACTTTGCTTCAATATTCACTACAGAAAAAGACCTTGGTGATTGTCGGTCTGACTTACAGCAGACTGAAAACCTTGAGCATATAGACATTAAAAAAGTGGATGTGCTGGAGCTTTTGGAAAGCATCAAGTTGCATGTCACAGGGACCAGATGAGATATACCTCAAGCTACTGTGGGGGGAGATTGCTGAGCCTCTAGCAATGATCTTTGAATCATCAATGGGGTCAGAAGAGGTTCTGGAGGATTGGAGGGTTAAAGATGTTCCCTTATTCAAGAAAGTGAGTAGAAGCAGCCCAGGAAATTTATAGACCAGTGTGTCTTACTTCAGTGGTTGGTAAGTTGATGGAGAAGATCCTGAGAGACAGAATTTATGAACATTTGGAGAGGCATAATCCAATTACGAATAGTCAGCATGGCTTTGTGAAAGGCAGGTCGTGCCTTGTGAGACTGATAGAATTTTTTGAAAATGTGACTAAACACATTGGTGAAGGCAGAGCAGTAGATATAGTGTAGATGGATTCAGCAAGGCATTAGATAAGGTACCCCATGCAAGGCTTATTGAGAAAGCTAGGAGGCTTGGGATCCTAGGGGACATTACTCACAGAAGTCAAAGGGTTGTTGTAGGTGGGTCATATTCTGCATGGAGGTCGGTGACTCAGGGATCTGTTCTGGGACCCTTACTCTTCGCGATTTTTATAAATGAAGTGGAGGGATGCGTAGTAAGTTTGCTGATGACACAAAGGTTGAGGTGTTGTGGATAGTGTGGAGGGCTGTCAGAGGTTACAGCGGGACATTGATAGGATGCAAAACTGGGCTGAGAAGTGGCAGATGGAATTCAACCCAGATAAATTGAGGTGGTTCAGTTTGGTAGGTCAAGTATGATGCCAGAGTATAGTATTAATGGCAAGATTCTTTGCAGCGTGGAGGATCAGAAGGATCTTGAGGTCCGTGTCCATAGGACACTCAAATCTGCTGCGCAGGTTGACTGTGTGGTTAAGAAGGCATACAGCACATTAGCCTTCATTAACTGTGGGATTGAGTTCAACAGCTGAGAGTTAATGTTAGATCTGTATAGGACACTGTTCAGACCCCACTTGGACTATTTTGCTCAGTTCTGGTCGCCTCATACAGAAAGGATGTGGTAACTATAGAAAGGGTGCAGAGGAGATCTAAAAGGATGTTGCCTGGATTGGGGAGCATGCCTTGCGAGAATAGGTTGAGTGAACTTGGCTTTTCTCCTTGGAGCGACGGAGGTTGAGAGGTGACCTGTTAGAGGTGTATAAGATGGTGAGAGGCATTGATTGTGTGGATATTCAGAGGCTTTTTCCCAGGGCTGAAGTGTCTATCGTGAGAGGGCACAGTTTTATGGTGCTTGGAAGTAGGTACAGAGGGGATGTCAGGGGTAAGTTTATGTAGAGAGTGGTGAGTGCATGGAATGGGCTGCTGGCATCTGTGGTGGAGGTGCATACAACAGGGTTTTTTAAAAGATTCCTTGATTGATACATGGAGCTTAGAAAAGCAGAGCGCTGTGGGTAACCCAATGAATCACTGGCCTCTTCAGCGCCTGTGACATGACTTCTGGGATCGTTGACATTTGATTGCAGAGTGTCTTCAACCTGAACTCAAACGACTGCCCAGACTCTTACTACCCCTGACTATTAATGTCCTGGCAGGCTCCATTGCTTTTTAAATCTGGCGCTACACACAAGAATCAGCATGCATGTTATGCATCTGTTCTTTTGACAGGTGGAATGGATATTTAATTATCTTCTCTTTGTACTCAGGATTAATGAAGAGAATCAACCAACCAAACCCATTGGTGCACTAAGCCTGCACTTAATGTCTACCACAAACTTGTACACGTGCTGCTTTAATTCCATTTTCTTTATTAGGTTTTCATCAACAACCCTTCCTCCCCAGATTCTACTGTTCACTTACACACCAGACCCCACTTAAAGATGCTAATTAATCTACCACCCTGTTTTTCTTTATGGGAGGAAACCTGAACAATCCCAGGGAGAATATGCTAACTCTGTAGACAGTACCCTCGGCCCGAGCTCAACTCTGGCCTTGTGAGATAGCAGCTTTCACTGCTGTGCCATTATACTGCCAAAGAAGTTTGGATAAGGAGTTTTTCAGAGAGCTATAATCTTGTATTTGTACTGGTATGGGCCAGGTATCAGCCTGCTTCTGAAGGTGCAAGGTTCAAAGAAGTAATCAAAGAAGACTAGTAACAGTATTTTCATGACTTCCCGGTGAAATAGTGTAATGAATTTTCCTGCTCTTTTAATCATTTCTCCAGTACAGAGAACTGCTGAGTGCATTGAAAAGCAAGATGGTGTTCAGGCATCCTCTGGTGTAGCAAGACCTAAACAAAGTGGTAAGGAATCATCAGTAGAAAGAAATTCTTGATATTGTTACTCCTTTTATTTTAAAATTTAAAGCCCATCTTTCTAGTCCTTTCATGACCAAGCGGGTGTTCTTTTTTCTTGAAAAGGTAACTTGGATTACCAAATTTTCATAACAGAGTTTCATTGAGACTCCACATTTAAATGAAATTCAATAAAAACTGCAGACGCTGAAAATTGGAAATGTAAATGGAACAACTCAGCAGGTCAAGAGAGGGGAATGTTGGGGGACAGATGGGTAAAACAAAGGGAGTATCTCAGACCGTGGAAGAACAAAATGGGTTAATGTGGCATTTAGAGACACATTATTGTACTTTGCTCAGCATTTCTAATTGCA
Organism: Hypanus sabinus; assembly: GCF_030144855.1. NCBI lineage: Eukaryota > Metazoa > Chordata > Chondrichthyes > Myliobatiformes > Dasyatidae > Hypanus > Hypanus sabinus. The sequence goes on from NC_082720.1 coordinate 22,814,171, forward strand.
GGGTTGTGAGATATGCCTTCGAGGTCAGATGTACTAATGAGGAAAGAAAAACTGAGTCAAAATGGATGAGCAGGAATGCCATGTTCTGATGTGCACAGTAAAAGTAAGTGAGTTAGCTAAATCTGGAGAGAAGTGCAGTATATCCAGACAGATGATCTGTTGTTCTTCAGGCTTGCATTGGGTTTCAATTCCACAAAGACCATAAAACAGTAGAGCAAGGCCATTTGGCCCATTAAGCCTGCTTTGCCATTTGATCATGGCTGATTTATTTAACATCTCAATCCCCTTCTGCCTTCTCCCCTGGCATCTTTGGTGCCCTTACTAATTAAGAACCTATGAACAGGTTTCAATGTACCCAATGACTTGGATCTCCAGAGCCATCAATGGTAATGAATTACACAGATTCAACTCCCTCTGGCTAAAGAAATTCCCCTTCATCTCTGTTCTGAAGGGATACCCTATTCTGACACTACGCTATCTCATCCTGAACTCTCCCATGACTGGAAGCATCCTCTGCATGTTACTATCTCATAATGTTCACACCATTTAAACTTGTATTAGCAATTTAAGACATATTTATGAGCATTGACAGTTGTTTGTGATGTCAGCATTCTGTTATTAATAATCCTAATCTTAAATTTAAAGCTTCTGGCTTGCTTTAATTTAATTGCTGCATGTAGCACTTAATAAATACAAGATAAAGATTATATCCTTACTAAGTAGCTCTTTTTGTTTCTCAGATGATGTATTTCTCCCTAAAGACATTGATTTAGACAGTGTGGAGATGGATGAAACTGACCGTGAGGTGGAACATTTTAAGAGGCAAGTAAAAAGAGGAATTAATTGTCATGAGAGTTCCAGCACAGATGAGGGCAGGCACTGGTTTTCCACGTGTGTAAAGGAGATGATCCCTGTCAGCAGAAGCTTTCAGTTAAATTGACTTTTCTTTATTTTCAATGAGTAATGACAGAAAGTAACTTATAATAAAATAACTTTGATTTCTTTCTATATTTGTCTCTGTAATCTGCTTTTCTTCCATTTACAGTACAGTTCTGTTGTTTCTCTGGCTCATTCTCTTGTTGATGTTTGATGCTCCAGTTTGCTCTTTCCTGTGCTCAAGCCCCATTCTTCTTTATTTCTTTATCTCTTTACCTGAATATCACTTGCTGTATTGATCTTTGTCTCTCAATATCGTCTTTAATTCTCTCTTTTTTTCCCCTGTTGTTCTCACTCTAAGTATCTCATCACACTTGACCACACTGTGCTGTCAGTAGTGTTGACACCAGTGGAGCAAATTGAAATTTCAATAGAAATAACATAAGTGTAAAGTTTGGAAGTTTACTAAATGTTTTTTGAGCAGACAAGTCGGATGAAATGTGGAATAGGATACAGGTGCCCCCCCCCCCTTACAAAGGTAGAGCATTCCTATGAAACCTTTCTTAAGCTGAAATGACGTAAAGCAAAGAACCATTAATTTATATGGGAAAAATTTTCATAAAAGCAAATCCTCTTTGTAATGCAAAAACAGGTTACTAATGTAGATCTTTAGTAGAAGCGAAGTGGCGTAAAGCGAACATCCGTAAAGCTAGGGACACCTGTAGTTGTTTGCTCATTAAAGTGACAGTAAGGCAGGGCAGTCACATTTCATGGCACTTGAGGATAGTCTCTCATGCAGTGAACTGCAAATGGGACTAACTTTTAAGAGAATATCTTGCTCTTAAATCTAAATAAAATCAACCAGCATAAAAATCAAATAAACATTTAATGTTTTGGACTTTGCACTGCCTAGAGTATAGCTTAAATTAGCCCCTTTGACAAGATGTGTTTAATAACTACAGTCCTAATAATGTGTCCATAGAACTGGAGTAAAGGAACATTACCTGTAGTCATCTCTGGGAACGTAATTCATTGATAAATCAAAGACTGCATATGAAAATTACAGAAAATTGTGTTTCTTCAATTGGGAGGATAGACCATGTGCCTTTTTGATTTTCATTTCTCTTCCCAGTTCTAATGCTGAGACTTTTGAACTTAACATTTATAAAATTGGAGGAAAAATTGAATTGCTTCCTCATAAAATTGATATCTAGGTCAGTGCAGTCTTCCTGATTTGAATTTGGAAGGCATTCAAAACAGGAAAGTTTTCAAAACATTCAAAAACAGGAAGACAAAAATGGGAATCTGATTTGAATGTTAAAATTGATGGAAAAAACTGGTCAAGATTATGTTTGGATAGTATGAGAAATACAATAAATGTTCGACTTAGATTAATACAATGTAATTTTTTACATCAATTATATATAACACCACAGAAAATAAATAGATTAAATTCAAATATATCTGACCAATGTTTTCGATGTAATCAAGAAATTGGTACTTTTTTACATTCTACTTGGTCTTGTTTTAAAATTCAGCCATTTTGGTTAAATTTAAGACTTTTATTGGAACAAATTATTGGAGTACAACTCCCACATAGTCCTTTATTATTTTTATTAGGGAAGGAACAATAACGAAACTTAAATTGAATAAGTATCAGAAAAAATTCATAAAAATTGCATTGGCAGTAGCCAAAAAAGTTATCGCAGTTACCTTGAAATCTTATCTATATTTAACTATGGATCGTTGGAATAATGAAATACATAGTTGTATTTCACTCGAAAAAATTACGTATAATCTAAGAAATGAATATGATATATTTTTGAAAATTTGGATTCCATACTTACAAAAAATAGGATTAAATACATAGGTCCTTTGAAGATAAAATTATAGTAATTGGGGAAAGTAAAAATAAATATCAAAATTATTTTGAACTCCATGGAGCATGTGGGGATCCTCCGATATCCAGGCAATCTTTCTCTTCTTTCCTTTTTTTTTCTTTCTTTAGATAAGGGTTAAGGGGGGGAGGGTCAATATTATTTTTCTTACTACTTTATTACCACATTTATTCTTTGTAATTTCTAAAATTTAATAAATAAATAATATTAAAAAAACGGAAAGTTTATGGGGAAATTGCTGAGGACATTTGAAATTGGCTTGAAGGAAAATAATCAGATTTTTGTATGTCTTAATTTAGCTAGCTAAATTTTTGACAGCAATAGATGAAAGCTCGTACAATGCTACATGGAAAATGGCTCAAGGCAGTTAATTGAGTGCAGGCAACTGCATTGGTGCTTATTTTAAACACTACCGGGTAGTGGTGATCTGCCCATTGTAGGAGGTGCATTGTTGCAATGGAAGCCTTATTTCAGCTGTAACCCCCTGGGTCGCCTCAGGCTCGCTCAGCTCGTTTCGTCTAGGGGGAGCAGCCTTCGGCCCCGCCAAACTGGGTAATCAGCTGGTGTGGATGCTGTGTGATGTCCCCGCCTCGCCCAAAAACAGACAGTACACCATATGCGATTAAATGAGTACAATTTATAAAGGTTACTATAACTAAGTGATTAATAACGATACAGTATATATGAAGAGAAAATTAAAGAAAAGGCGCCAAACTTATCAAAGTCCAAACCACTTCGTGCACAACCGTTGGAGCTCAATTTCTGAAGTCTTCTGGCCACCATTCGATCCCCTCCGAACTCCTCGACTCGCAGCTCAGGACCCTCCAAACTCCTCGACTCTCCAAACAGCTCAGGACCCTCCGAGTGGTCAACCAAGCACATCTAGCTTCATCCCCCCCCCTCCTCGGAGAATCTCCCGGCCTCGGACCCCCCTTTGGGGTCCGATCCTCGCCCAGCTTAGAGCATTGCGTCCTCTCTCTCGACCCCCTCGCGCCGATCTGCCCAAAAGCCCGTCAACAAAAGCTTACAGACTCAGAAGAAAGAACATTAATCCCCATTTGGTTTACAAAGGAATACCATTCTCGTTATCAGTAAATTAGCATTCCTGCTAGTTAACAAAAAGAAGAAACCCTCTTTACACAACATTTTTGATCCTGTTCAAATTTTTCTTTTTTCTCAATGACACCATACAAGCTCTGAAATACATAGCTTTTATCTTCACAATAGCCTTTTTTAAAAAATAAAAAACGTTTTGACACCAAACCAATACTGGCAGTCTTGTTGAAGTACAAACTTGAGACCATAAGATCTATGACAGAAAGTTGCAGTACTGATGTCACATAACATGGTCTGAAAATCTGTTGCCTCTATAGTGGTTGGAAATAAGAGTAACTGCAGAGCTGCAGGCTCTTTAAAATGAAAAGTTAGATTTATATTTTGGCTGTAGGTTGAATGTAGAGCTTGATCACCAATCAATTGCAAACCTTTGCTGACTCCGAACAGCAAATTAACTACACAAAGATCAGGCTCTTTGATCATGAGCCCAGTGATACTGTATTCAACCCAAGTACAACCAACAATTAGGTACGCAGAAGATGATCTCCTTGGTTATTTCTATTATATACACTGCTGCAACTAAATTGATTCTTTCTCCTCTGGTAATTATTTTCTATTCCTTGAATTGCTGCCACATCCTAGCTAAGAATAAGATTATAATTGCCAGAAAGAAAACAAATGATTTGGCCATGTGGTATCTTCATGGTGCATAAGTATTAATGGTTGAACTGATGGTGATAACCATCTGGTTGGTTTCTTCTATAAATCACGGAGTAGACCACATTGTGCAGTATATTATACTGTATGTTAAAGACTTCCTACTGCGCCACCATATTGGAGTGTGTAGTGGTGACAAGATACAAAACTGTAGTGGCTGACCCACTTTCATATCATGATCAATTTCAAGCTTGAATGGTAATTGATCATTTATGATAAACTTTATATATGTGTTTAGAACCATATTGTAAATATCCTGTGTATAGTGGTGTCGGTGCAGATGATGCTAATGCACATCTGCACATTGCAGAATGACAAAATGACATTATATTCAAGTGTTTTTATCTCCTTCAGTCATTCTTAGTACAGTAAATTGGCTATAATTGTTGTAAAGCGCATTTTACGTGAAGATTTTAATAAAGTCCTCACAATGTGATGGAAACTGAATGAGAACTTTTCTGTTGTGTATTAGTGAGTGTAGCTGGATTTGCAGTGGAACATATGATTCATGTTGCATCCTTGTAACAGGTTACTCTTGTTGCATCTCCATAATGTATGAGCCAACAGAGCAGCAGTCTCTTCCCATGAAGTGGCATTATATATTGTAGTATTTGCTTTATTTGTTTTGTTTTTATACGGTCAGCTTAGCCTATGTCCTGTTTTTACTTGTCCTGTTTATACTGTCTTTAAATTCTGTTTTTCTTTAGAAGAAAAAAAGTACAGTAAATTCTGGTTAATTGGGACATGTCAGGAAAAGTACATTTTGGTCCAATTAAGTGGCAGTCCTGATTAGCCAGTTTCATGGAAATAGTTTAAAAAAAACTATTTTAAAAAAGACAAACTACCATTAAGTGAGTTAAAAATTATGTATTTGCCTGAAATACAGAACAATTTAGAACACAACCAATACAGTGCTATAAAACTGTTCATCAGTTCCTACTAGTTATCGACAAGAATTAAACCAGAATATGTTGCCGTCTTCTTTTGATTGACTGTAAGTGAACAAAATTAGTGCAGATAATGGCCTGCCTTCATATAATGCTTTAGACGATTACATCCTCCATATCTTAATTTTCATTGTGACATTTAATTTTAATTCTTCATAGTTCCCAAATTTTTGAAGTTGTTAAATTGGTAACTGATTAAGTCACCCTCTTAAATTTTCATCATATGTTAATTTCTAATTTAATTTTGAAGATAATTGTTAAATTTTTACTTGATAAAATTTATATATTTTTCCATTTTAATGACTGCTGGCTGGAAATACAGTTGATTCCAGTTTATTGGAACACATTGGGACCAGTACATCTTGTCACTGAGTAACAAATTATGTATATAAGTAAAATACAGAACACTTTAGAACACTAACAATCCTGCTATGGTACTATAAAAGTTCATAATAGTTATGGGCAGTCAAAATAATCCAGTGTATGCTGCCATGTTCTTTTAATTGACTGTAAATGAAAAAATCAGCACAGGCTCCTAGTACAGATAATGTACTGCCTTCATACAATGCATTCAACAATTGCAAGCTCCAAATCTTCATTTTCATTGTAACATTCAAGATGACTTTTGATAACTTCGGATGTTTGAAACCACAATGAGCAAAACAGTTCCAAGTTGTCTTACTGCCTATTTCTTGCCAACTATCAGTGACAAATTCAGCTTAAAATCTTTTTGCTCAAAACACTTTGTTATGTCGAATGGTCATGCAAGTGCATGTGACTGACACTAGTTAGAAACTGCTCAGCAGCAATCTCCTGTCCTAATTAAGTGGTATTGTGTCTCAAATAAACAAAGGAAATCCCAGCTATTTTCTCAATATTTGTTCTTTAAGTATTGTTCCAAATAAGAGGCTGCCCTGATTAACCAGTGGTTCAATTAACCAGAATCCACTGTACTTGTGCTGTTTGTAATGGATGCTGCGATGATATGAATTTTGCCTGAATCTGATAACCATCTCCAGAACTCTCAGCAAGATTTAAATTGGAACACATTTCATATTGTATGTTGGACTAAGCCCTCTGGAAGAAATGTTTTTTGAACAATTTGAAATAGGTGTATAATTGTAGGACAAAGTAATTTATGGTATGAAAATCCATAGTGTGTGGCATGCTTCTTCTCACACCTGGGAAAGTGATGCCCGTCTACTGACATTTTTTCATATATACATCACAATGTTAAGCAATGTGTTTGAAGTAGCCCAGTGCAGTTTCCAAAATGTGACATATTATTACTTTAAAAACTTGCATTTGGTTGTTTAATTTGTATCTGTAAGGTTTTTGCTCCATTGTATGTATCTTTATTTTGTATTGTAACAAGAACATTTTTATGACTTCAAACCAAAAATTGTTAGTTTTATATGATTTTCTGGCAACAGCCAGCCTGAATTTAAAGATAGTGGTGTAAGCCCATGCTCTGACTGTTAATTCTGAAAAGAATATAGGTTTCTATTATGCCAGCTAAGACTTTTTCATATCCTTTTTTAAATTATGTACTGTGAATTGTCTTTCATTTGAAAGATAAATACAATGTCTTGATGAAGGTATGTGTGTGTATTTTCTCAGATGTTTGTTCTGCACGCACTTGTAGGTCTAGAAAGACACAAGAGCTATTGGTAGGATTTGACAGGAAGTGACATCCGTCAAACACATCTTTTTAACAAATTCACCAACACAGAATTTGCTTGTCAGAAATTTCAGTATTTAGCCATGAGAGTAACCCGGTAGTGCAGAATTGCTTATTCAGGCAGAAAATTACGTGGAGTAAAAACTTTTGTATGTCGTGGATCCACTTAAAACCTTTAAGAAGTGTTAATGTGAGATTTGGAAATACTTCTTTGCATTACATACCAATTTATTGTTTTATGTTCCTGAGAAACGAGTTGGACACAGTTGACAACAACTTGTAACAAAGAGTCCGCTTTCTCCCACTCAGAGCAGCAGTGTTTGATAGAATACCTCCTGAACTGTACTCTCCATAATTGAAAAAATTCTTTCTGGAGTAGCAAGGAAGTACAGTATAACAAGTATCTTTTTTCTAGTTCGATGGTGCTAAGTATAAGAAGGATCAAAATGTCTTTAAATTTCTGAGAATCATCTCCATAACAAATCAGCTTCAGGAAATGAAAATTAAAAAAAGAGTTTTCTATTGGAATTTGAATCTAAGCTAGAATAATTTTATGCCCAAGTTAAACAAACTTGTGTCTTTATGATCTTGGTGATTTGAATGATCTGAATTACTGGATGAATGGACCTGAAAGCTAAATTGTCACATTGATTAAAATTAGATGCTTCATCTTTTAGCCAGTTTGGTAACAAGGATGAAGAAAAGTCTTTTCTGGTTATGATATGGCCATTTCTCTGCAGGGTTTGTGAAGTTGCATTGAGCAACGTGTAGAATTTTTTTTGAGCATTCCTATCTTAATTTAGATCCAGTGTTTAAGATTTCATAACCTTAACAACATTTTATGAATTTTTTTCAATATTAATTTGACTCCTTAGACTTAATTACAGATGAACTCTTTGGATGTAGATGTATAAATACTGATTTATGATCCTAATGTAACTCAGTTAATCAAAAATGAAGTCCGATTGAGGCAATATATGCACACAGGTAGGTGTAATGCATAATTTAAGGAATTAAGATGATGCTTTCCGTATGTGACAGTTACAGCTGAAGAATGAGATAATGCTGTACCCAGAGCAATTACAGGTTAAATTCCAGCCAATTTAAAAATTTATTTCCTCAGCTAAAAATCTATTTGGTACAATATTTAAATTTACTGTGAGAAATACAATGAACGATGCTGCATGCTGCTGTAAATACAATGTCAAGAAACAGGGTAAATTTAATTAGCAACAAACATTTAAAGAAAACATTGTTCACAGTATTGTATTAACAAAGGAGGAATGCAAAATTCTCACCACGATTCTGGATGTGAGTAAAGTCAACCTTTGTGCAACTAAGACTTATAGACTGGGAAAGATACTGATGGGTAAAATCATATTAGTGATGGCCTGAAATTTCAGTGATAAAGAATCAGTTATAATGCAGTGGGAAAGGGACATGAGCTTCAAATCCCAAACTGAAAAGATGAGGGACAAGGTAAAAGGCAAATATAAAGGAAGCAAAATGATAAAAACGGTGCATATTAGTGGAAGAGATACAAAGTCTGGCAAAAGATGAAATGCAGAGCCTATAACTAATAAAAGGCATCATTGAACTTAATGAGAACTGTAAATCAGAGAACCTGCGGATTTAAGCTGAGTTGTGCACATAGATTGAATCTAATTATATCTTCTGAAGTGAGTTGAAGCAGCAATTAGGGGAATGTCATATTACTGAAGTAGAATTCAATAAATCACTTGAGAAGTTTGTCATAATCGAACACTAGTTAAAGTTGATGTTCCCAGAAATGAGGCAATGATTTACCTGTCTGTGAATGAGGTCAGGCAGAAGATTATAAGGATCGTGGGCAGGTTCTTGTGGTCAGATGTGACTAGTTTGTGCTGCATTGGTCTGTGTTGAAGTTGTATTTACAAGAGATTTGGATGCTGGAATAGGATCCACTTTAATATTCCAGAAAGGTAGGTAGCTTTGTAAATTAAATGTAAATAGAGTAGTTGACAGTTGCAGTAAGTAGACAAAAATGCAAATAGTTCTAAGATAGACAAACATATCTACCATGCAAGTAAAATGGATAGAGCAAAGACCTCAGTAAATGGCAAAAGGCTAGAAGAAATGGCAGATATCATTCAAAATTAATACAGCTAATGGAACGTTGGCCTGTACTAGTCTACTAGGGAATATGAATTATGATATCTGTCTATGCAAAGCTCTGGTCAGACATTGCCAGCAGTAATGTGAGCATTTCTGAGCACCTCTGGAGAAAGCGCATTGTAGATTACCAGAATTAAATTTGGAGTCCAAGGGTTAAGTTACAAGAAGGGAAATAGAATTTGGGCTGTAATCAAGAAATCTTAAAACTTAAGGAGCAATTTGAAGATTTTTAGGAGAATAAGGACAGAAAGCCAGAATTCCTCTTGCTATAGATTTTAGGTAACTTCAAAAAAAAATTAAGTAACTTGTTTTGGAAGCTTAAGCAAATATTGAATGTGGTAGCAAATTCTGCAGCTGAAGCAAACATTCTGAGTACTGATGAAGGCTATTGGCCTAATATGTTGACTGTTTACTCGTTCACAGATGCTGCCTGGCCTGCTGAGTTCCTCCAGAGTTTGGTGTGTATTGTTGAGTGCGGTAGGAATTTGTAACTCTTCTTTAGATGGTAATTAATATCAGGCCAATTTAAGTTGGGGATTCATGTTGAATAAGATCCATGTGAATATTTTCACAGTATGTAGAAAAAGTAGGTAGGTAAAATTTGCAGTACTGTTCCATATTTGTCACTAACTGAATTTAAAAAGTGACGGCATGCTTCATCGGATCACAATGATCTTTGTGTTGATACTTCTTCAATCATATTAGTTGAGAGAATTCCAGAGTGTTGATTCAGCAGTGATGAAGGAATAGAGTTTTGTGCAGTTTATTTTAAACTGTAAGATATATCAGTTGTTTCATTTCACAGAATCAGTTAGTGCATCAAAAGTGATTAAAAACAGAGCAGGTTGATGTCAACGTAGTGCGGAAAGCTTTGTTCTGGATAATATCACCAAGAAGCATGGAGAAATGAAGAAAGAAGAAGAAAAAATCTCTGAGGAAATTCAAATTAATGGTGCAGAAAGGAAAGAGAAGGTACTGCAAGAAAGACTCAGATTACAATTGGATTGTTGAATGAAAGTAACCCAGTGAATTAGATATAGCAAGAAAGTTGAAGAATTATGGCATAATTGTAGGTTGTTTATTTAGTGACCTAAATTAATGTATGAAAATGATAGCCAGGAAATGATGGCATTCATAATTCAAGGCAGCAGATAGTGAAATAATTTACAAGTACAGATTGATTAAAGATGTCTTTGAGGAGATGGGGAATGAAGGTATCTTCTCCGTGGATCATCACCTTGTCATGGTGGAGAAGCTTGTGTGGTCCTGAGATCCTGAGAGTGATGCTGTCTGGAAGTATGCCCCTGGTAGGGTCACCCATGGCAGTAAGGTCGAGGGTGAAGTCACTGACAAAGAACAATCCAACCAAGACCTCAATGGTGGAACAGGCAGGCTCAACACTGTGCAGGCAGATGAAGGCTGCAACAAATCCATCAGTTCCAATCATTGTGGTTTCCATGCCATTGGAATCAGTTGGTTGATTTGTGAAGTTCCGTGTGCTTCTTGTAGTGCAACATCAAGAACACGTTAAACAAATACACGCACAGGCACCTTCGTTTTGTGGGCTTGAACTTCCAAAGCCAAGACTGGTGTCATAAGCCACTTGAGAGCCGATAACTAGATCAAAGGAAGGAAGACCATCATCCTCGACCGCGACGGATAGCCTTGACGACGATGAATGAAGGTAGGTTTCAAATAGAGATTGCTGGAGTTTGAAAGGAGATACAGGAGACTGGATGCTGGAACAGCAGTCAGCTGGAGGAACTCCACCAGGCCGAGCAGCATCTGTTGTGCGGGTGCAGTGGTAAGGGAAAGATTGTCTGTTTCAGGTCCAAACCCTGCATTAGGAATTTAAAGGGGAATGATTTTAAATCATCTCGTATCGGAGAGTTGTCTTACAATCATCCCTTTTCAGCCAGACACACCTTGATTAAGTGACAGAGTGCTGGTTAGCAGTGTTGGAGTAACAAACTGTTTTTGCACTGATAGAGTGAAACACTAAGCTCTAATTCAGTGTGGTGAAAGAATATTAGCCTTAATATATTTTTACATATTTTTAGGTGATGCAAATAATTATAGATAGTCTAATTTGAAATTGTATAGTTCTTTAGCTATTAACTTACATATAGAATGCATCAAATGCCTTCCCAGTATTGAACAAATTAGAATTTTCAGGGATGTATTCTGAAGTGGAGACCATTTAGACTTGAATTGAGGTATCTGAATGACACCTCATAAAAAAAAACTGTAAGATGCTGATGGAACGGAGCAGCAATCCATGGGGCTGTTTACATCGTCAGAGCAGAGGAAGCTGTATCTTAAACCTTCTAAGAAGCAAAGTTATGTATAACATCAGAGAAAGTGGCACAAAAACAAAATATTCCAGATGCTGATGACTATAAATGGAACAAGAAAACTGAAGGTAGTACTTCAAGTCAATAGCCTTTCAACAGAACCAATGTATGGAATAGACTGACAAATAGAACATTAGAATGAAAGCTCTAAAATCACAAATTCAATACTGTCTTAAGAAGATCCAGAGAGAAGTTGAAACCCCTTTGTCACAGTAATACTGTCTGTCAGCAACATAATGCATCAACAAGGCATACCATTATTCTAGCAGTGTTTGTTCAGAAATTTGTGGCATGGGTGTCTGGCATTATTTGTCATATTACACCATGACTTCCTGGGTCTTCAGTAGCACTTTGCCAATGGCCCCTGTTGAAAGCAGCTGCAACATAAATATCAAATTTTCACTCCCTTTAAGATCAGCGGTGATCACAAATTTGCTGCAAATGGTGTAATGGCAATTGGAGCAGAAATTAGAATGGCTCATGGCTTTCAATATTAGCCTATGAAACAGCAACTTCCAGGAATGGCAGTGACATTTAAACTTGCATAATTATAAGTTGCTGAACTTGGTGCCCTGTCCAACTTAAGTAAGAATTAAATCTGTGAACAATTTACTATTCACATTCATGGAATGATATGAAGTTGCTAATTCTCATGATGAATGAAAGCTTATGAGTGTGAACCATCTTAATTAAAAATAAGTCAGACAGTCTCATTCTTTCAGATGTCAAATGTTATTGACAGTTTTATAGTATGTATTGATTTTAAAACTATGACTTGATCTGTTCCTTTTCCTTCTATTTGTACTTTGCTTTTTTGTACATGATTTGATACAGTTAAGTACTTGCTCATGTCCTGATTCATGCTGTTTTTCCTCATTATCAGTATTGAGGCACAGAAAAATGTTTTAGGAAGGCTGCACTTTTAACAGTGTCTGGGAGGAATTACCTGTTTGGCCCATGGGCAAGTTCAGAAGATTAGGCAGTGGCAGATTGTATTTAAGGAAGTATTCATTTTCTTTGGGTATGCTATTCTCCTTATGTATCAACTGCAGGTCGTTTATTTACTGAAAAGTATTGCCTGGAAACTTGACAAAACGATTTCAGGTTTATTTGTTACATGTACATTAAAACATACAGTGATATGTGTCATTTGCATTAACAACCAACACACCTGAGGATGTGCTGGGACAGTCTGTAAGTGTCGCCAAATTTCTGGGGCCAACACAGTATGTCCACAATGTTGGCAGAACCACAGAACAGAACAAGCAAAAACAGCCCATTCCTCCTTCCCACCCACGCACATACAGAATCTTTTAACCCCAGGACTGGCCTACAGAGGCCACAGTCTTTGCAAACACTGGGTTTTGAACCTCCCTGTGGACTCACAAAGATTCTCAGGTTCAGCTCCGGATAATGGGCCTCAACATCTGGACTTCCAATTCCTCTTCAGGCCTCAGTCCTCAACATTAATCCTGACACATGCTGATCACCGAACACTTGGCCTCAAATCATCTTTATCTTAATTGAAAACTAACTTTACAGATACATTTGGAATCAGAATCAGGCTTATTATCACTGATATATTTTGAAATTTGTTGTTTTGAGTAAGGCATAAAATTATTATAAAGTACAAAACCTGCAAAAAAATGAATAATGAGGGAGAGTCCATGGACCATTCATAAGTCCGTTGGTGGAAGGGAAGAATCTGTTCTTAAAACATTGAATGAGGGTCTTCAGTTTCCTGTACCACTCCCCATCCCCACCAACAATGGTAATAATGTGAAATACCTGTTTTTAAATTGATCAGAGCTTTTATTTACACTGAATAATGAGCAAACAAAGTTAAACAGAAATTTTCAGAAACACTCTGCATGTCAGGTGGTTTCTGTGGCAAGGGAAACACAGTTTTTGAAGTTTTAGATCACAGACTCTTTAGATTCTGCCTGACCTGGTGAGCATTTCCAGCATTTTCTGTGTTTATTTCAGCTTTCTAGCAATTGCAGTAATTTTTAAATTTCCTGTTCTGTGGTAATTTAAAAACCCACACAAGCTCCCTACCTGACTCCCTTGTCCACTCGTCCCTCCCTACTGATCTCCCTCCTGGTCTTATCCTTGTAAGCAGAGCAAGTATCACACCTGCCCCTACAACTCCCCCCTCACTACCATTCAGGGCCCCAAACAGTCCTTCCAGATGAGGTGACACATCACCTGCTAGTCTGTTGGGGTCATCTACTGTATCTGGTGCTCCTGTATATCGGTGAGACGCGACATAGATTGGGAGACTGCTTTGCTGAGCACCTACCAGGAATATTGGGATCTCTTGGTGGCCACTTATTTCAATTCTACTTCCCATTCCCATTCCGACATGTCAGTCCATGCCTCCACTACTGCCATGATGAGGCCACACTCAGGTTGGAGGAGTAATATCTTGTACTCCGTCTGGGTAGACTCTAACCTGATGGCATGAACATTAACTTCTTGAATTTCCATTAATTGGCACCATTGCCTCTCTTTCACCTTTCCTCATTCCTGTTTCCCTCTCTCACCTTATCTCTTTACCTGCCCATCACCTCCCTCTGGTGCTCCTCCCCCCTTCCCTTTCTTCCATGGTCTATCCTCTCCTATCAGATTCTCCCTTCTCCAGCCCTTTATCACTTTCACCAATCAACTTCCCAGCTCTTTATTTCACCCCTTCCCCATCTCACGATTTCACCTATCACCTGCCATTTTGTGCATCTTCCCCTTCCTCTGCCTCCTTACTCCAACTTCTCCCCTTCTTTTCCAGTCCTGATGAAATGTCTCGGCTCAAAAGGTTGGCTGTTTACTCTTTTCCTTAGATGCTGCCTGGCCTGCTGAGTTCCTCCAGCTTTTTGTGTGTATTGCTTTGAATTTCTAGCATCTGTGGATTTTCTCATGTTTTCAATTTGTTAGTCATTTATTTTGTAACTTTTGATTAATTGCTATCTTCTGTTATCTCAGTTTGTCAGTAAATTTGCTATCAATGCACCTCTTGGATGACAGCTGACATTTTGGAACTGTTGTGCCCAATCTCCACAATACTGTTGCTATTTGCAACTAAGGAATGAAATCACAGTCCACTAGAGGGAGTACTAATATAGAAATGGAAATTGTTTGGTTGAAAGAGGGTAATTGAATACTGTGTTGTTGAAGTACCAGTAAAGTTAAAAATATGCATTAAAATGTAATATACGTTGTGAGCACATTAACTCCAATTATGAATAGTTCAGTGCACTTAATTGTCTAACTTAAGAGTCATAGAAAAGTACAGCTCAGAAACAGGTGATTCAGCCCATCTAGTCCATGCAGGACTACTTGTATTAATAGCTCACTCCACACTTTCATGACCCCCTAAGTGAAGACGTTTCCCCTTATGACCCCCTTAATCTTTCCACCTTTCATCTTTAACTCATAACCTCTAGTTGCAGAAAAACCTGCCAGCATTTATCTTCTCTATGCCCCTCATAATTTTGTAAACCTCTCTCAAATCTCCTCTCGATCTTTTATGTTCCAAGCAATAAAGTCTTAACCTATTCAATCTTTCCATGTAATTCTGATCCTCGAGATCTGGCAATATCCGTAAATTTTCTCTGTTCGCTTTCAATCTTCTTTACATCTTTGCTGAAGGACACTGACCAAAACTGCGTACAATACTCCAAATTAGGCCTCATCAATGTCTTGTACAATGTCAACATAACATCCCATCTCCTGTGTCAATACATTGATGTATGAAGGCCAATGTGTCAAAAGCTTTCTTTACAGCCCTATCTACATGTGACACCACTTTCAATGAATGATGGACCCATAGTCCCATATCCCATTGTTCTAATACTCTCATCAATGCCCTACCTTTCACCGTGTAAGACAGGTATGTCAGAGGTGAATTTTAATAGACTTTTGTTTAATGTGGAGGCATTTGTACACCGCTCCTCATCCCTTAAACTTGCACTGGGATCTGTGCTACCTCCCTGCTATTCCTATCCTCATTGTGGCCTGTGTGTCCTTTCCCTGTCCACTCGTAGTTTTTCTTCAGATCTGGGGTTGACACATTGGGTCATAGATTTCCACTTGTGGTGCATCTATCATTGGACAGGTCACATTACTGTAAGCAGCTGGATGAACCAGTTGGCAGTTTTGTCCCTTTAATGATTGAGTTGCTAATTGGGTTTAATGCTTTTTACATTTCCAGAATAAAGGGTGTAAAAATGATGATATTTTAAGATGGAGCATCTCCCTTACATCAGTTGAGATTGGCAGAAATAAAGTGGATGGAGTGCTTTAGTGTTCATTTCTGTACTCAGGAAAACACTTTATTTACACAATTGTTGTAATGTCAGATTTAGATAGGCGTAGACTTGCAGCATTCCTCCGATCAAGATGCCTCCGAGCTGCAATGTGTGTCGAGGGGTGGTTCAGTCTTAGTTGTGTTTTATAGGTTTGTAGGGACAGTTTTTGGGACAGTGTGGGGATTGAGGGGACAGATAAAGATTTAGGGACAGGGATGAGGGGAGTTAAGGGTAACAGGCAGTAAATGAAGAGTCAAGGCAGGGGCCAGTGGCCGTGTCCAGGTCTGAGTGATCTGTGGTCGAAGGCCAGTGATCCTCGTGGATGAATGTCGGGTCAGCAGGCACTGAGTAGATTAGTGACCCCTGTCTCAATGACTGAGATCAGCAGACTCCCTTAATGGGGGTTGGTGACCCACCAGGTTGGTGAGTCATGGGATCAGATGCTTGTGTGGGCAGGAGGCAGGTGGGCTGATGACTCCCCCCACCCCAAGACTGTGAGTCCCTGGGTCAGAGGCCTGTGTAAGCTCAAAGTTTGAGTACTGGAGTTTAAAGTCCTGGGCTTGATAGCAAAGATGAACGTCAGTCCAATAATCAAGACCCATGAATTAGTGTATCCTGAAGCCAGAGGCCCGATGTGTGCAAGTACGGGATAGGATCTGGAGGCTGGAGGCCCGGAGGTTGGAGGCCTCTCTGCATGTGAGTGGGTGAGTGGATGGGAGGAAGGAATGGGGCTTGTTTTACTGATCTGTTGCTGCTGTTGTGGTTATTGTTGCTTGTGTTGTTCTGTTGAACATTGTGGGCTGTTGTGAAAGATGTTATTTTGTGCCATTTGGGAAATTCTAATGAGTTGAGAACAGTGGGAACTCTTTTTCCACACCCAAGCCCATAGTAAGGCTTTTCTGTGGACTGATATGGCACCAGGGGAATTTTATGACGTGCCAGTGTCAGGGTTGTTTGTAGGAACCTAAATATGATTGATTTTAAAAGCCAACCCAACATATTTGTAAAGGTTTAATGTGCTTAATGATTATTGGAGTGGAGGAGTTCCTGTGACTTAGGAAGCTTCCACTCCCTCATTGTCATCTCAACTAGCATTCTGGATTAACAAAGGGTAGGGATTGCAAAACCAAGGCAGAGCTTTACATAAGGGATTCAGAGCTTCTTTAGCCTCCTTTATAAAACTTGCTGCATTTCATATTGGGTGCCACATTTGCTTATCTAATGTTCAACCATTTTTGTATCAAAGAGATTGAGATTCAGGTGATTCGGTTGGAATTACAATTAAATTCCAGTGAGCAGGTTATTGGTGGTTCATTTTCCCAGAGTATGATTATACAGGGAGGTTAGGAAAAAGCAATTTTCTCCAAGTGCTACAGTTGGTAACATTCACCCTGCTGCAGAAAGCACATCTGTGCTATTATGGGCTTTGAACGTGCAGTGAAGAAATGGACTATTGCCTGAAAACAGGGCTGGAGAATGATATGGCATGAGGTGTTTGAGGGATGCATATAAGCATTTTAATTATTGTGAATAATTATTCACTATATAGTTATTTTTAAATATTTCTCTGAAATGACAGTCATGGCCAAAGCAAAAGGAGGTCTGCTTAAACTAGAGGCAGGACCCAATGGACATCCAGGGGCATTGACTGATCAGTTGATACAGTGAAACGATGAAAGGTCCTGTTGGTGTGGGTTGTGGGTTAGAAAACAGAGGAGCCAATAGTTAAAAGTACTACTATCACAGTTTTGATGAAGGGTCATTGACCTGGAATATTACCTCTTACCAGAGCATTAGTCAACACAGCACAGGTTTTCGAGTGACTGAGGGAAGCTTTGAAAATGCCATGTTGAGCTTTGCACATTGCTAGAACTCCAATATCCAAAATAAATTGTCCGCAGCTAAGGCACAGGAATAGTTATTAGGCTACAGTGTGAAATAGTATGTGCAGGAAGTGTTTTAACCTTTGTGCAAAGAAATATGTGTTCCAAAGACTATTCTAAAGCTCATCTTCCAACTACAGAGGAAGAAAAAATAATATTGAGTAATTAATTGAATTTACATAATTTAAATGTATAAAAAATCTTCACATTGGATTGATTGGATTTCCAGGAGTATAGAAGGATGACAACAGTTCAGTGCTGTTCTGACTGAGCAATAGGTCAGGTTCAAGGGGCCGAATGTCCCCGGTCATTGGTGAAGGTTTGGCAGCTCAGTGGGTTTGTGAGCAGGTGTGCAAATCAGATGCTGCAATCATGATCAGAAATGTTAGTTTGATTCCCACCCGGGCAGTTTCACTTTTGGTTGAGAAGTGGTAGACAGGACTCAATCTGATAATGTGTGAAGTGATACAATTTGGAAGGTTGAATTTGAAGTCTGTGTACAAGGTTAATGGCAGGATTTTTAGCAGTGTGGAGGAACAGAGTGATCTTGTGGGTCCATATCCATAGATCCCTTAAAGTTTCCATGCAAGTTGATAGGGTATTTAAGAAGGTGTATGGTGTGTTGGCCTTCATTAGTCGAGGTATTGAGGTTAGGGTGAAAAAGTGTATGTAATTTTAAAGTGACTAGAGGAAAGTATAAGGAGATGCCAGAGCTAGGTGTTTTATGCAGAGAGTGGTGGGTGTGTGGAATGTGCTGGTAGATGTAGATAGATCAAAGACATTTGAGAGACTTTTAGATAGCGCATGGATGAAGGAATAATGGAGGGAAGGGTCAGGTTGCTCTTGGAGTGGGTTAAAAGGTCAACACAACAACTGACCTGAGGAGCCTGTGGTACACTGCTCCATTTTCTATGTTATAACTTTTTGAAATGCAGTAGCTGAGGTGGGGGCTGTGTTTGAGTGAGGGACCTGGGAGGGATATAATCGAGTTCCCAAGTGATGCCTGGTCTGATTTTGAGGATTGCCTCTCTTGAGTTTTGCAGGCTTGGAGGTGAATTACCGGGGTGTTTAAAGTCCAAATGGAATTTTGGGGGATAGACATAGAGAACCTACTCCTTTTGGCAGGGTTCACAACCATAGTGTGTTGATAATCTTAAATAGAACAAGGTCACTGCTGTGATGCCCAGAACAATTATTTTCCTTACAGTGAGAAATGTAGAATTCTCATCCTTTCGACTGTGGTTATTGCGTCAGTTGAACATATCAAGGCTGAGCTAAATTGTTTTTTACTTGGAAAATGTGAGGCCAACTTAGGTTGAAAATGTGGAAGCGAGTGTTTTAAATGGTCGGGAATGAAATGTCTTTGTGTCCAACAAACCTGGGTCTCCAAGGCTGATCGTTGAAAATGTACTTGAAGCTATAGCAAGTGATTCGGTAATCCTAAGAGTGTTCATCCGAAGAGCAATGCCACTTCAATAATAAAAACATATTTTGATGTTATTTCTCCAATCCTTTTAGCTTTTAACACAAATTACTTTGTCATTATTGTGATGAATTTTCATCTGTGGATGCTTGCTCACTGATCAGTCCAGTCAACCTCAGCTGTAACTTTCTTTGGCTGGTTTCAGATTGAGTCACCCTTGTCACTGGATCAGAAGTGTGAGGTGGACTGATTAGAACAAGCAAAGACACAGTAACTTTGGCAACATCCTCAAGATACTGTCTTAGTGGTAGAATTGGGGAAGGGGATGTATCCCTCACTTCTGGAGAGAAGACAGCAGGTTGTTCTGCTGCTGCATAGTGATTCCTGGTTGGTTTAATGATCTTGAATTGAATCTCCTGATCTTGGATGGTAAACCAATTCAAGATTGCTTAATGTTATTTACTGTATTCTAGCATAAAGGAACACAAGATAATTGTTACTCTGGATGTGATGCAACACAAACAAAAACAAAAGTTAAAGAATGCAATAATTTTTTAAAAACCACAATAAATATAAACAGATGAGATCGTCTATGTATATTGATTGTACGTCCATAATATGTTACTGGGCACAACAATGATATTTATGAGTATAGATTTTTGCTTTTGAGATCAAGTTTACCCATTCATTATTACAATTTATAATTTTTATAATCCTGATTTTATTGATTTTGGTGGGGATTGAACTGTACCTTTCCTACCATTGCTGTTATACATGTTACATTTTGAAGGATATATTCCTCCCCCCTGCCCTCTTCCCACCTTTGATGGTACGTCTTTATCTTTTTGGTTTGCTGTGAAATAGTTCCTTCCCACTCCTGAATCAGTGAAACCTCACTATGATCCTCAGGAGGGATGGTCGTCCTGTTTGATGTTTTGATCATTCGCAGGGAAAAGTGCCTTGATGGGAAAAGTTCTGCCCTTATAAGCATTTTGAAGGGCTGAAGAATAAGTTTCTTGCTAGCTATGATCTGAACATTAACACTTCCAAAGATTTGGATATGAATGCGTATCTGGTGAAGTTTTATTTGCTGCCTCACTGGCTTTTTTGGTATAATATTTTTTGAAAAATATTTGAACTGAAAATAGGGGCGAGAATGGGGAAAAAGAATGGAAATAAAAAAAGTGACACTGCGGAGCCTGCGTCCGAGAGGAGTGCAGCGAGCGGCTCTCCGACCCGACCACGTGCGAGCGAGGCAGCTGCTGGGCCTCGTTCAGTCGAAGCGGTGAATGTTTTCAAAATCCTGGAAGAAATAATGGAGTTCCAGAAAGAAATAGAGCAGCAGCTCTGTGATGTTAAGGCAGAGGTCGCCAGCGTAAATCAAAAAAATAGCGGTGGCAGAGACTCGCATTGAGAAGGTGGAAGATCGCGTTCAAAACATGGAACGGATACTGAGCAAGACAATAAAAATAATACATCACCAAGAAGGTAAACTGCTTGATCTGGAGGGAAGAACACGGCGGAAAAATATCACAATCTACAATGTTCCCAAAGGAGTGGAGGACCCGTCTATGATGTAGTTTGTCGGAAAGTTACTGCGGGACACGCTGGAGCTTCCCCCGGCTATGAAGCTGGAAGTCAAAAGAGCGCACCGCACGTTAGTTCCAAAACCTACTGGGGATAGAAAGCCATGATCAATTATAATTAAATTCCTTCGGTACAGCACCAAGGCAGAGATTCTACGAAGGGCCTGGGGTAAGAAGAGAGTGTTTTTAGAGGATAAATTAATATATTTCAACCAAGATTACCCCCCCCCCCGCCCCCGCGGTCCTCCAGAAACACAAAGAATACTCTGAAGCAAAGCGAGTATTAAAGCAAAATAAGATTAGATTTCAAACTCCGTATCCTGCTAAACTTTGAGTGTTTATGACAACGGGATGCAGTTGTACTGGACAGTGGAAGAGGCGACTACAGACATGAAAGCCAGAGGGTTGTCCGTCAGCATGACCAAAATGAAAGAAAGCCTGGCTGAGGAATTGTCTTGTTCGATTGGGAAATAGTGCGAGAATCGAGAAGGCAGGAGACGGGAGGAAGCCGAGAGAAACATATCAGGAAGAGACCGGGAGTTTCCCAAAGACAGTCCTCACCCCTTTCAGAAGGTTTGGCTAACTTTAAAAATGCTGAGAAGCTAAACAGAAGCAAAAGTAAATGGTGATATACCTATCTTGAGAAATACTTATTATAATGTGGATTTTATGTTACTTAGTTGTTATTCTTTATTCGCTCACTTACTCCTTTTACCCCACCAAAATGAGAATATATCTATATATATGTGTGTGTGTGTGTGTATATGTGTGCATATGTGTATGTGTGTAATGTGTGTGTGTGTGTGTGTGTGTGTATATATATGTGTGTGTGTGTGTGTGTATGTATGTATATCTGTGTATATGTGTATGCATGTATATATATATTTGTGTGCGTGTGTGTATATATATATATATATATAGGAGGAGTACACAGGGAAATCTTTTCTGTGTAATGGATTTGTTCTCTGACTTTTATGAATACTGCAATGGGGGCCCTCAACTCACAAGTAGGAGGTGTTATGCCCCACAGCTAGACATTTCCTTTAGCTCAACGGAGGGTCATTTACTAGAGACCTCAGCCTTGGGATCACACATTCATTGCCATTTTTGTTATTATTTGAGTTTCTTGGTTCTTATTTGTTCAGGGAGTAGATCGAATAAGTATTATTCTAATTTCAATGATACATTGACAGCTAAATACAAATGGCTAAGGACAAGGTAAAATTCATTTCTTTTAATGTAAAAGGGCTGTTAAATCCAATCAAACATGAGAATTCTATCCAAAATAAAAAAAAGAACAAGCCCATGTAGTATATTTACAGGAAACTCATTTAAGTGATAATGAGCATAAAAAACTAAAGAGAATGGGCTTCACTAATCTGTTTTTCTCCTCATATAAATCAGGACATAGGAGAGGAGTTGCTATTATTATCTCAAGTAAGCTAAATGTTGAAAAAATATTCAAAATGGGAGATAAAGAAGGCAGATATATTCTGGTAAGGGGGAATATAGATGGCAATTCAGTTACTCTATTGAATATATACGCACCCCCGGGAAGTGATATTGGTTTCTTTCAGAAAATTACTGATATTATGGTAACGGAAACAGAAGGTCTCCTGATATGTGGGGGAGACTTAAATTTACAATTACAACCAAACTTAGACTCTTCCAATATCTTTACATAAGGAAGTCAATACATTTTTTGAGGATGTTGGTTTAATTGATATATGGAGGGACCTTTCCCCTGACAGAAGGGATTACACTCATTATTCTGCTCCCCATTCCATATATACAAGAATAAACTATTTCATAACATTTGGAAAAGACAAAGACAAAATAAACACCTGTGGAATTGGGATAATAGATCTAAGTGACCATGCACCTATATATTTATCTGTTGATATTACTATTTGAAATACTATTTGGAAACTAAATTCAAGTCTACTCATGATCCATAGTTTAAGGAACAAATTAAAAACGAAATTGGTCTCTACTTAGAATTTAATGATAATGGAGTGGTTTCACCTCCCATTTTATGGGATACTCTGAAGGCGGTCTTAAGAGGGAAAATTATAGCGATATCTTCATATAAGAAAAAAATAAGGAATAAATCCTTAGAGGAATTACAAAATAGACTGAAGGGACTAGAGAAAAAACACAAATTGAATTTGGTACAGGAAATTAGGGGAAATTAAAAGAATTAGGAATGAAATAAATAATTTGGCTACGCAAGAAATCAGGAAAATGTTTCTGAAACAGAGACATTCTGAAAGTGGATCGAAATCTTTGAAAATACTGACATGGAAACTGAAAAAGAAGATAGCAGAAAATACAATTCATAGAATTAGGGACCCAAGAACGAAAATGATAAAAAAGTAAGCTAAGTGAAATTCAAGAAGCTTTTGAAGTGTTTTACAAAATGCTATATTCCAAAGTTCCAGGGGGAAGCATAACCCAAATTGACACCTTCTTGAATTCTCTAGAGTTACCCACTTTAAGCGAAGAACAAAATAGAAGGATGACTGCTGACATAACTGAAGTTGAATTAAAAGCTGCAATTAGTAGGCTTAAATTAAACAAGTCACCAGGATCAGATGGGTATACAACAGAGTGGTAGAAAGAATTTAAAAATTAGTTAATTCCTGTTTTACTCCCCACACTGAACTGGGCTCTAAAACAGGCACAAATGCCACCTAGTTGGAAGGAAGCAATAATCTCAGCTAGACCGAAAGAAGGCAAGGGTAAAACGGAATGCGGGTCATTTAGACCAATATCCGTTCTTAATGTAGAATATAGGTTATTTACCTCCATCATGGCCAAACGATTAGAGGAGTTTCTACCCATACCAATACGTAATGATCAGACAGATTTTATACGACAATGCCAGACTCAAGACAATATATGAAGGACACTTCACATTATGGATCATAAACAAAAAATAAAATGTATCTGTTGTTAAAAAGAAGATCACTCTCTACTTGTACATAGTTCTTTCCTTTTGCTTGTTTTTTCTTTCCACCCTTTTCTATAAGTGTATACCTCAGATAAATACTTTGTGGAGATTTGTGATTATATGATGTATATGTACAATGTCTGAATTACATCTTATGGAAATATTTGTTTGATGAACTTCAATAAAAAAATCACAAAAAAAATTCTCATGTAAAATCTCCTTAAATCTTCATGGAATGTTAATTGAGAAATCTGGTCAATTTTGATGAGCAAAAGCACAAAACTTCCTTTACAGTGAAGTGGCTGGCCGATTTCTTGCTGCAGGAACACATTTAATGTTTTTTTTTAACACAAGAAATTCTGCAGATGCTGGAAATCCAAAGCAACATATACCAAATGCTGGAGGAACTCAGCAGGTTGGGCATGCCGAAGACACACGGGTTTGTAAATTAATTGGTTGCTACAAATTGCCCCTAGTAAGTAGCGGAGTAACAAAATAGGGGGGAGTTGTTGGGAACATAAGATCAAGAAAATTAGATTAATATGATTTTAGTGTAACTAGATGTTTGATGGCTGGCAGGACCCTTGACTCTAAGACTCTTAAAATTAACAATGCAAATTCAGATTTTAGATTTAGATTTATTTATGACAAGGACATCAAAACATACAACGAAATGTTTTCGCAAACAATGTACCTCAGGATGTGATGGTGATGGCCTGCATGTGTTGCCACATATCCTGGTGCCAAATAACCATATGACTGTGGAGGAATTAATTTGAACAGTTGTGGAGGATCAAAGATGGGTGAAGTAATGCAATGGGAAGACTTCCAATCTATGGGTGTCCATGTTGCACCTGAATGGGCTGGGTTCAATCCTGCACAATCGGTTGATGCTCAATTAATGAATGTTAAAAAACACTTAGCCCAGAAAGACATAACGTGCATTCTGTTAAAGGTAACTTTTCTCAAATTAACAAGCAACTTTGACAACTATATATGGTGTGGAGTTCACACGAGGCATAATTTCTTTGTGAATTTTTTTACTTTAATTTGACAGAATTAGTTTTGCTGAAGCTAATGTTTGTGAATCTAATGCTCCAAAGTTGGTAAATTGTGAGCCATATTACCAGCCGCCTGAAATCCAGCATCCACTCGTTGAGGTGCTCTTTTGGAAATTTCAGTCCTCAGTCTGTTATCCTTCCTCACATGGTTTCATTGTAGCTATTGTCTCACTCTTTCCTGTTTCTAGATCATCCGAGTGCCTGCTGACTATGAACTCCTGGACACCTTCCAACCATGTGCCAATGGATTTCTCAGGTGCCACATGTCCATTCTGCACTGTGAATGATTTCTGGACTGTCTTTCAACTGAATGCTCTGAAACTTTTGAAAGCACAGCCCCACAAATTAAGTGCACTGATCCAATCGATTCCCAGGATTGCTGTTATACACATGCAATCTACAGTGTAACCATGACAGAGTCATGGAACTCTACAGCACATAAGTTGGCCCTTTGGCCCATATGGGCTGCACCAAACCATTAATCTGCTCTGTCCCATTGACCTGCACCTGGATCATATCCCTCTGTATACCTCTATTAAATCTCCCTGCTTTCTCTTGCACTTGGGAATAAAGTCCTAATCTATTCAACCTTTCTCTATAATTCAGGTCCAGAAGTCCTGGCAACATCCTTGTAAATTTTCTCCTGCAACTTTATCAATCTTAGTGACAACTTTCATGTAGGTAGGTGACCAGAACTGTACACAATACTCCAAATTAGGCTTTACCAATGTCTTTTACAAAATCAACATAACATCCCAACACCTGTACTCATAACTTTAACTTATGAAGGCCAATGTGTATAAAGCTCTCGTTATGACCCTATTTCCCTGTGACGCCACTTTCAAGGAATTATGGATCTGTATTCCTAGATCCCTCTGCTCTACCACATTCCTCAGTGTCCCACTATTCACTGTACAAGTTCTATCCAGCCTGAGAAGTGACTTGGATCTTCTCCAATTTGCCCAACAGCACAACAGTTCCATGACAAATGCCATTTCATTGGCTGTTCTCTCAAGTCTGGAACTTCTGGACAACAAAGGTACATACATCAGGATGCTCTTTATTGACCACAGCCCAGCATTCAATTATCCTCTCAAAACTAATCAATACACTTTATTATCTTGGCCTCAATACATCCTTGTGCAATTAGATCCTCAATTTTCACTTACAGACCCCAGTCAGTCAGATTGGCAACAACATCTCCTCCACAACCTCTATCACCACTGGTGCACCACGAGGTTGTGTGCTTAGCCCTCTGTTCCACTCACTTCACACTTGCACAGCTCCAATGCCATATTTAAGTTTGCTGATGTCACCACTGTTGTAAACTGAAGCAAAGATGGCGATAAATCAGCATATAGGAGGGAGACTGAAAAACTGGCTGAATGGTGCCACATTAAAAACTTTACCCTCAATGTCAGCAAAACCAAGGAGCTGATTGTTGACCTCAGGAGGAGGAAACCAGAGGTCCATGAGCCAGTCTTCATTGGGAGATCAGAGGTGGAGATGCTGAGCAACTTTAAATTCCTCAGTGTTAGCATTTCAGACTTGTCCTGTGCCCAGTACTTAAATGCAATTACAAAGAAAGCATGGCAGTGCTTCTACTTCCTTAGAAGTCTGCAAAGATTTGGCATAACATCTAAAACTTTGACAAACTTGTATAGATGTGCGGTGGAGAGTATATTGACTGGCTGCATTGCTGCCTGTTATGCAAAAACCAATGACCTTGAATGGAAAATCCTACAAAAAGTAGTGGATATGCCCAGTTCATCATGCCACCATTGAGCACATCCACACGGAGCGTTGTCTCATGAACAGCATCCACCATCAGAGACCCCTCCACCCACTTCACGCTCTCTTCTTGCTGCTGCCATGAGGAAGAAGATGCAGGAGCCTCAGGGCCCACACCACCAGGGTCAGGAACAGTTATCTCCCCTCAACCACCAGGTTCTTGAACAACAGGGGAAAGCTTCACTCAGCTTACTTACCCCATCACTGTTCCCACAACCTAGTTAAGTCAAGTCAAGCTTATTGGCATTTAACTGTATACATGTATATAATGTATATAGAAACAAGACAAAGTTTCTTTGAACCAAGTTGCAAAGCACATTAGTACACATAACACACAGAACTGACGATAACTTTTGAAGGCAAGGATAAAATCTATAGATGAAAACTTTGCCTCACTTTGAAGTACTCTTCATCCCATGCTCTTGAAATTTATTTATTTATTTTTTTCCTTTGTATTTTGACAGTTTTTTGACTTGTGCACACTAGTTGTCCATGCCGTTGCGTGCAGTCTTTCCTTGATTCAATTATGGTTATTGGATTGATTGAGTATGCCTGCAAGAAAATGAATCTCAGGGTTGTATATGGTGACGAATATGTACATTGATAATAAATTTACTTTGATATTTAAACTTTGATGAAACGCATTTATGGTGTTCTGTGAATAGCTTGTTATAAGTTACGCTCTGCCTCTCTGAAGCTCAGAATCTAAAAGTAACACTGGCATTTTGAACAATGCATTCCTCCCTTCTGATTGTTCCATTGTCATTTTCTTTCTTGCATATAGAAATATAGAAAGCCCTGTAAATCTTCCGGTTTAAGATGACGAGACCAAAGATGATGACAGGCAGTTCCCAAAGCCAGAAGTACATCTAAATACTTTATTAATAACACTTTTTTTTGAAAAGATCATTGCAAATGATCACTGCAAACAATGAAGAGGTGAGCAAAGGTGAGGCTGAGCTGAGGGTGGAGGCATGTGGGTGCGATGCAAAGTTGGAACAAGTTCAGATCGAGGCATGTTTGAGGAAAAGTTGAGGCATATTTAAGAAGGAGTCAGGGTGTGTGAAGCAGAGAGAATTCGGAGTGGAGGAGTCTTGGAACCCATCCATGTAATCCGAGAGCGAGGTTTGATTGATCTAAATGCCGGGCAGATTGGGAAAGGTTGGGTATGGGCCGGAATGTGGTGGTGGGGTCCAGGCTCAGAGTGTATGAATGCATCAGGGCCTGGGTCTTAGAGCGAGGAATGTTCTGATGTTTGGATGATATAAACACTGGGCCGGATAGACTGGAAAGGCAGGATGTTGTGACTGGAGGTGAGGATTGGGCCGGTTCTGCTCACTGCTCAGTGACATTTCCTCCACTCTTTGCTGCACTGCTGAGCCTGTGGGCCTGCTCAGGGCTCAGTGTCTGCGAGCTCCATGATGCTTTGCTCTGCTGTGTGACGAACTGAGGCTGAGGCTGTGGGCCTACTCCAGCTGCCCCGGGTTTCTGTGCCTATCACTCACTTGTATTCTGAGTGCTATCGCTTGCTTTTATTATTTGCATGTTTTGTGTGTTTTCCCTTCTCGTTTCTGTGCATTCGGTGCTTGTGGTCTTTTGAAAATAGGTTCTTTTGGCTTTCTTGTTTTGCGGCTGCCTGTAAGGAGACAATTCTCAATGGTGTATAATGTATACGTATTTTGATAATAAGTGGACTTTGAACTTTAAAATCTTCCACCAAAGTTTCACAACAATGTTGCTTTCGTGGCAAGAAGGCTGAGGTTATGATGCACCATCAATAACTCACACTGAGACGTAAGGCGAGATATCGGCTTTTATTGACTGGAAGAAGGAACCAGGAGTGAGTGTCCATCATACTATGACCTGGAGACTGAGGCCGAGCGTCAGGCCTCAGATCGCCTTTATACAGGGGCCTGTGGGAGGAGCCACAGGAGCAGTCAGCAGGGGCGTGTCCAGACAGGCACATAGTTCACCACAGGTTATTAACAGTCTAAATGTAGTTAAGAAGTGTATCCCCTGATATTTACACTTGGAAGTGTCTGTCGAAGGCAGCCACGATCCCTTTGGAATCATCTTGCCAATTACAGAATGATTTCTTCTGTAGGATCAAACAGAATTGATCAAATTCAAACAGTTCAACTAAATTTCAAAAAATCTAATCTTTCCATTCAAATTGCACATCAAAATGTGTAAAGTTGAATATCCAGTGAGACCCTTGGGGAGAAAATGGTGGTTCTCTAAATCAGAATCAGGTTTAATATCACTGACATAAGTCGTGAAATACTTTGTTTTCTGAAAACTGATATTCCAATGCTATAGCTAAAATCAAAATGAGGGGAAAGAATGCTGGAGATCTGAGCTGGGTCTTTGGGTGCCTGTGGGGAAAGGAGATGGTTTCACATTCACTAATGTTGTGTAAATGTGTCCAGCTCTGGAAGGGAGTGGGATGATTCGGGAAGATGCACTTTTTCCTTTTGAAAGAACTGTTGATAGAATTACATACTTCCATTTTTCATAAGTCTGCACCCACAATGTCAGATTGACATTCCAAATATTCTTGCCTCTTCCATTTTGCTGGCCAGGTGTCACGTTTTGTGCTTGTCCATTTCCACTGTTTTTTTATTAACATTCCCAATGAGTCTCTGGGCCAGGAAAGTGTTATAGTTCCCTGGGGCATCAGAAAGAAATGGGGGTGCTCATATCAGTTATCTGTACTTCATAGCACAGGTCATTATAGATCCTAATGTAACCACTGGGGCCATGATCCACACTGTTACATAGCCCTTGGGTATCCTGTGACTGTGTTATGACCATGATGTAATTGAGTATCTTATGAGCATGATGTAATTGTCTTGTGATGGTGGGGTGATGTAATTTTCCCACCAGTGTGAGATCACATAATGTAATTTTCCCCCTGGTGTGAGGTCCTGTGATGGCATGTTCCAGTAGGTATATAAGGGGATCCCCTGTTGTCATGCGGGTAGTTCGTTGGTTACTTCGTTAGTTAGTTTTGCTGCATATTCGTCTCATGACACAGTTTCATTTTAAAGTGGAGTTTTTACTTTCTATTTTAAGGTGCAAAACCTTTGTGCTGGAAGTTTTGCCAATTGCTGCCAGTTCTGGTTTGGTGCACATTTGATTTACCTCCACAGTCTTGTTTTGGAGAGTGATGACTTTACCGAAGTACGGGAACCCAAAGAATTGAGTAAAGT
This sequence comes from Hypanus sabinus, assembly GCF_030144855.1. Classification (NCBI taxonomy): domain Eukaryota; kingdom Metazoa; phylum Chordata; class Chondrichthyes; order Myliobatiformes; family Dasyatidae; genus Hypanus; species Hypanus sabinus. The sequence goes on from NC_082720.1 coordinate 22,844,067, forward strand.
TGGTGTCAATCGGTGGATTTGTAAAGGATCAACCTTATTGAATCTTTGTTTATGAATTGTGGCCTGCATCTGAGATAACCCCTGCAAGATCAGGAAGGTTTGTGCAGTGTTCACCCTCCAGCAAAAAGGTCAGTTCCTTTAAGCCGTTTCATTTCCTTTGTCGTGAATCCTTTGGACAAGGCATCACTCATCTGTGATCAGTAGTAACATCACATCTTCAAAGAGATCATTTTTCAGGGAAGTCTCTCCTTACTGACTGTATAAATCACTTCGTCTTTCGAATTAGCCTCTTTAAGACTGTGCTCAAATTTACCACTTTAAGAACTATTCCAGAGTTTGGCTGTTTGTTAAATTGCCATATAGCAGTTAACTTCTGGTTAAGTTAGTCGTTTGTTTACTGTTCACTTTTGTTGAGCAGAGTTTAATAACTGTTTATGTTTGTTTATAAAACCTGACTCAATTCTATATTCATTGTTGCCAACCACATAACAACAGTAATTGGATTTTGGTCACTTTCTAATACAAGGAAGTTCAAAACTGAAGCCCTTTGTTTAAGCAGTCGTCTTCTGAAGAACCAATGAAGACTTGTGGTAACCTGCAAAATTTATTGGACTGAGAGTTTCTTTGGTGCCCCCAATCGTCTGTAGTTGTTTCTTTCCCTTACCTCTTGTTTCAGTCTGCATCCTCCCTTAATACTTGTGTCAGTTTGGCTAGTCTGATTACCAAGATGTAAAGGACTCCATAGCAGAAGAGTAGAAGCCAAAACTTCTACTAAACAGAATCCTTCATTTGCAAAATTAAAAGATGTAAGCGGAAATACTTGGAGTATATCTGGGGACTCAAGGAGCCTCTCAATGTTGTATTCATCCCGTTAAGACATTGAAAGCATCAGCTCATGGTCACTTCTGTGAAGAGCTTTACAAGTGGTATGTTTACATAAACATCCACTTTTAAACATGCTATATAATCACACCCAATCTAATGCATGGACATCCTAGAAGCTGAATTCCAAAGATTTGCTACCATTTAGCGAAGCTGTTCCTTTCCATGTCGAACTTGAATGACTGGCTCTTTATTTTGACACTGTGATCCTGGCTTGAGATACTTCCGCCCACCAGGGAAAGCAACAATAGTGTCTACTCTTTAATTAACTCTGGAAAAAGTTTCTATGTTACAGCGACCACAGCCTTGACTCTACAGAATGTCAAATCTCCTAAGATATAGATTCTCAAAAAATAAAGATGTTGGCTAATTCCAGTTGTTGGAAGTGTAAGTTATGATTGATGGATAGAGGGAAATGGTACAAACTGTAAACACTTTTCACCCAAAGACCAGCCAGGAAGCACTTTACAAAACAATAACAGGGTGTTACCTGCACTGGTGTTGGGGAAGCAAGTTTCCACAGAAAGGGGAACAAGAATCAAAAAGAACCTTCTCTGTATTTACTTTGCTCAAGTAATTTGGTTTTTCTGGCAAACATCATTGGATTTTGTCCATTTTCAACAGTTCATTTTGCAAAGTTGTGTTGACAACGTATTTAAAAGGACAAAACAAGTTGTTAATCTATGAAATCTACATTTCCACGAACAAAGGAATACCAGTCATCAGAAAAGGGAGCTGAAAACTGAGACACGAGCATCCCAGGTAATGAGAAATATCAAACAACACACACAAAATGCTGGTGGAACACAGCAGGCCAGGCAGCATCTACAGGGAGAAGCAATGTCGATGTTTCAGGCCGAGACCCTTCGTCAGGACTAACTGAAAGGAAAGATACTAAGAGATTTGAAAGTAGTGGGGGGGGGAGGGGGAAATGTTAAACGATAGGAGAAGACCAAAGGGGGTGGGATGAAGCTAAGAGCTGGAAAGGTGATTGGCGAAAGTGATACAGAGCTGGAGAAGGGAAAGGATCATGGGACGGGAGGCCTCGGGAAAAAGAAAGGGGGAGGGGGAGCACTAGAGGGAGATGGAGAACAGGCAGAGTGATGGGCAGAGAGTGAAAAAAAACAAACAACTAAGTATGTCAGGAATGGGGTAAGGAGGGGCATTAACAGAAGTTAGAGAAGTCAATGTTCATGCCATCTGGTTGGAGGCTACCCAGCCAATATATAAGGTGTTGTTCCTCCAACCTGAGTGTGGCTTCATCTTGATAGTAGAGGAGGCCAAGGATAGACATATCAGAATGGGAATGGGATGTGGAATTAAAATGTGTGGCCACTGGGAGATCCTGCTTTCTCTGGTGGACTGAGAGTAGGTGTTCAGCGAAATGGTCTCCCAGTCTGCGTCGGGTCTCACCGATATATAAATGACCACACCGGGAGCACCAGACGCAGTATACCACACCAGCCGACACACAGGTGAAGTGTCGCCTCACCTGGAAGGATTGTCTGGGGCCCTGAATGGTTGTGAGGGAGGAAGTGTAAGGGCAGGTGTGGCACTTGTTCCACTTACAAGGATAAGTGCCAGGAGGGAGGTTGGTGGGAAGGGATGGGGGGGACGAGTGGACAAGGGAGTCGCGTAGGGAGCGATCCCTGTGGAAAGCAGAAAGAGGGGGGCAGGGAAAGAAGTGCTTGGTAGTGGGATCCCTTTGGAGGTGGTGGAAGTTACTGAGAATTATATGTTGGACATGGAGTCTGGTGGGGTGGTAGGTGAGGACAAGGGGAACTCTATCCAGAGCGGGGTGGCGGGCGGGTGCGGTAAGGGCAGGAAATGGGAGAGATGCGTTTGAGAGCAGAGTTGATGGTGGAAGAAGGGAAGCCCCTTTGTTTAAAAAAGGAAGACATCTCCTTCTTCCTGGAATGAAAAGCCTCATCCTGAGAGCAGATATGGAGGAGACGGAGGAATTGTGAGAAGAGGATAGCATTTTTGTAAGAGACAGGGTGGGAAGAGGAATAGTCCAGGTAGCTGGGAGAGTCTGTAGGCTTACAGTAGATAAGCTGTCTCCAGAGATGGAGACAGAAAGATCAAGAAAGTGGAGGGACGTGTCGGAAATGGACCAGGTAAATTTGAGGGCAGAGTGAAAGTTGGAGGCAAAGTTAATGAAGTCAACAAGCTCAGCATGTGTGCAGGAGGCAGCCCCAATGCAGGCAATGAAGGAGAAATATCAGGTTGTTAACCAACCACTCAGGAACAGGGAACAAATTCAAAATCTAAATTACAAACTTTCCAATAATCTGCAAGTACTGACTGATTGAGCAGAATTCACCTGTGCTGCCCTCTGACTGAGGTGCTTGCTGGCTTCGGCCGTGACCTCAACACTTTTCTGATACATTTCCTTTTGCTTGCACTTGAGTCCAAACTTCTGTCTGACTCAGCCTTGAAAGTGTTCAGGGTCGGGGTCCACAGCTCCTTGGAGCAGAAAATGGAAACATGCACAACATTCTGTAGAAGAAATGACTCCCGTTCATGACCCAGATTACCCCAGGGAGGAAATCAATTTTAGTATATCTATTTTGTCCATCTCCCTCGAATCACCTTTTATTCTTTCAAATTCCAATCCACACAGGCTCAATCTGCTCAATCATTCCTCCAAAGAAATAGTCTGGTGAGACTTTATTGAGCCATTTCCAAAGCTGGAACATCTCTTGTTAGGGCCTAAATTCTACATAGCACAGGTGTTTAATCAGTCTGAAAGTGACATAAGCCCAAAGTTCTTGCATTCTTAATTAAAAGAACCATTTTTACAGTCGGGACTGAAAGGATCACAACAAGTGTGTTGAACATCTCCTAGGCCTCTGATTATCATTAACATGGGGCCTATGTTCTGTTTTGTATGAAAGCCCTGGATGCTATTTAAAACCCAGACTCATCGGTCAGGAGGTGTGTCTAATCTGTTGCATGTAGAATGCTTGTCACGAGTTTGGGTCTGATTTACCAAATTTGTATGCTTTTCCTCATTGTCACTGTTTCATTTCTCAAAATAATGAGTAGAGAGTAAAAATAGTGGCTTCCTCTTCTCTGCTACTTCTTCTCATGGTCAAACTAGAAAGTGAAACTAGAAACTCAATGCTAACTTACACTTCACTGGAGTAAAGGTGTAGAATATTTTGCACACAAGTAGATGTCAATGTTTCAAACATTTTTCCATCAGTTAATAGATGTTAAAGGGAATTATCTGCAGACAATTGTGCTGTAGATGAACACTGAGCATAACCTTATGTAGCAGACTGACAATATATTGCACAATTCAGAAATACGACTTATAACAACAAGTAGGATACCAAACTGAGAAAGAGAAGTAAATTTAATGATTATTACCTTAATGTCTTCCTCTTTTAGATCAGTTCCCAGTGCTGAAACATTAAGTCATCCAGGATACAGTCAGTAAAAACTGAATAACTGCCAGCAGCCTTCAGGCATCAAACCAGCCGTATTAATACAGCTTCTGTTCAACTAGGTAACATGGTAACCCACTTAACAAATTTAATGTGAGTTGGAACAAATTGTAAACTTTTCTTAAAAATAAATATAAGTACTGTTGCTATCAAGCTGAAATGAAAGAGAATAATGCTGGAAATACTCAGCAGTTCAGGCAGCATCTGTGGAGAGAGAGAAAAATAGTTATGTTCCAAGTCAATGATCTTTTACCACGACTGGAATAAGTTGAAAAGTTTCAACCAAGTTCAAAGTTATTGAGTAAGGGGAGGAATGGAAAAAACAAAGAGAATGCCTGTGCTGGGATGGAGACCAAGAGAGAAGACCCTCTCTAGCACATTCAGCTCAAGAACATTCAGCGCCCATTATTGAGAGACTCCATACAGCAAATGCAGAAACTCACGGGTGCCTCTTCAAAGTTAGTCCCTTCCATTCAAACTTCACAATATGGTCTACTCTATACTGGGGAAACCAAACCCTGGATTCAGTAACTGCTTCATAGACTCAGTCCACAAAGACAACTCTGAGCTTCCAGTTGCCTGTCACCTTACATCCCTGTCCCACTCAGTCTTTGGCATCTTTCACCGTTCCAATGACGCTCAAGATAAGATTGGGGTATGACATCTCGTCTTCCAATGACACACGTTATGGCTGCAGGCTTTAAAACTAAATTCAACTATTTCAGATATTCAGACTTTCCAGTTTGTATCAGAATATCTGAATTAATGACAGCGACTCTTTACACAGATACTGCCCAACCTGAACATTGACAAAATATTCTGATTTTACTTTGGTTTTCCAACATCTGCTGTGTTTTGCATCTTCCGTCTTCAGAATAGTTTACCCTCAGTTCAGGACTCTCAGTTTAAGAGCATCAATGGCAGAAGAGGCTGCGACCACCACGACTCATTCACTAATGGCTGCTGATCTGTGCAGGGAGCTGGGAGTTAACAGAATTGGTGCATCTGGAGTCAGACTGAGGAAGGATGGTGAATTTCCTTCCCTGAAGCATATTAATGAATCAGATGAGGTTTTGTGAAAACTCCAGTTTCACGATTTCTGTTACCAACTTACGCTTTCTCTTAAAACCCTATATTTATGCTGTTGATTGAATCCAAACTTCTATCTGCTATAAAGGAGTTGAACTCGTGCCTCTGGATATATTGTCCTGAACACTGCTTGCCAGCCAATAACCTAACCATCAGCTACCCAGTAAGGAGAGGAAGAGATACTTCAGCTGAGTCCAGGTGTCCTTGTTAATTCTCTACAAAATCTATTCACCAGGAATGAGTAGCTTGGAAATTGGCACTCCTGAACACAGCCTGATGTCAGACAGAGAGCGCCTGTATCAAGGTTTCTGTGTTGGGCACTTGAGGTCCATATGAAGTCCAACAGGGGAGTGCACACTGGCCCAGATTGCTCAGTGTTCGGGCTGGATACCTGGTTCAAGTCTAATAACCACTGATTCCAATGGAGAAGCAGCTACAGATAGAAAGGTGAGCACAGGTTAATTTTCTTCTTGATTTAATTCAGTGGACTTCAGTGACCTCTGGCCTGGATTGCTTTATATTCACAATGGATGTCCATCCCCTATACATCACCATCACCTGTCAAGAAGACCTTAAAGTTCTCCACCTCTTTCTAGACAACAGACCAAATCTGTTTCTTTCTAGCCCCCACCTTCCCTCTTCATACAGAACTGTTCCTCACCCTCAACAATTTCTCTTTTGTTTCCTCCCACTTTCCCCAAGACAAAGGTATAACTATGGGCACTTGCACGGGTTCCAGCTACGCTTGTCTTTTCATCAGCTACAAGGAGGACTACACATTACAAACCAACACTAAGGACATGGACAACTGCATTGGTATTGTTTGCTGCAGCCGCTGATAACTTTATTCCTTTTCTCAATCTTGCTGTCTCCATTTCCGGAGTCAAACGATCAACTGGTGTTACAAACCTGGTGACTCTCACAGTGACAGCATCTTGAGTATACTTCTTCCCACCCTGTCACTTGTAAAAACACTATTCCCTTCTCTCTGTTTGTTCCGACCACATTTGTTCTCAGGATGATGTTTTTCATTCTAGAACATCTGAGAAGTCCTCCTTTTATAAAAAAAAATGGTGTTTCCTTACTACCAACATCAATGCTGCTTTCACCCCATCCTCCCACTGTCGTAACAGTGATAGTGTCCACCTGGCCCTTCTCTACCACCCCATGAGTTTCTATAAGCATTACATCCCTAACCCTAATGACTGCCATTTCTGACTGGATTCTGGAATCGAGCACATCTTTCCATCCCATCTCTCCCCCCACTTCTCTGTTTTCCATGGGGATCCTCTCTACTCCACTCCCAAGTACACTTGTCTCAACACTAATCTTCCTCCTCGCACTTATCTCTGCAAGCACGTCAAGTGCTACACCTGCCCCTACACTTCTTCCCTCACCACCATTCAAAGCTCCAAACACTTCTTTCAGGTTTGGTGAGACTTCACCAGTGAGACTGTCAGGGACACCCTTTGTATCCGGTGTTCCCAGTGCAGCCTCTTCTGCATCAGTGAGACTGCATGCAGATCTGGGGACAACTTTGTCAAGGATATTTGTTCTCTCTGCTGTCAGACACATGATATCCCAGTGGCTACACATGTCAGTTCGACTTCCCATTGCCATTCTGTCATGTCTGTCCATGGCTTCTTTACTGCCATGATGAGATCAAACTCAGGCTGGAGGAGTAACACCTCATATTCAATGACGTTGGCCTCCAAGTTATGAACACTTATTTCTCCATGTTATGGTAATTTCCGCCCCACCTCTTTCTCCATTCCTGATTTTGGTTAATCCTTCCCTTCACCTCCCTATCATCTCCGTCTGACTCACACTGACAAAAAAACCCACATAATTATAACACAGTTACAGCAAAGCAAAGCAATACCATAATTTGATAAAAGCAGACCATGGGCACGGTTAAAAGAAAAAGTCTCAAGTCCTGATAGACTCCAATAGTCTCGATATCAGCCAGCAAAAAGGGAGAAACTCTCCCTGCTATAAACTTCCAGGCACTGACAACTGATACCGTGGAAGCACCCGACCACAGGAGACTGATTCAGTCCAAAAACTTCGAGCCTCCGACCAGTCCCTCTGATACAGCCTCCCAAGCGCCATCCTCTGCCAAGCACCTTCGACCTTGTCCTGGCTGCCAAAGCAAGCAAAGCTGAGGTCTCGGAGGCCTTCTCCTCCGGAGATTCCGGACCGCACAGTAACAGCGGCAGTGAAGCAGGCTTTTCAGAAGTTTCTCCAGATGTCCCTCCACGCTCTCATGTCTGTCTCCATCAAATCAGGATTATGCACAGATCCCTACTTAACAAGTAACAGGTATCAATCTCCAGAGAGGCCGCGCGCACTGCGTCATGCCGCCATTTTCTCCTCCTTCTCAGTAGCCGCAATAGCCACGGTCAATGCTTCTCAACAAACCAGTGACAACCAGAGGCGCTCTACCCATGGACGACCACGACTGACAGAGGCCTCACATCCCGGTATCGTTAGCCCAAATTGACAAAATGTTTCACTCAGTCCCTGATTCAACATTACAACCATACCAAGGGATTTGGTCGAGTTATTTTCTGTGTAATGTATAGTGAATGGACTTTCAGTGGATGAACCACCATTTCATCCAATGAACCAAGAAACAGGATGGTGAGTCACCCAAGATCGAGGAACCAGCACGGGAATGGAATGTTTCACGATGTGGAGGATTTAATACGGTTGGATGTATAAATTTATTTTTCATTCGATGGATCTGATTTGATTTATTGAAGAACTAATTATTTTTGTAAGAACTTTGATAAGTGACTGAATGAGGTTTAATTTGTTTAAAAGTTGTGATGTTGGAGAATTTGTTGTGAAAAGAGTTAAGCTGCATCCATATATATTTGGGATTGAATTTGAATTTGTAGATATACTGAACTGAACTGAAACTGAGGTTAACCATAATACTTGAAAATAGGAACTCAATGAGCTTCCTAACTAACTAGTGATAAATCAAATGCCAAATGTTAGTCAGTAAACCTTTGAAAAGGGAATAACATTAGATCAAATGAGAGAAAATGGAGTAATAAAGGTTATTCTATTGAATCTCACAGATTCTAACTAAAAAGGAATTTGGTTTCCATTTGATATCTGAGATTTGGAACCTAATGTAACGCCTATGTAGAACTTGTCTTATCCCATGTGATTGAGCCAAGTCAAATTACATAATCCTACACCAGGTGCTGGTGGGCCATCAGAAGCTCTAGGTATCAAAAAGAGGCAGTGAACAGGAAACACACACCTCTGGGGGTAAATTTTATTTATAGAAAACAGCAATATATATATATGAAATATTTACATGAGAAAGAACAATTCAAAATTTCAACAGAGATGCTCAGTTTTTTTTGTAATTCCAATGGTACATCTCCTCTGTCTACGTTTGTAAATGCCTGTTGAAGTCAGCCTTGATCAGATGAAAATCATCATAACTTTTCAGTTATGTGGTGATTTGTTACTTTGATGACATAGCAGGAGTCCAGAAGAAAGGATTTTGTTTCCATAAACAAAAAATTCAGGCTTTCTTTCCAGTTCATAACTTTTCTGTAAAGTTTAGCACTAACTCTGGTTTCTACACACTCACTTGGGATGGGTATTTCAGTCAACATATGTGGTCAATCTTTGTTTCAGTATGGGAAGGCCTTCCTGTGGACATCAAGGTGATTGCTGCAAGGGTATGGCATCTCTAATGGGCTTGGTGTTGTTCCTGTTCAGACAGATGGAGGATGTGCCTGATGATGCACCATCAATAACTCAGTCTGAGACGAAAGGCCAGATATTGGCTTTTATTGACTGGAAGAAGGAACAAACAGTGAGTGACCACCATACTACATCCTGGAGACTGAGAGGCCGGGTTCAGGCCTCAGATCGCCTTCATACCGGGGTCTGTGGGAGGAGCCACAGGAGCAGTCAGCAGGGGGAGTGTCCAGACAGGTATATGTAGTTCACCACACCTGAGTGACACAAAAATGCAGAACTCTGATGAGTGAACCTTAGATGCTGTACTAGAACTACATAGACTGCAGTTCATGGTGAAATAATGAGCAAAGGCATCACTTTTGCATAATAAGCAAACCACCTTTACCAAAATTGTTGTTTTTTTGCATATTTACCAATGAATCTGAAGAAAGAATATAATGTGCAATTCACTCACTGACAGATGTTCATTTATAATCAAATTGAAGTAAATCTCAACATGTAGAAAAATGAATTTTTTTCACTCAAATTGCAAGTGATACTGGGAACTGTGACTGAAGAGTGAAACTTTAGGGTGCAAGTTCATAGTTCCCTAAAAGTGTGAGCACAGGTGGGCAGAGAGGTAACAAATGTGTGTAGTATGAAAATATATATTTTGACCAGAGAATAGAGGAAATGGGAATAAGCTGTTAACGAGCTTCACCCTTTTACAGAAAGTACTTTGTTGAGTACAAACATGGTCTTATCTACACAGGGGAAACATGAGAGTCACATATCTAACCTTTGTAATTGCTTTGCTCAAATAAAGCATTTTACTTCAAATAAATATCATCATCACATTGAGTGAAATGTGAAGAGCAACTTTATACAAATATCTTAACAAAATGTTTTGAATATTAAATATTAATTTGTCACTTACGTTTCCACTTGCAAAGCAGCACAGTGATGGAAAGAAAAGAGACGAAAACTGAGGCACGAGCGGTCCAGCAAAGAAGAGAAATCAGGTTGTTCACAAGCTCAGCAGAAACCTGAAACAGAGAACAAGACCTATTTTCTCAGCTTTAAATTTAAAATGAGCGAACTGCAAGCACTGAATAATACCGACATGGCTTCCTTAAAGCCTGCGTGGACAGCGTAGACTGTAGCAAAGAGATATTAAAGATATCCATTAAGATGTCTGTTAGCTGGGGCAGAGAATCCCTCAGCACCCGGCAGCTTTGTGTGGATTTACCCTGGCTAGCATCCTCCTCAACTTGGCTGTGGTCACACTGGGTTGCAAAAAGAGATGGAAATGAGCCATTAGGAAAAGGCAATAGTGAACTGTTCACGATGGTCAGGTTGGAAGAACTGATCTTCATTTTCTATTTCTGCTGTGAAATGTTGACAAATAAGAGAATGTGAGACAGCTGGAGCTGTAATCTGTTCTGAAATGTAATGGAACCCAACACAAGTCTTTTAGAGATGATGGACATAAATTATCTACAGAAGAGCAGATCTGCTGGACGGATGCTCAGGAATTCGTGGGAAACATAGAAAACCTACAGCACAATACTGGCCCTTCAGCCCACAAAATTGCGCTGAACGTGTCCTTACAAAGAAGTGCCGGCTGTGCATGACAATATCATGGAGAATGCTCCAAGAATGTAAATGCTGTAAGAAAGATGAATTATTTCCCAAGTTAAATCTAATACAGGTATATCCATCCTTGTGGCTATTAGTATCATTGATTGTACAATAAACCCTGACACACAAATGAAACATTTGCTTTGCTCAGTCCTCAACGCTTCAGTTCAAAAAATTCACCTGACCTTCATGCACTGAGCCCAGATGAAAACTCACAGTTTACACACACAAATGCATGAGCATAAAGGGTCTTTCCTGGTTGGCTGCCAGTGACTACTGGCATTCCAAAGGTTCATTTTATTGTCAGAGTATTCATGTACGATGCAACTCCAATATGGGTCTTTTCCAGATAGTCAGGAAATGCAGAAAAACCACGGGTGTCATTGAAAGAAAAGACAATAAACCCCCTCCCCACATGAAATGGAAAAATGAACAAAGCTGTCAGACCCCAAACCCCTCAGCCCTTCCCTCACAGAAAAAAGTAACAATTTGCTCACCTGGAATACGGCAGCCGGAACAACAAAAACAACACCCATGGTTTTTCTGTATTTCATGGCTATCTAGAGAAGACGAATATCAGAGTTGCATTGCACATGCATACTTTGATAATAAAATAACCTTTGGAATGCCAGAACTTAGAAAGTTCTACTTTTTTGTAGAAAAAGTTAAATAATTGAAGAGATTGTCTACCTGGAATATGTTGCCTGAGAAATCGTTTGCTGGCACCATCTTGACTTGAAGTGTTGGGTGCAAAGAGACATGGGAGTCCTAATGTAGGATCATAAATTTTAACTTTCAGTTTGAGTCAGTGATGAGGAAAGAAATGCAGTGTTAGCAATTAATTCGAGTGAACTGGAATATAAAGCCAGAATGTAATGCTGAGCTTGATAAGGTGTTTGTCAACATATTTGGAATCTTGTGGGCACTTTTGGGCCTCATATCTAAGGAAATATATGTTGGCATTATCGAGAGTCCAGAGGAGGTTTACGAGAATTATCCAGGAATGAAAGGCTTGATGTATGAGAAACATATGATGGCTCTGGGTCTGTACTTGCTGCAAGTTTAGAAGAATAAGTTGAGATCTCATTAAAACCGACTGAATAGTGAAAGGCCTGAATAGAGTGTAAATGGAGGGGATGTTTCCAGTAGTGCGAGATTTGAAGACCAGAAGGCACAATCTCAGAATAAAAATGACGTCCCTTTAGAGTAGAGATTAGTAGGAATATTTTTATCTGTAGGGTGGTGAATCTGGAATTCATCATCAGAGATGGCTGGAGGCTAAGCCATGGTATATATTTAAAGTGGAGGTTGATATATTCTTGATTAGTAGGAGTGCAAAAGGCTACAGACTTGAACGGCCAAATTCTGCCAATTCTGCTCCTGTCTTCTTGTTATGGTCTTATGGTCTCCCCTCCCTTCAACATGACCTAAACAGAGTTCTGCTTCCATTTCAGAACAATCTCTTCGATTATTTAACTTTTTCTATGAAAAAGAACTTCCAAAGTTCTGGCGTTCCAAAGGTTATCTTATTGTCAAAGTATGCATGTACAATACAACTCTGGAATAAGCTGAGCAGAAGGAGATAACCTTGTCATCTCAGTGAAATTTTATGAATAATTACACTTATCTTCTGGACAAAAAAGGAATTACTCACAGGCAAATGTGGAGTTGAACTGGAATCTCTCAGATATGTAGACGTAGAGGTTGTAAGACCTGTAATGACAGTTTTAAGAACGAAAAGTGCAGGAAACAGAACAAGATGGTATTGAATGTAAAAACAGTGTATCCAGATATTGAGATAATTTGCCAAAACAGTCTCAGTTTTCAGAACATAGAACATTACAGCACATAAACAAGCTCTTCAACTCATAATGTAGTCACAAACCAAATAAATCAGTAATAAAATGGCCAACTAAACTAAACCTTCATGCCTACTACTGCCAAAAGGAACTACAGTCTACAGATTAGTGGATTTGGATGAATCAAGGACAGGGGAAGTAGACAAACCAATTGTCATTGTTCCCCAACCCTCCATTTTGTGAACTCAGAACTGATTCTTGCTGAGGGATAATCTAATCAGAACAAATAAATGTGGACATAAGGAGCTTCAGCTAAAGACCTGCTAACCCTGTGACCTTTCTCAGATGAGCAGCTATTGTAAAGTGGTAGATTTACTCGAGAAGTGATTTGTAATCTCATTAGATTTGGTGTTTGGGTCACCTAGTTTAACTGGTTTGGACCAATCAGGGTTGATAGAAACAAATACAGAAGGCTGGGGTGGACAGAAATATGAAACAATGTTGGTTATAGCCCTGGACTAGGACCAGGTGGGCCAGGTGACCTTGAGCCAATGGGTTGGAGATCCACCAGTTCAACTGATGAGGTACACTGTAAAAGTCTGGAGCTCCAAATGCGTTACAGCGATAACTCTCCAGCAACCAGAGAGCAACCATCATAGATGAAGAGGACGCCACGGACATGTGGAGATCAGGATAATGAGAATGCCTGGTCAGCGTAGACTCCTTTCCCTGGTAGCACCTGTTCCCTTCATTGACTGTTCATGGAGAGTCTGGGAATTCTTGTGGGTGTGCTCACAAGTAGTTAGTTAGCGAACCCACATGCTTTTTAGTTGAGACAATAAAAGTTACTTGTAGGTAAATAGAGATTCTCTCTGTAGCTTTCCAATCATTGTTACAAGGGGTGATTGTTAAAACAAGGCCCTTCAACCCACTATGTAGTGCTGAAACAAATAAATTAACCACATATTCCTATCCCTCTCTCAACAAAGTCTCTGCATTGGCCAGAACGTCATAATTCCATGTACTGATCCAAGCTCCAGTTCATCATCTTTATCCATACTACTCAGAGCATTAAATTACACACACTACAAACTATCTGTCGTATCTACTTATTACTTTTCTCCTGCCTGTTTTTACTGGCCCTGACATCTACCTTCCTCTGTATCCCTCCACTTTCTGACCTGGAGTTCCGGTTCCATTCCCCGGCTAAACTAATTTAACCCATCCTGAGTAGCACTGATGACCCTCCTGGCCAAGAAATTGGTTCTTCTCTAGTTCAGGTGCATCCAGTCCCCTCTGTTCAGGTCACCCCTGGCCCAGAAGAGGTTCTAATGATCCAAGAACCTGAAACTCTGCCCCTGCACTAATTCTATAGTTATTCATTCATTTGTACTATCATTCTATTCCTGCTCTAACTCGCAGGTGAAACAGGGATTAATCCGAAAGTTATTGCCTTGGCAGTCTTGCTCTTCAGCCTCTTTCCTACCTCCCTATACACAATTCCCAGGCAATCAATTTTCCTTGGGCTTCTGCATTCCACTAATTTGGTCAGAAATTATCAGTCAGTCAAGGAGTCTGTTACATCCTCTACATTTGAGCTCAGTTCTTTTCCTCAAGAAGAGATTGAAATAAGTAATGAGGATGTTCCAAGGTGAGGTTTAGAGTCAAGTCCTTGTGAAGATGCATTCTGTCATTAATGAGCCATTGATGTTGTCATGGTGAGAGATTCTCCACTAGGTGCTCATGGAGTGAGATTTGATTTGGCTTCTCTCCATTACTGTTGTTTTTAATCCATGATCACCTTTATTTAATCTATTTTATCTACACTAGAAGATATTTATTTTGGAATTTTTTTTGGAGTTATAATTGTGAATTTTTGAAGAAACGAGCACAGAAGTGAGTACAATGAGTACAAGATCTAAAGGGCCAGATTCAAAAGATGGGAAAGATAACAACGGTAACATTAAGAAGAAAAGAGGTGAACCTAAGCATACTGAATTAATTTATGATACAATGTTGGAACTTTTAAACACACAATGTATTGAACTACGTCAAAATATTAAAATAGATTTTAAGGCACTCCAGGATTCTTTGGTCACAAAGTTAAACAACAATAATCCAAAATCACAGAACTACAGGACGAAGCTCAGAAGAGAGATCAGAAAATTGATTGCTTGGACAAACTTTGTCTTTGACAGTTAAACAGTTGAAGAGTTTTAAATCCAAGATCATCGATCTAGAAGACAGAATCTATGTATAATCGGTCTCCATGGAGATGTCAAGAAAGGGGACCCTTTAAAATTCTTTTCTCAAATTTTAAAGGATGCATTTACCTCTGAATTCCCAAATGACCCCCCATTACTTGACCGCGCCCATCGCTCCTTTCCTCGAATACCGGTTCCCCAGTCAAAACCTTGAGCAGTGATTGTCCAGTTTCATTATGTGCACGTTAAAGATCATCTTATTCGAATTTCTCTTTGGCAAGGTATGATTAAATTTCAAAATGATCAATTTCGTCTTGTGGAGGATTACAGCCCAGAAGTAATGAAGGCATGGTTGGCTTTTAAAGCTTTGATGTCGGAATGTTATGAAAAGGGTCTCAAACCAGCATTATTATATCCTGCGCGACTCAGAATTTCCCCTTTGGAAGGACAATGCCATTTCTTCCTCTCTACGAGTGCAGCTCGAAGTTTCTTGAATGAACATTATCCATCTGTTTTGGACACTCAGTTTTAATTAATCTATGGTTTTGTAGTCCTGGCTCTGTACTTACGTGCCTTTTAAAAAAAGATCTATCTATCTATCTATTTATCTATTTATCTATCTATCTATTTATTTATTTATCTATCTATCTATTTATTTATTTATTTATTTATTTATCGTGTTTTCTTCGATTTTATTTATTTATTTATTACTTTTTTTTCAAAGTCCACAATTTTCCTATGGAGTTCGATGTTTATAAGTTTAAGCTCATCATTGGTTACTACTGTAGTTACACTTTACATTTTAACTGTAGTTTTTTTTGTTGATGTACTCGTCTTTTTTTCTTTTAATTTTGCTATTTTTTTAATTATTTGATTTTTGACATTTTGATTAATGACTTGATGGTGGATTTTTCTTTTTGTTTTGTATAATCAAGATGGTGGTTCATTTTTCTTATCTCATATTTTCTCTTGTTCTTTTACTTGGCCATTTCTTTTTTTTGCCTTCTTCTTCCCATAATGCTTTTTTGTTTTTTGAAGTGTTATTTTCAATTGTTTATGTTTTTTTCCGATTAATAATATGCTGATGTTTACTCTTTTTCCCTTTTTTAGAAACCACTTCATGAAGATCGGCATAGTACAATTCTTAAGTTTTTTTGGATTTTGGGTGGTCTTTTTTAACATACTTTATTGGCGTTGCCTTCTGGAGAATCGGGGCTAGATTTAGTGTTATTTCTCTTTCTGGCCTTCTTTAGGCTTAATTTTGGGTCTTTGCAGGTCAAGGGTGGGGGATTTTTCTATATTATTTTTATTCTTCTCATTTGGGCTGACTTAGAACTACAAAGATGTCTGCAGTGTCATCACTTCCAGTTTCTCCCTGAGCTTTTGTTCCTCTTCTGGGTTCATGAGTTTGGATTATGGTTAACTCTTTACATACCAAAGGGTTGACTCTACAAAATTATGGCTCAGATTATTAATTTTGTCTCTTGGAATACAAATGGTTTAAACTATCCGATTAAATGGAAGAAGACCCTTAATGTATTCCAAAGACTGAATGCTCATATTACTTTTGTACAAGAAACTCATGTGAGGAAAGAGGATAATCAGCGTTTTTTCAGGTTTTGGAAGGAACAACAGTTTCATTCGAATTTGCATGCTAAAGTGAGAGCAGTTTCAATTTTTATAGATTCCTCAATTACATTTGTTCATCGTGATACTGTTTCACATCTGAATGGCAGATTTTTGTTTATTACTGGGTTACTTTTTAATAAAAATGTGGTTATGGATAATGTTTACACTCCAAATGTGGATTATCCTGAATTTTTTAAGAATTTATTTACTGCTTTCCCTGATCTAAATGAATATATGCTGATAATGGGTGGTGATTTTAATTGCTGTTTGAATCCCTCGATGGATCGATCTATATCTACTCAAGCCTTACCAAACAAATCGGCTACTCTTATCAACTCCTTCATGAATGATTCTGGAATTTTGGATATTTGGAGATTTCTACACCCCAAGGATAAAGTGTTTTCATTCTTTTCACATGTTTATCATTCTTACTTCAGAATTGATTACTTTTTTATTGACTCTTGTCTCATCCCATCTGTGATTGACTGTAACTATGACATTATTGCTATTTCTGATCATGCTCCAAGGAAACCTTCTGCCAAATTACTGGATACAGCTCCTACTATTAGACACTAGTGCTTTAATTCAAATTGCTTCAGGACTTGGATTTTGTCAAGTTTATGAATGAACAGATCAATTTCTTTTTTTCAACTAATTTTATGGAAGAAACCTCCAGCAGGATACTTTTAAGGCATATATCTGTGGTCAGATTATTTCCTATTCTGTTGGTACGAGGACATTTATTAAGAATGAAACATTATTATTGGTTGATAAGATTAAAGAAATAGATAAGAAATATTCCATCACTCCTAGTAAGGAGCTTTATAAACAAAGAGTCAAGCTTCAAATGGAACATAATTTATTACTTACCTCCTTGATTGAAAATCAATTAATGAAAACCAGAAGTAAGTTTTATAAACATAGTGATAAATCGGGTAAATTATTAGCTAATCAATTGAAAGCTACCTCAGTTAAATCCCAAATTATTAAGATTCGTAAACAGATGATAATTTGACAGTTAATCATGATGAAATAAACAAATCTTTTCAAGAGTTTTATACCTCTTTATATAACTCTGAATTTCCCAATGATCCTAATTTCATGTATGATTTTTTAAGGAAATTGAATTTTCCGAAACTATCACCCCAAAAACGTTTAATACTAGAAACTTCTTTTACAGATGATGAAACAAAAAGTGTTATTTCTTCAATGAATTCTGGTAAAGCACCAGGTCCAGATGGTTATACAGTTGAATTCTTTAAGTGTTTTTCTTCTATTCTCACCCCTTGGTTAGGTAGAGTTTTTAAAGAAGCAATTAGATTAGGTAAATTGGCACAATCATTTTATAGGGCTTCCATTTCTTTAATTTAAAAATAGAATAAAGATCCTACTGATTGTGCATCATATAGACCAATATCTTTGTTAAATGTAGATTCTAAGATTTTTAATAAGATATTGGCAGCTTGGTTAGAGAGGGTGTTACATCGAATTATATCTGTGGATCAAACTGGATTTATTAAAAACTGTTACTCTTCTTTTAATATTAGGAGATTAATGAATATTGTTTACTCTCCTTCATGTAGGATTCCAGAATATGTAATTCCATTAGATGCTGAGAAAGCATTTGACAGAGATGAATGGCCATATTTATTTACTGCGCTCATGAATTTTAATTTCAGTTCGACTTTTATATCTTGGATTAAATTGATATATCATAACCCAGTAGCTTCAGTTAGTACTAATAATCAAAGATCTCCCTTTTTTGTTTACTTCAGGGCACCAGGCAAGGTTGTCCTCTTAGCCCATTACTATTTGATATTGCTCTGGAACCTTTAGCAATTGCTATTTGAGAATCACCTAATATTTTCACCTATTATCTTCACAAGGAGTCAAGTCCTGGTAAAGATGTATCCTGTCATTAATGAGCCATTGATGTTGTCATGGTAACTCATGGATACTACTACCATTACTATTACATTGTACATTTTATATTGTAGCATCCAAAACCAGAAGATTCAAGTTCATTTGCAGATCATCTTTGTACTTTGTGGTGTTCAAAGGCTGTAATAAATCTAGTCATGAAGAAAAGAAAAGCTTACAAAAGGTTCAGAGAGCTAGGAAATGTTAGAGATCTAGAAGATTATAAGGTTAACTGGAAGAAGCTTAAAAAGGAAATTAGGAGAGCCAGAAGGGGCCATGAAAAGGCCTTGGCAGGCAAGATTAAGGAAAACCCCAAGACATTCTACGAGTATGTGAAGAGGAAGAGGATAAGACATGAAAGAATAGGATCTATCAAGTGTGACAGTGGGAAAGTGTGTATGCAACCGGAGGAAATAGCAGAGGTACTTAATGAATACTTTACTTCAGTATTCACTATGGAAATGGATCTTAGTGATTGTAATGCTGACTTGCAGCAGACTGAAAAGCTTGAGCATGTAGGCACTGTATTAAGGAAGACGATGTGCTGGAAATTTGGGAAAGCATCAAGTTGGATAAGTCACTGGGACCGGATGAAATGTAACCCAGGCTACTGTGGGAGGTGAGGGAGGAGATTGCGGAGCCTCTGGCGATGACCTTCGCATCATCAATGGGGAGGGAGAGCTTCTAGAGGATTGGAGGTTTGTGGATGTTGTTCCTTTATTCAAGAAAGGGAGTAGAGATAGACCAGGAATTTATAGACCAATAAGTCTTACTTCAGTGATTGGTAAATTGATGGAGAAGATCCCAAGAGGCAAGATTTATGAACATTTGCAGAGGTATAATATGATTAGGAATAGTCAGCAAGGCTTTGCAAATGGCAGGTCGTGCCTTACGAGCCTGATTGAATTTTTTGAGGATGTGACTGAACACATTGATGAATGAAGACCAGTAGATGTAGTGTATATGGATTTCAGAAAGTCATTTGATAAGCTACCCCATACAAGGTTTACTGAGAAAGTAAAGAGGCTTGGGATCAAAGGGAACATTGTTTTGTGGATCCAGAACTGCCTTGCCCACAGAAGGCAAAAAGTGGTTGTAGACGGGTCATATGACCTGTTGTGTGCCTCAGGGATCTGTTCTGGGACCCTTCTCTTTGTGATTTTTATAAATGAC
This sequence comes from Hypanus sabinus, assembly GCF_030144855.1. Lineage (NCBI taxonomy): Eukaryota > Metazoa > Chordata > Chondrichthyes > Myliobatiformes > Dasyatidae > Hypanus > Hypanus sabinus. The sequence goes on from NC_082720.1 coordinate 22,863,567, forward strand.
CTGGATGAGAAAGTGGAGGGATGGTATAGTAAGTTTGCTGATGACAGAAAGGTTGGAGGTGTTGTGGATAGTGTGGAGGGCTGTCAAAGGTTACAGTGGAACATTGATAGGATGCAAAACTGGGCTGAGAAGTGGCAGATGGGGTTTAACCCAGATAAGTGTGAAGTGGTTCATTTGGGTAGGTCAAATATGATGGCAGAATATAGTATTAATTGTAAGACTCCTATCAGTGTGGAAAATTAGAGGGATCATGGGGTCCGAGTGCTTCGGACACTCAAAGCAGCTGCGCTGGTTTACTCTGTGGTGAAGAAGGCATATGGTGTATTGGCCTTCATTAATCATGGAATTGAATTTAGGAGCTGAGAGGTAATGTTTCAGCTATATAGGACCCTGGTCAGACCCCACTTGGAGTACTATGCTCAGTTCTGGTTGCCCCACTACAGGAAGGATGTGGAAGCCATAGAAAAGGTGCCGAGGAGATTTACAAGGATGTTACCTGGATTGGGGAGCATGCCTTATGAAAACTGGTTGAGTGAACTGAGCGTTTTCTCCTTGGAGCAACAGAGGATGAGAGGTGACCTGATAGAGGTGTATAAAATGATGAGAGGCATTGATCTTGTGGATAGTCAGCTTTTTCCCAGGGCTGAAATGCTTGCCACAAGAGGACATGGGATTAAGGTGCTGGGGAGCAGGTACAGAGGAGATGTCACGGGTAAGCAACAGTGGAGAGTACATGGAATAGGCTGCCAGCACCAGTGATGGAGGCAGATACGATAGGGTCTTTTAAGAGATTTTTGGATAGTTACATGGAGCTTAGAAAAATAGAGGGATATAGGTAAGCCTAGTAATTTTTAAGGTAGGGACATGTTAGACACAACTTTGTAGGCCAAAGGTCCTGTATTGTGCTGTAGGTTTTCCAAGTTTCTATGTTTCTATCATTAAACAGTCCAAGAATCTCCACACGGCAACAATACCAGCCGCGAACTCCTCTCTGTAGATCACATCTACATCTGTGTGATACATCTCCTTCCCCAATTCTAACACCAAGATGATAGCCCTGGGATGTTACAGAAGTTACACTCAGGTCTGGTAACCTAATAAGTACAAGGTGTACAGTTACAATCCCTGGAAAGCCATCTCTTTCTATGCTTGCTTTGGCTGTCAAAGGATTGATTAACTCCCACAGTTTCCAATGTCCCTGTGATTTCTGTCTCTGAGGCAGACATGAGAGCATCCTGAAGGAGGGTGAACCCACAAAAAGCATCTGAGCCAGAGGGGGTACCTGGCCAGGTACTAATGACCTGTGCTAATCAGCTGGCTGGAGCATTGGCCAATATCTTTAAACTCTTGCTTGAACAGTCTGAGATACCCAACTGCTTCAAGCAGGCTTCAATTACATTGCTGCCTCAGAAGAATGCAGTAACCTGCCTCAATAACTATCATCCAGCAGCACTTACATCCACTGTGATGAAGTACTTTGAGAGGTTGGTGATGAAACATATCAATTCCTGCCTGAGAGGTGACTTGGATTTGCTCCAATTAGCTTTTGATGTCATTCTCCACAATAAATACTGACAGAAAATACATATTCCTTCAGGGCCTAGAATGTGACCCCACATTATCTAATGATTTGATGTGTATGAACAGTAGGCAAAATAAGCATTTCACTGTATCAACACATGTGACAACAAATAAACCAATACCAATTCCAATAAAGACCTCATCCGATTCCCATCACTCAAAATTTAGATTACCACAGTGATCCATGGGAGGATGATTCTTCCTCCAGTTGCTTTTTTGTTCTCAGTGTACTTATGGAATCTTTGATAATCTCCTTCATTTTATCAGACAGAGATATCTCGTAGTCCCCTTCTAATTTCATTCCCAAGTGTGCTCCTACATCCAATATACTCCTCCATAATAATTGCATGAAACACGCTGCCTATACCTATCACTTGCCTCCTTTTTCTGGACCAGATCCTCCATATCCTTTATCACCAGGTTCTCTAATTTTACCAGCTTTGTACATCACTCTAACAGGAACATGTTGGTGCTGAAGTCTTCCTGTCACACAGTTAAGTGCCTCCCATTTGCCAGATGTCCCCTGACCTGCAAGCAGCCTCTGCCAGTCAACTTTTAAGAATTTTAAGAACTTTTAAGTGTCCTGACAAAGGGTCTCCACCTGAAACGTTGACTGCTTCTTTCAATGGACGCTGCCCGACCTGCTGAGTTCATCCAGCTTATTCTGATGACACCATCAGAATAAGCCTTACCCCAGTTTATGACATTATATTGAATCATATCAAAAGCTAATATAATTATGGTCACTGATCACAAGCTGCTCTCCCCACCACTGAACAAATCATCCACTTTCCCACCTCATTTCCTATGAAGAGGTCGAGTCTAGCCCCTTCTCTAGAAAGGGAAGGAAATGTTTTACTTATTTGTGTGTTTTGAGGAGGTGTTAGGTTAATTAATGAGAATGGATGCCGTTTACTTCAACTTCAGTAAAGTGAATGGCAAGGTGCTTCAGAAGTTTAAGGACCATGGGATCTACAGATACCTGGCTATACAATACTTTATCTAAGTTAAAGCCACCGTAATTGTTAATTTTCTACTCATGAACATTTAAATTATAAGCAATTTCAAGGCCTTCTTGTCCACTTTGAAGATCTATAGTTAAATTGTGCAGTATACACAAATAAAAAAAAAAATGATGTCATTGTTTAGAGGATAAATTGTAATACCTGGAAGATGCAGACTGACCTGGGTAAGTAGATGGAGTAATGTCACTTCCACGGTCTGTAGACAAGGACTCAGTTGTGGTTGAAGGAGATGTTGTGCTCGTGGCTGTAACAGAAGAAAAGTTAATTTACTTTCATGTCAATGAACTCATTCATTTTTCTCAATCAATGACTTACATAGAACTAAATGAGGGCTGGGTTAGATCTGGAGAACGAGTAAGTGTGACAGATATGCAGGTTCAAAGTGCCTTTCACATTTCCACAATTAAACAAAAAAAAACATCGAATTTGTGGTGATACACAGGAATGCTCTTGTTAGAGAAATAAAACAGTGAAGTAAACAGATGGTCTTTGTCTTGGGGGTCAGTAGGTGCTGGGTTGAATGCAGTTCTATGGAGGACCCAGTTATTTACACTCTATTGGCGAGGATGAGTGAAAATGGCAACGTGCTATGGGTGTCTTACAAAACTTCAAAATATACTTCTGAATGACTCTCACTGCAATCTGCAGACAGAAATATCCCTTGAACATAATTTTGCACCATTTTGAAGAATTAGTGATTTCACGATCTTCTGAAGGACTCAGAGGACTTAACTCTCAAGCAGGCAGGTATGGCATCTTTAAGTAGACAAAGATAGATCACCATGGTTGGATGAGAGGGAGGAGGGGAAGACTTGAAGCTAGAGCAAAACGTCAGGGGATAAAATTTACTCTACCCAGTAGTCTGTTAGCAAATGTAGTCGATGGAGAACAAGATTGAGGACTCAAGGGCAAGATCACTGTATCAGAGGGAAATGAGGAATTGTCACATTCTCTTTTTCATGGAGACAAGGCTTACTTCAGACATACTGGATAAATCAGTGAGACGTGATGACTTCTCAATACACAGGATGGACTGGACTGTTGATTCAGAGAAGGCAATAGATGGGGGACTGTGTTTCATGATAAGCTCTTTGTGGTGCTCGGCCACAATGGCCTTGTCAGAATATTATTCCCCTGACTTGGAACATCTAAGATCGCTTTAATGTTGAAATTGAGCTTGCATGCACCACTTGTTCTGTCAGCTCATTCCACACTCTCACGGTCCTCTGGGTGAAGTTGTTCTTCTTAGACTTTTCACCTTTCACCTTTAACCCACGTCCCACCCAACCTCAGTCAAAAAAGCCTACTTGAATTAACCCTATCTATACCCTTCATAATGTTGTATACCTCTATCAAATCTCCTCTTGATCTTTTACATCCTAGGGATTAAAGTCCTAACCTATTCAATCTTTTCTCATAACTCAGGTCCTCCAGGTACAGCAACATCCTTGTGAATTTTCTCTGCACTCCTTCAACCTTGTTTACATATTTCCTGTAGGCAGGTGACGAAAACTGTACACAATGCTCAAAACTAGGCCTCACCAATGTCTTATGCAATTTCAACATAACATCTCATCTCTTGTACTGAATATATTGATTTTTGAAGGCCAATGTGCAAAAGCTTTCTTTATGGCCATTTCTGTCCACGACAGCACTTTAAACGAATTACGAATCTGTATTTGCAGATCCCTTTTGTTCTACCACACTCCTCATTGCTCCACCAGTCACTGTGTAAGACTCGTCCTGCCTAAGTGCAAAACCTCACACTTGTCTGCAGTAAATTCCATCTTCAGTAGAAAGTCTCTTGATGCTTGTTACCAATTTCCATACTACTCTCACTTTCATATGATCCATCTGGTTTATATCTGCCTTTCCACATAAAATACACTTCACACTTCTGAGCATCCATCGCCCATTCCTCCATCCAGTTCTTAATGTCTATTATTGTCTATTTCATGATTCACAACGCATCCAAATTTTAGACTATTTGTATATTTTGAAAATATGATATACTTTTCCCTCACATTTTGCACTACTAATTTAATTTTTTTAAAAATATACTTACTCTAATTTACAGTTTTTATTTTATATTTACTATCTTTTTTATTATATTAACCTTGATGAAAAATCCTGTAATTGTGTTTAGAGTAATACAGCATGGAAAGAGGCCCATGTCATTCATGCCAACCAAGATGTGCACCTAAATTACTCCTATTTCCAAATGTAGCACATTATCAAATGTGTGAGGTTTGATGAGGTGATTATCTGACCTCATCAAAAACTGTGTCACAGTAATTAAACACCATTAGGCCTTAACAAAGCCACAACTGATGTTTCTAAACAATCCACACTTATCCCAGTGATTACTAATTTGACACCTTTTCCAACACCTTCTCCATTTCAAAGCTAAAATACTTTTCACTTTCTTTAAGATGACTGATTTATTGTCTCCAGGTTTAGCACAGCTGCACACAGTTTGTATGGGTGATTTTTGATTAAACTGTTACAATGTCTGGAGTTGGTTACACTATCTGATAAAGACCAAATGGTCTCAATAGCCTGAAACATTGCCCCACTTGTGATTGAGATGATATTTTCTGTTTCTTCTACACTAACGCTGAATATCCTTGGATATTCTATGTTGAACGTGCATCTATTCCAGCTTTTGCTAAACTCGTGAGATTAATAAACCATTTCCTCCCCACAGAATCACTTTCTGCTGCAATTCTCTTGGACAATTTACAACAGGCTGTGGATCTTCTTCACTGGATTTCTCTTTCCCTTTCCAGTGTGTTGTTTCTCACTTCTATAAACAACAAATGGGACAATGAGGAATATTATTGGAAAAGCCACAGGCAATCACAAAGAACATTCTTGCTGGTTTGTTACATGACGTGGAACTCTGTCACTCTGAGTAAGGTTAATCTCAGGATCAATAACAAAAGCATTTGCACCACTCAAGTCATGGGAAACATTACTGGAATCAACATGTCATTGCAAATGAAATACCTGATAATTAAAATGTGACAGAAAATTTAACAAACTTTGGCAGGCAAACATCAACAATTTAGTTTGTGTTTAAAATTTCTCACCTACTGTCATGTAGTGCTTGTTTCATAATCTCTAATACACCTGCCTATGTGCAGTCCACAATAAATGCAAGGCAACCTTTAGAAATCCCAATATGGATACAGTTGTTACTTGATCTGTTAAAGCAATTTGTGCTGGGAGTAAGTTTTTGCTGAGGGATATATACATATATATCCCTCAGAGATAGCGATGTATATCTCTGAGCGATAGAGAGAGAGAGAGAGAGAGAGAGAGAGAGAGAGAGAGAGAGAGAGAGAGAGAGAGAGAGAGAGAGAGAGAAGCCAAGCAGAATAGGCCCCATTTATTCCCACTCTTATTCTCCTGCCTATCAGCTAATCCTCTTTCCATGCTAGTATCTTTCCTGTGATACCATGGGCTCTTACCTTGTTAAGAAGCCTCATGAGTGGCATTCTGAAAATTCAACTGGACACCATTCACCGATTCTCCTTTATATCCTGTTCGTTATTTCTTCAAAGGATCCCCACAGATACATGACAATACTTGAGAGATTTTAAACACAAACTAAATTGTTGACATTTGCCTGCCAAAGTTTGTTAAATTTTCTGTCACATTTCAATTATCAGGTATTTCATTTGCAATGACATGTTGATTCCAGTAATGCTTCCCATGACTTGAGTGGTGCAAATGCTTTTGTCATTGATCCTGAGATTAACCTTACTCAGAGTGACAGAGTTCCACGTCATGTAACAAACCAGCAAGAACGTTCTTTGTGATTGCCTGTGGCTTTTCAAATAATATTCCTCATTGTCTGCCTCAACGACTATTGCAAAGATGCACTCACATCTACTTTGCCGAAGTACATAGAGAAGATGGTCAAGGCCTCAACTAACTCCTTTCTAAGCAAGAACCTGGATCTGCTGCAATTTGCCTACTGCCACAATAGGCTACAGTGGATGCAATCTCACCATATCTCCACTTGGCCTTGGACCACTGGGTCACCAGCAATACCTATGTTGGATTGCTGATTGATAATTACAGCTCAGCATATTCTCAGTGTTAATCACCAAGCTTCAAAACCTGGACCTCTATAACTCTCTCTGCAACTGGACCCGTAACTTCCTTGTTGGGAGGCATTAGTAAGTGTGAATTGCAAATACCATTTCCTTATTGACAATCAGCACCGACACACCAGATGGATGCATGCGTAGCCCACTGCTCTGCTCTCCCTATATCCATGACTGTATGACTAGGCACAGCTTAAAAACCATCTATAAATTTGCCAGTGACATAACTGTTGTTGACTGAACCTCAGATGGTGATGAGGTGCACATCTTGAAACCCCTGTCTGCCATGAAATTTCTGCCTGGGTGAGACCTTGCTGATGCAGGATGACCACCTTGTCTCATGCTCACTCTTGTCAAGGTGAAAGGATTGATGAATTGAAAGTTAAAGTGTCTGCCACATCCTCACCTTTCAGTTTGGTTGTTCTCTACCCATTTTGATTCTTTCTACATGCATTTCTGAGTATGAATGCTTGAAAATCTAATATTTACTATTTTGTACTGTCACACTAATGCAGATGAAGGAAAATATTTAAGTAGATAAATATATATATATATAAGATTCCATTTAACTGGGTCATATTGGGGCGAGTACCTTTTGGCCCCATTAAGAGGCTCCTCAAATTAGCCAGAATTTCAAGGAAGTAGCTGAAAGGTCTAAAAAAGACAAATTACTGTTTAACTGAGTCACAATTCATTTATTTTAATGAAATAAGTAACATGCTAGAATGCTACTAATACCTCTACAGTCGCATAAGTACAGTACAGTACCATCAACAGGGAACTCATCTGGCATATACTTTTAATTGACTGTAAACAAACAATATCAGTGCAGATGCCTAGTGCACATTAATGACTGTCAACCAGCAATGCCTTCATTGAATGCATTCTCCAAATCTTCAATATCATTATGAGATTCCAGACTTGTAGATATCTTTGTAATTCTCAACTTGCTGAAGAAGGGATATTGCTCCATTTTCACTACCAACCGTTTCTGGCATCTCCAACCCTGAATAATTGAAACTGTGATGAACAGAACAGTTCTGAACTGTCTTACTGCTTATTTCTCACCAATTATCAATGACAAAAGTAACTGCTGTTTGAACGCAAGCACAAGCAAGTGATGGTATTAAAAAGTGATCACTCCCAGCATGGAGTAGTGTCTAACAGATACCTAAATATATATGTCTAAACCTAGTTAGAAACTGTTCGGCAACAATCTCCTACCTCAATTACGTGTAATAGTGTCCCAAATAAATGAAGGAATCCCAGCCATCTTCTCAATTTAGGTTTTGTTCTTTAAGATCTGTCCCAAATAAACAGCTTCCCCAATTAACTGAATCCACTGTTTAAGAATCTCTCCATGTTACTTAAAATTTTGTGTTTGTCACATGACAATCTCAAATGTGTTGCACCAGAAAAGATTCACCCACACCTGAATATTCAGCTGCTGTGTGAACACACAGGGAACATTCTGATGCTCAGTGTTCCAGATCCAGTTTCCAGACAATCAGAGTAAATGGCTGAATGCCTGGTGATGCAAAGGGCAGTTCAGATATATTCTGACCAAATGGACCACTGATGTGTTCAAACAATGACTGTATCACCAACTCTCAAAATATATTGAATACTCACTCCACTGAAGAATGAGGGAAGGTTGTTATGAATTGGTATCTGTGACTCCAGTTATTCACTATTCTCTCTCTATGGTAAGTATGACATTTCATTGTTCAGAAACCAAAACTCTCTACTACCTTCCCTGTGCAGTCTTGCCAAGACTATGGATTAAGAGTCATACTGTAGTTATACAATGTGCAAAGATTCTAATAATAAATGCTGACTTATTATTTGCACATGCACAATGGCCTGAAGAAATGTGTGTATCATCACAACTTGGTGCTAAAGTTCTGGAGCACACAATCACTTAGCATTTAATAAAAACTCAACTTTTACATTATTGGCACTAAATTTGATGATCTCCCATTTTCCTTCATTGTGTTCCATCTGCCAAGTTCTTGTCATCTCATTGAGCTTGTTCATAAAACCTTGTGGACACATTTCCACAAGGTGATGAAATCAGGATTATCATCACCACGTCGCTGTCTGTGGAAGCAATGTCTGCTCAGTGTGAAAGGCACTTTATAAAGTGCAGATCTTGCCTTCACTTTAACTGCAAACATTTCCAGCCTGTCCTTATGCAAATATCTTCACCTAATCTTTAGGTTCTAAACATAAACATTTCAATTAAAATGTATTTCAATGCATATTTTTAAAATTTTTATCACCAACAGTGCAGTTTATCCAACAAAATGGCATTAATGTCAGAGCTGTAAATAAGCAACATCATTTCCATGGTGTATAATAAAGCATTTACTTGTGGTTAACAGAACTGTTGTACTAGTCATGCAATTTTTTTTCACTTACTTCAAGCTTATACAACTCTTAGAAAAAAGTTAGAGTCAACAGGTGGATATTGAGCATTTAGACTGTTGGAGGATCTTTAAGTTGCCACTGCTAGACATGATTAGAACACATTGGGTTGGGGTTAATTCACTAATGTGCATTGGTTAACAGAGGAAACAGAGACGGAATAGACAGGGGTTGGGAAGTTGCAAGTGGTTGGGCTCCATAGTCATAGAGTTGGACTCTTCTTTTCATAACATATATCAATGACTTCGCTCGAACAAAATTTCCAAGATTTAAGGATAGATAATTAACTGTGTGAGATTTACAGAGAAAGCAAGGAGAAATCACCACAAAAGGGAGTGCTGGCTAAATAGACAAGGACATGATGACTGGAATATAACGTAATGAATGTAACATAATCCACTTCAGTAGGAACATTAGAAAAACAGATTTTGATTAAATGTTAAGTGAACGGACATTCAAAGGATCGGGGTGTCTGTGTACATAGTCACTGAAAGCTAAGTAAAGCAATAAGAAAATAACCTAAGAAAAAGCTTGTTCAGAATAACTAAATGTTCATACATTGATTCCAGGTGTAACAAACTGGTTAAGAATTTTTACTGATATGCTGTAGGTATTTCATTTTAGCAGTTCCATAAGAGCAGTCTGTTCTGCTTTCAGCCTGTCTGGGTTTGAGCTGAGATAACAGGCTTTGTCATTCAACTTAGGAATATGGTGTCAGCCAATCAGGATGGTAGAATTGGGAGAAGGTTCTGGAGAACATTGGGCAGAGAGGTCTTTGTTGATGGGAGCAGGGAGAAGACAGAAGGGAAGATAGCTGAGGATGCCATCCCTGTTGCACAAGGTGCTTTGTGCAGATGAATGGCTTCAAGAAAGAAGACCAATACTCGCACAGGGGAGCCCGTTTCAATGGATTTTGACCTTCATTCAGAAGGTGCAGAGTGTGCATCAAAAGCAACATCATTTGGAAGATATGAGCACCACTGTGCACGTGACTTTTTAAGCATAATGGGTCCTTTTGTTTTTTTTTCCCTTTAATAACTGTTTGCTTAAGTTAACATTCTTAAATGTACTTCTTTATAAACATATGCAGTGTATGATCTCTTATTTCTTACCAGGGAAAAGTAAATCACCCAGCATTCACACAAACTGGGGTTTGGGTGGTTGAGACATTCCAACCTCAGGAATTTGGCAAGTCCAAAGTCGTATACGCCCTAGATGTACAAAGCCCAAGAAAGGTGAGTTTCTTGCTGTGGAGTTCAGTGGCTCAATAGTGAGGGGCTCACGAGCCACATTTCCAGAGACACCCATCAAAATGGTGTTTCCTAGGCAAACAGATATTGTTCTTTACACAGATGTTGAGCACAAGGCAGAGCTTAGAAGAATGATAGGGGAGCTCATTGAAATGTATACAATTCTGAGAGGGTTTGAAAGGGTAGCTGTAAGAGATGTCTTGCCTGTCAAGAAATGGGAATCATCATCTCAAAATAAGGTTCATCATTCAGGACTGAGATGGAATGAAATTCATGAGGCAACAAATGATACATCTGGTGATCTACCAACAGTGTAAAGCCAAGTGGGACTGGGAGCACAGAGGAGGATGTGAAGAGGCAGCAAGTTTATACAGTCAAGTTCAGTGAGTGGGCAGGGAAATGACAAACGGAATACAATGTGGGCAATTTTGACCTCTCAGCTAAGAAAGAATTACTTGCCATAGGCAGAGTGCAAAGAATATTCAGGGTTGGCAAGGTTTCTATATGATGAGATACTGAGTAGACTGGGACTATACTCTCTTCAACTTCAACAAAACGTACTAAATCCTTCAAGGACTTGTCAGAACAAAATGTAAGTAAGGTGTTTTTCCTGAATGATGAATCTTGAAATTGAGATAGGCAGTAGGACATACATGAGAAGATCTTTCTGTGGTGGTGAAGCTTTAGGCTGCAGATGCACATTCTCCGTTTTTGTTCAAAACACAGACTGATAGATATATGCACATGGAGTCAAGAGATACAGGACAGTGGTGGCAAATGGTGCTGAGGTAGAAAGAAGCTCAATCCCATTCCTAATCAATGTTGGAACAGTCCGAAAGCCCAATGGCCAACTCCTGCTTCTATTCGTTATGCTCCTATGACTGCAGCATTAACACTGTTACTGACACCCTAAGCTCATTGTTTTGTGTTGTATATATGATGCAACACACAAAACATTCCTCTCCACAGAATCTCAGACAACGCACTCTTTGTCCATATCACATTTTACTGTCCTGCCGTTGTCATCCTGCACATTATCCATTCTACTGGATATACAACAGAGTGAACAATAAATCAGTTTTCATTGTGTTATTTCTTATGTTCTCAGGGGCAGAAGAGGGCCGTTCAGCCCATCGAGAACATCATCTGCCCATGATTCCCATCGGAAATATCCCCACAACTCTCCCAGGAAACTTTCCCCCTCAGCTCCCCGCCATTGTCCTGCCGTTCATCTAATGGCCGTTTACGGTGATCGATTAACACACCAACCTGTTCTTGCGACGTTCGAGCGTCCGGATGAACCAAGGGAAAACAAGATTCCCACACACTGAGCACAGGAGTTTGGGATCGAACCTGTATCTCAGGAGATGTGGGGCAATTATACTCGCAGCTACACCGCTAAGCCGCCATTTCTGACACAGGACCATGTAACATTGAGCTGCTTACCGTCCGAAACCCGGAGATTCAAATTCGTTTTCAGATCATTAAACAGTCCCGGAATCCTCACACGGCAGCAATACCAGCCGCTATCTTCTCTCCGTAGATCATCTATAGTGAGCGACACGTCTCCTGCCGCAATTCTACCACCAAGACTGTATCTCTGAGATGTTACAGAAGTTTCATTATCCCCAATTTTGCTAATCAGTTCATCTCCACAGCCGCGAGAAGGACACTCTCCCCGGCCCCAGCACATCTCACTTTTTCCATATTTTCCGACAGAATAGCGGCACGGCAGTGTGATCGACTGTCCCGTGACTCCTCGCACTTCTGTTCCAGAGACGAAGGCGACTCGACCTGAAACAATCCAGGGAAAGAAAGTTACAGATGGCGCTGAATGAGAGTGGGAGAGTCCACCGTTTGAAAACCTGTCCTAGCAACGGGAATGTGATCCATTTTACCTGTTGGCGGCATATGAGGAATATTACGGAAAATCCCAAAACTGCTCGGAGGGAATCGAACTAACATCTTTGATCACAGATCCAGCCTCTGGTTCATTCACCCACTCACATACTACTCTGCTACCAAACCTTCAACGCAATGATCAAAGGAAATTCGGTGCTTTGATCTTGTTCCACGGTCTATTCAGATGAACACTGGTCGGTCCTCCAAGTTCACTCGCCCCGTCAGCTCACCTCCCACCCAATCTTCAACAACCGGCAGCGCCGGGCATCACTCAGGGTCTCGGCTGTGCCCCTCCCGGGTCCCTCATTCACCCACTAGCTCCACATATTGTAACAAGAAGTTTGAACAAGGTAATTCGATTCCTGCTTTCCGAAACGTACCGAACAGAAGAAACACTATTGTCAAATGAGCCACGGAGCCAGTAAGAGCCACCGCGCCGGACACTGTGGCGGCCGCTCTCCGTGTCGCTGCACCAGATGCAAGTGACTGCGAGTTAAACTGTTGCTTCCGGCTTGTCGTGGACAAGAGTTCCTTCCACAGGAACACGGGTGTTGTTCACTGACACCCCGGAGAAATGAGGCAAATGTTATTAAACACTCGGCTCCTCCCTGGTGTTACCATCGAAGTCTAAACGCGCACGGATTTCCTTCAATTTCTTTCAATTCGCGGTTTAGGGATATGCGACGCTACATTAACAGAAGTTCGTGTCTGAAATGTGCATCAGTAACACGAATGGACAAGTTACAAGGGCCCAACTGGCTGCTTGAACTGCTGGGTCGCTGGTCTGGTTGAGTCCGATCACAAACAAGGGATAAGTGAGTGGAGTTATCCCCTCTGGTTCGAGAATCTGTGGTTCTGAGGTAATAACTGTTCCTGAACCTGATGGCGTGGATCTCAAAGCCCCTGTGGCTTCCTCCTGATGGCAGCACACTTGCGATCTGATACTTCTTGCACTTCAAAACTGAACATGTGCAACCAACAAAGCTCATTAAAACAAACATTTATTTCAAAGTTTAATTACAAAACTGGATAAATCACCTCAAAAGGCCACTCTGCCTTTCTTCAATGTGTCTTTTCAGACTTCTTAACTACATTTACAACATCATAATCTAAACCCTACATCACTACAAAGTCCATTCCAGGGAACAATAATTCCCATTGGTCACTTGTCCAAACAAGCTCCATACAGAACTGCTCCTGTATAGAGTGAGACACAATAGCGTGGAAACTGTTCCTTCACCACAACTTGTCTATGCTGACTGTGTTGTCCAGTGAGCCCATCCACAGAGGCTTGTTCCATAGTCTTCTAAACCATTCCGATCCATGTACTTATCGAGATGATTTTGAAATGTTGTTAAATGTACCCACCCTAACCAATATTCCTGGCAGCTCATTCCAAATGCACACTGCCCTTTAAGGGAAGAAGCTTGCCCAAATTTTCTTTGTTAAACTTGTAGTCTCTGATCTTAAACATACGCCCTCTTGTTATTAGCACCCTTCCCTAGGAAAAAGACTGAGTGTAAATGACCTGGATGATGACGCAGAGGGTTGGGTAAGTAAATTTGCTGATGACACAAAGGTCAGGGTGTTGCGGATAGTGTGGAGGGCCGTTAGAGGTTACAACGGGACATTGATAGGATGCAAAACTGGGCTGAGAAGTGGCAGATGGAGTCCAACCCAGATAAATGTGAGGTTGTTCATTTTGGTAGGTCAAATATGATGGCAGAATATAGTATTAATGGAAGACTCGTGGAAGTATGGAGGATCAGAGGGATATTGGTTTCCACAGGACACTCAAAGCTGCCATGCAGGTTGACTCTATGGTTCAGAAGGCATACGCTGCATTGGCCTTCATCAATCGTGGGATTAAGTTTAGGAGCTGAGAGGTCATGTTGCAGCTAATTAGGACCCTGGTCAGACCCCACTTGGAGTACTGTGCTCAGTTCGGGTCACCTCACTACAGGAAGGATGTGGAAACCATAGAAAAGGTGCAGAGGAGAATTATAAGGATGGTGCCTGGATTAGGGAACATGCCTTATGAGAATAGGTTGATTGAACTTGTTCTTTACTCCTTGGAGCGATGAAGAATGAGATGTGACCTGATAGGGGTGTATAAAATGATGAGAGGCATCGATAGTGTGGATAGTCAAAGGCTTTTTCCTGGGGCTGAAATGGCTGGCATGAGAAGGCACAGTTTTAAAGTGCTTGGAAGTAGGTACAGAGCAGATGTCAGGGGTAAGTTGTTCACGCAGAGTGTGGTGAGTGCATGGAATGGGCTGCCGGTGACAGTGGTGGAGGCTGATATGATAGGGTCCTTTAAGAACTCCTGGAAAGGTACATGGAACTTAGAAAAATAAAGGGTTGTGGGTAACCCTAGGTAATTTCCAAGGTAAGAACATGTTCAGCACAGATTTGTGGGCTGAAGGGCCTGTATTGTGCTGTATGTTTTCTATGTTTCCACGTTTCTACAATGTGAAAACATTTAAAACTTATCCATTCTGGTGCAATTAACAGAAAAATGAATTAGTTATTAAATGGAGAGTGCTTAGGTAATGTTAAAGTTTATAGAGACCAAGGTCCGACGTAGGTGCAAATAGTAGATTATCATTGACAAGAGAATTTGAATATAGCAATGAGCAAGTCTTGTTGTACTTGTAAAATGGCTTGGCAAACGCACCCAAGAGTATATTGGACATTTTTGGCCTCTTAACTATGAAAGGATGTACTTGCCACAGTCACAGTGCAATAATGATTCAGGATTGGTAGGGTTTCTAAATGAGAAGATATTGAGTAGACTGGGATTTTACTTTCTTCAGCTTCAGCAAAACATACAAAATCCTTCAAGAACTTGGCAGAGAAAATGTAAGAAGGGTGTTTTCGCTGCCTGAGAAATCTCAAACTCAAGACAGGCCAGACTGAACTTACATGAGAAACAAGAGAAAATCTGCTGACACTGGAAATTCAAACAGTGCACACAAAATGCTGGAGGTACTCAGCAGGCCAGGCAGCATCTATGGAAAAAAGTACAGTCGATGGCTTGGAGCAATACCTTTCATCAGAACTGTACGTACCATACGACCATTAGATGTAGGTGCAGAATTAGGCCATTCAGCCCATTGAGTCTACTTTACTATTCTATCATGGCTGATCCCGGTTACCACTCAATTCTATACACCTGCCTGCTCGCCGTATACTTTGATGCCCTGACTGATGAGGAAACAATCAACTTCCACCTTAAACTTACACACAGACTTGGCCTCCACTGCAGTTTGTGGCAGAGCATTCCACAGATTTACTGCTCTATGGCTAAAAAAAAATTCTCCTTACCTCTGTTCTAAAGGGTATCCCCTCAATCGTGCGGCTGCATCCTATAGTTCTGGACACCCCCACCATAGGAAACAGCAGCTCCACATCCACCCTATCTAGTCCTTTCAACATTCTGTAGGTTTTGATGATATCTTCCGACATTTTTCTAAATTCCAGTGCGTACAGGCCCAAAGCTGCCAAAAGCTCCTCACATGTTTACCCCTTGAATCCTGTAATCATCCCGATGAACCTTCTCTGGAATCTCTTGAATGAAAACACATCCTTTCTGAGATATGGGGCCCAAAACTGTAGACAATACTCTATGCGCGGCCCGATTAGTGTCTTATAAGGACCCAGCATGAGAAGATCTTTCTGTGGTGGTGAAGCTTTAGGCTGTAGATGCCCATTCTTTGTATTTGTACAAAACACAGATTGATAGATGTCTGGACATGGAGTCAAGAGATACAGGGCAGTGGTGGAAATGGCGCTGAGGTAGATGATCAACCACATTCCGAATCTGACAGGAGTTTGGGATCGAACCTGCATCTCAGGAGATGTGGGGCAATTATACTCGCAGCTACACCGCTAAGCCGCCATTTCTGACACAGAACCATGTAACATTGAGCTGCTTACCGTCCGAAACCCGGAGATTCAAATTCGTTTTCAGATCATTAAACAGTCCCGGAATCTCCACACGGCAGCAATACCAGCCGCTATCTTCTCTCTGTAGATCATTTATAGTGAGCGACACATCTCCTGCCGCAATTCTACCACCAAGACTATGTCTCTGGGATGTTGCAGAAGTTACTCTGTCTCCATTTGTTCTAATCAGCTCATTTCCACAGTTCTCAACACCACACTCTCCCCGGCCCCAGCACATCTCACTTTTCACACATTTTCTTCAGAATAGTGGCACGGCAGTGTGATCGACTGTCCCGTGACTCCTCGCACTTTTGTTCCAGAGACGAAGGAGACTCGACCTGAATCAATCCAGGGAAAGAAAGTTACAGATGGCGCTGAATGGGATGAGCAGACGGGGTGTGATGAGGATGAGCAACGGGAATGTGATCTATTTTACCCGCCGGGTGGCATCTGAGGAATATTACGGGAAGTTTCTACGTATTCAAAGGGATGTGGATATTATTAGGCATTTCCCACATCCTGAAACACCATCCCTCAGCTGACCCCAAGAAGGTGGTGGTGATCGACCAGTATTTCTGTAGTTTTGACACATCCGATAGTCCTGCGGTAACATTTCAGAGAGTTGTTCAGTCACAGTAACGGAAACATACAGGGAAGGTACG
Source organism: Hypanus sabinus (assembly GCF_030144855.1). Classification (NCBI taxonomy): domain Eukaryota; kingdom Metazoa; phylum Chordata; class Chondrichthyes; order Myliobatiformes; family Dasyatidae; genus Hypanus; species Hypanus sabinus. Next base: position 22,880,477 of record NC_082720.1, read on the forward strand.
AAGATCAGATTGTGATCTCGAGTATTGAAATCATTCTCCTCCCTTGCCATTTTGGATCTGGGATTCATTTTCCCACTCACATACCCACTGTGCTCCCAAAGCTTCACCGCTATGATCGGGGGATATTCGGTGTTCTGATCTTGTTTCTTAGTCCATTCAGATCAGCACTGATCAGTCCTCCAAGTTCACTCACCCCGTCAGTTCACCTCCCACCACTAATCTACAAAAACTGGCAGCGCCGGGCGTCACTCAGGGTCTCGGCTCTATCCCTCCCGGGTCCAACACTCCCACAGTCTCCACCTCAATTACTGCGTCCAATAGGTTAAAGCAACAAGGTTGAACAAGCTAATTCAATTCCTGCTTTCAGAAACGTACCTAACAGAAGAAACATTATTGTCAAATGAGCCACGGAGCCAGTAGGAGCCATCGCGCCGGACACTGTGGCGGCCGCTCTCCGTGTCGCTGCACCTGATGCCGTGGCTGCGAGTTAAACTGTTGCTTCCGGCTTGTCGTGGACAAGAGTTCCTTCCACAGGAACACGGGTGTTGTTCACTGACACCCCGGAGTGAGGCAAATGCTATCAAACACTCGGCTCCTCCCTGGCGTTACCATCAAAGTCTTAAACGCACGGATTTCCTTCAATGTTGCTTTCAGTTCTCGGTTTTGGGGAAGTTCGTGTCTGAAATGTCCATCAGTAACACGAATGGGCAAGTTGCCAAGTATCCAACTGGTTGTTTTGAACTGCTGGATCGCTGGTCTGGTTGAGTCCTCTCAGTTTGTGTGACGTTTCAATGTTTGGTACGTGAAGGGAACCGAGGGTGAAGTAGAGAGTGAGAGAGAGATCAAGAGACCCAAAGAGGCTGATTCCACCATTTTCTGTTTTAACTCCAGCCTGTTCCGCACTGGCTGTCTAAATTTGGTCTGTCAACCCAGTTCAAGACTGAAGTCAATGTTATTTGTTGGTGAGGAGTGTAGGGACTTTGAATCTCTATCCAACTCTGAAGATGCATAATGGTGGCACAAGAGTCTCTGAACTGCAAATTATAGACACAATTATACTTCATTCAATCATGTTGTAATAATCATTGACACTAGGAGTGATATCGGTGCTGTGCTCAAACCTGGTACTAGGGCTGCCTACACCAGATGTCTGGTGCAATTCCCAGGCAGCTCACAGGTAAAGTTGAGATGAAGATCAGACCCCAGTAATTGGGAGGGACTGGCTGATAGATGTGTGGAAGAAATGTCAAGTGGATGGGGAGGCAGTGGGAGATGGGGAAGCGATCGGAAGTATGGAGTGTGAGAAAGGGTGAGCAGGGAAAATGATCCGTAATAATAACCGGAGAAGAGATGAACTGAAACAGCAGATTCAGACTGATTTCCCTAGCCCAGGTAGGGACTGACAATGATTTAAATTGCATTATTAAAGGTAAAAAAAAAGAAAACAGGCAGACAGAATTGAACATAACGCCAAAGAATGGAAGTATTAGGATGATGATTTACAGAGGGATCAAAGTGATTTCAAGAAAAAGATGCTCAGTGTCCCGCATCCAGGCTGCAGATATATATCCACTCTGTCTCAGATTGCTGTTCCTCCAGTTTATGAGAAACAATGATAAGTGAACAGTTTCCAGACAATGAGAGAAATTGTCTGAACGTCAGGAGGTGCACAGGGCAGTTCAGACGTATTCTCACCAAATGGACCACCAATGTGTTCAAACAATGACTTTATCATGAACTCTCCAAGTATATTGAGCACTGACTACTTTGAAGTCTGGGGGAAGGGTGATTTGAATAGCTGACTGTACTCTAGTTATTTACTGTTCTCTCCCTTTGGCAAGTATGTCCTTTCATTGTTACAAAACTGGAGTTTCCACTACCTGCTCAGTCCAGTCTTGTCAAGACTCTGTACAATTATAGTATGACTCTGTTACACTTATGTTTAAAAGCTGCTAATAATAAATGGTAACTTATTATTTGCACCTGGAGAGTGGCCTGAAGAGATATGTGCAGCATCACACCTTGTTTTTAAAGTTCATCACCATCCAATCACCCAGCATTTAAGAAAATATACCTTTACATTATTGGCACTAAAATGTATGATCTCCCATATGTCTTCACTCTGTTCCAGCTGCCAAGTTCTTGAAATATCATTAAGCTTCTTCACAAAACATTGTGGACATGCTTCCATAAGCTGATGTTATGATTCAGCAACAATGAATATAGAATTAAGACAGGCTTTTTATAAACAAATTAAACATTTATTTAAACTCAGCTCAACAACAAATGAGAAGTAAACAAACGACTAACTTAACCGGAATTTAACTGCTATACAGCAACTCAAACTGTTCTTAAAGTGATAAATGCGAACACAGTTCTTAAAGCATTAATGCGAACTCAGTTCTTAAAAGTGGTAAATGTGAAAGTCCAAATGATTTACACAGTCAATTAGGAGAGACTTTCCTGAAGTAACAAATTCCTCCATGACGTGACATTATTGCTGATTCCAGCCGAAATATGCCTTGCCTGAAGGATTTATGATGAAGGAAATAAAAATGGCTTAAAGGAACTGACCTTCCTTGGCAAATAATGCTGCATCCAACCTTTTCTGCTTTCACAGTGCAGGGTCTATCTTGGATATAGGTTACTACCTTCTGAACAAAGATATAATAAGGTCGATTCTGTATTACCACTGATGACACCAACTTCAATAAATTATTCCCTCTCTGACTGAACTAAATCTGGCAGCATTGTGGCAAACTGCCAGCAATAATCTTTGAGTCTTAAGATAGAAATTAAAACTCCACTTTAAAACAAAACTGTGTCATGAGACAAATACACAGCATTACAGGGTAACTGAAGAATTAAACCATGAACTAACCTGCACCTCAGCAAGGCTTTCACGTTTTATACCTGTTGAAACAGGCCATCACATGACTTCTCACTGGCGTGAAAATTACATCATGTGACCTCACACTGGCGTGAAATTACATCACCCCACCATCACAAGACCATTATATCATGCTCACCAGATACTCAATTACATCATGGTCATAAGACCGTCACAAGGTACCCACGGGATATGTAACACCTCCCTGCAAAAAAATTGGTCAGTCATGAGCAAAATTTTAACAATTAACTATTTAGAAAAGAAAATACAAATGTATAAAATTTACAACATACACAGTATACATAGTATTATCATACAGCACCTTACAAATGACTATACAATAGGAGTGTTACAAATGTTAAAATATCACTCCATAAAAAATTACATTTAACATCTAGATAGACAATCAGCAATCAAATTATCTTTGCCTTTAATATGAGTTATCAAAATATTATAGTCTTGTAAAATCAAACTCCAATTTAATAACCTTCTATTTATGTTTTTCATGTTACTCAGAAACACTAACGGATTATAATTGGTGTAAATTATGAGTGGCTTTTGAGTTGTACCAACATACACATCAAAATTGTTCTGCCAAAACAAGAGATGATAATTCCTTTTCTTTGATTGAATAGCTTCTTTGATGCTCATTAAATTTCTTAGAAAAGTAAACTACTGGATGATTAACCTCGTCACGCTCATTCCTTTGCAGTAGTACTGCTCCTGCAGCCTCATCACTAGCATCTACAGCTAATGAAAAAGGATTTTCAAAGTCAGGTGCCCTGAGCACAGGTTGATGATATATCATAGTTTTCAATTTCTCAAATGCTTCCTGACAAAGCACTGTCCACACAAACTTTTCATTTTTCTTCAAGAGGTGAGTTAATGGAAGGGCAATATTAGCAAAATTCTTATAAAATTTTCAGTAATGTCCTACCTTTCCCAAGAATCTTCTGAGAGTTTTTTTCCCAGTTGGGTTGGGACCTCTAAAATTGCCTGAACGTTTGCCTGAACAGGAGCTACCTTACATTGACCCACAACATAACCAAGGTATGTCACAGTGGCATGATCGAATTCACTTTGAACTAGTTTATTAGTTAAGTCAACTCTTGAAAGACTTTCAAATCATTAATATAGACATCTATATCTTTTAAACCATGAATCACAGAGTTAATCATCCACTGGGAAAGTACTTGGGGCATTCTTCATCCCAAGTGGAAGAACATTATATTCATATAACCCAGATAGGGTTACAAATGCAGAAATCTCTACCTCTATCCATCTATGGAACAATCAATCTTTGTAAGGAACTTTGCTTGTCCAGCTTTGTCCACCCAACATCCACTCTAGGGATTGGATATACATCTGCTTTTGTTACAGCATTCACCTTCTTATAATCAGTACAAAACCATATACTACCATTTGGCTTAGGCAGCATAACACAAGGTAAACGCCAATTCAAATTAGAAGGCCTAATAAAATTATTCTCTAACATATACTTAATTTCTTTCTCAGCAAGTTCACATTTTCCATGTTCATCTGATATGGATGTTGCTTTATGGGTCTGGCATCACCAATATCTACATCATGTGAAGCTACTGTGGTTCTTCTAGGATCTTCTGAAAATAAATCCCTATATTTAAAAATTAACTGCTCGTAGAAAATGTATAAAAAACTTTAAAAAATTAAAAAAAAATTCATTGCTCAATCTGCTGCTTCTGCTCTGGCTGTAAATGGGCTAACTTCTCATCCATTATGAGAATCATCCATTATGTTCCTAGTGAGATCACTCAGTATTATTGACCACAACAGTCATAGTAGCAGAGTGTTTCTCATAATATGGTTTTATCATATTTATATGGCAAAGTTGTGTTGGCCTTCTTCGATCTGGAGTTTTTATCACATAATCCATATTATTAACTTTAGACATAATTTCATAAGGACCATGAAATCTAGCTTGTAAATGATTCATTTGCACTGGGAGAAGAACCAACACCTTATCTCCAGGCTTAAATGTCCTCATCCTAGCTTCTCTATCATATCAAGTTTTCATTTTCTCCTGAGCCGATTTTAAATTTTCCCTGGCTTAGCTACAAACTTTATGTAATCTGTCCTTAAATTTTAAAACATAATCCAGCAAAATAGTATGTACCTCTTTATTAATCCATTGTTCTTTTAAGAAGGCCAAGGTCCTGTAACTCTATGCCCAAATACAAGATCAAATGGACTAAAACCTAATGATTTCTGTACTGACCCCTGTACTGCAAATAGAAGTAAGTATAAACCCTCATGCCAATCATTTTCATTTTCCGCACAATACATTGAATTATAGTCTTGAGGGTAGAATGCAACCTCTCCAAGGCTCCTTGCGATTTTGGATGGTATGCAGATGAGATAATCTGCTTAGTTCCCAGTTTATAAACAATCTGTTGAACCAATCCAGACATAAAATTACTACCTTGATCAGATGGTATTTCCTTAGGCAACCCAAAATAAGTAAAGAATTTTATAAGAGCATTTATTACAATTTTAGTCATTATATTCCTAAATGGTACTGCCTCTGGAAACCTAGACACAGTGCACATGATGGTCAGAAAGTATTGATGCCCAGTTTTTGTTTTTGGTAATGGGCATACACAATCTATAATAATTTTGGAAAACAGTTCAGCAAATGCAGGAATAGGTTTCAGTGGGGCCACTGGAGTAACTAGATTAGGTTTACCCACAATTTGGCAAATATGACCCATTCTGCAAAATGTCGCCACATCTTTTCTCAAACCAGGCCAGTAAAAATGTTTAAAAACCTTGTCCACAGTTTTCTTCACCCTTTGATGTCCACCCAAAGGCACACTATGAGCTAAAGTTAAAAGCTCATTTCGATAAACTTTAGGAACAATCTTCCATTCATCACTTGCAGGAATTAGAGGTGATTTCCACTTCCTCATCAACACTCTGTTCTCAAAATAATATCCTACTGGCACCTTATCAATTTCAGTATCTGGAAGAGCTCGTTCCTTTAACTTGACAATCTCAGGGTCTCTACTCTGCTCTGCTATCATCTCCTTCCGAGACAGAGACAGATCTTCAGGGTCAGACTTACTCTAAGAATCCTGTTCAAACAATGAAGGTAAGAAAGTTTCTGACACATCCTCAAAATTTGAATCCCAAGTTCAACAGTCATGGGTAACAACCTCATCTTGCATATCAAACTTTTTAGCCATAGATCAAGTTACAACTGAGGAGGAATCTGAGTTAGAATCCATACATGGTTCCTCTGACTTTATTGTCAAATACACTTCAGGAAAAAACTTGTCCATCTGCTAAGTCATTTCATAAAAATAGACAAACATCATTCATGGGTAAGCTAGGTTGTAGTTCTACTTTAACAAGTCCTGTAACTAACCCTGACTTTAAATTTACTCTATGCAATTGTACAGGCATAAGGGCACTCACAACACCTCGTATATAGTTTACCTCACCAGTGACAGTGATTGAGAAGCTCCAGTATCCTTAAGGATTTTTTTTTGGCACTGGAATGGTTCCCTCTTTCAAGGATACAAATCCTTTGGTTATAAAATGATCATATCCCCTCTTAAATTGGTCAGATTCTGACAAATTTTCATTTGTATTCACTGAACCCTGACATCTGGGACTGCCTCCTTCTCCTTCTTCAATCAGAAACAGTTAGCTATAACGTGAGCAGGTTTCTTACAATAATTACAAATGAGACCAAATTGTCTTTCCTTCACATGTTTTCCTTACCTTTGTCACTAACTTCTGATTTAATTTCTGGTTTACTTTGACTCTCTGTGCTATTTTTCTTTTCAGAAGTTCTACCTTGAGGAAATTTCTTCTTGTGGATTAAAGCATACTCAGCAGCTAATTTAGCAGACTCCTGCAATGTAGCAGAGTCCCTCTCATTTTAGTATGTCCGTACTTCAACAGGGATGTTCCTTTTAAATTCCTCCATTAAAATCAACTCTTTAAATTTATTATACTCCCCATTCACATTTTTAGAGGAAACCCACCTCTCAAAACACATAGCTTTACCGTAGGCAAATTCCACGTAAGTTTTTTCCACAGATTTCTTCAAATTTCTGAATCTTTCTCTGTAAGCTTCTGAAACCAGTCCATACACTTTCAGTATATGCTGCTTCACAATATCATAGTCAAGTGCTTGCTCAGCAGTTAAAGCTGTATAAACTTGTTGTGCCTTGCCTTTAATTACACTCTGTAACACCACTGTCCATTTCTCTTTCAGCTACTCTGAAATCAGAGCAACAGTCTCCAGATGTTGAAAACATTTATCCACTTCTCTTCCATTAATTGGAGGAGCTAATATAACTTCCTAACTACCAACAAACTGTTTCCCAGAACAAGAGGAAATTCTTGGACTTTAATACTGCCACCACAAGTTCAAATTCCCTATTATTGTTTGCTTCTCTTTCTTCAAATTCCCTCTGTTTATTTGCAGCTTCTAACTGACTTAGTTCCAAGTCAGCTTCTATTCTAAACATTTCTAATGCTGCCTGTTTCAGTTGTAACTGGATCGTTGCTTTACTTACAGGGAACCTATCTAACACCGCTTCATCAAAAACACCCAAATCTATATAGAGTTCTGTGATTTTCCTCTGAATTACAGGCTTTGTAGTAGCCATCAAAACATCTTTAAGATGCAAACTGCTAGTGATCTCTTTTTCACCTTCACTAATAACTCCAGGTCTGGCGATGCCAGAAAGTCATCAACATTCATTGTTGCCAAATGCCACTCACAACCAATCAAACTAAAGAATTGGATAATTCCCTTTTCCAAAACAGACCAATAATTAAACAAGCATTTAAGCACAAAAATGGACATATCCCAGACGAGCCCCCAATTGTCATGATTCAGCAACAATGAATATAGAATTGAGACAGGCTTTTTATAAGCAAATTAAACATTTATTTAAACTCAGTTCAAAAACATATGAAAAGTAAACAAACGACTAACTTAACTGGAAGTTAACTGCTATACGGCAACTCGAACAGTTCTTAAAGCAATAAATGTGAACACAGGTCTTAAAGCGATAAATGCGAACGCAGTTCTTAAAAGTGGTAAATATGAAAGTCTTAATGATTTACACAGTCAATTAGGAGAGACTTTCCTGAAGTAATGAATTCCTCGACGATGTGACGTTATTGCTGATCCCAGCCGAAATATGCCTTGCCCGAAGGATTTATGATGAAGGAAATAAAAATGGGTTAAAGGAACTGACCTTCTTTGGAGAATAACGCTGCATCCAATCCTTTCTGCTTTCACAGTGCAGGGGCTATCTCGGATGCAGGTTACTACCTTCTGAGCGAGGATATAATAAGGTTGATGCTGTATTACTGCCGACAATACCAACATTACTCGATCCTTCAGGTTACTGCACTTCAATAAATTCTTCACTCCCCGAATGGACTCAAACTGGCAATGTTGTGGCAAACTGCTGGCAATGACCTTTGAGACTTAAGATAGAAATTAAAACTCCACTTTAAAACAAAACTGCATCATGAGACTAATACACAGCATAATGGAGTAACTAATGAATTAAACAATTAACTAAACTGCATCACAGCAAGGCTTTTACGTTTTATACCTGTTGAAACAGGCCATCGCATGACCTCTCACTGGCAGGAAAATTACATCATGTCACCTTACACCTCGGGAAATTACATCACCCCACCATCACAAGACCATTACATCATACTCACCAGATGTTCAATTACATCATGGTCATAAGACAGTCACAAGATACTCATGGGGTATGTAACAGTGATAAAATCAGGATTACTTCTATTTGTGTTACTGATTTGTTTACCTTATTGCAAATTCGATGAACAGACACAGTGTCATTAATATTGTCATATTAGCTTATTCTGTATTGTCATGACTTTGATTACTTTTAAGAACAAGACATTAACTAGATTCCAAACCAACTGGTAATGAAATTAATAAATCTACAATCAGGATCTACATCTGGTCATCACCACATCCCTGTCTGTGGAAACAGGTACCACAATGACTGCTCGCAGTGAAAGTCACTTTATAAAATGCATGTCTTACTTTCACTTTAACTGCAAACATCCCTAGCCTGCCTTATGCAAATACCTTCTCCAAATCTTAAGGTTCTAAACATAAACATTTCAATTAAAATCAATTTCAAGGCATACTTGTTAACTTTTGTCACCAACAGTGCAGGTTATCCAAACAAAACACATTGATATCAGAGATGTAGGAAGGACGTGGAAGCACTGGAAAGGGTACAGAGGAGATTTACCAGGATACTGCCTGGGATTAGAGAGTATGCATTATGATCAGAGATTAAGGGAGCTAGGGCTTTACTCTTTGGAGAGAAGGAGAATGAGAAAAGACATGATAGAGGTATACAAGATATTAAGAGGAATAGATAGAGTGGATGGCCAGCACTTCTTCCCCAGGGTGCCACTTCTCAATATAAGGCTTTAAGGTAAGGGGTGAGAAGTTCAAGTGGGATATTAGAGGAAGGTTTTTAGTCAGAGTGGTTGGTGTGTGGAATGCACTGACTGAGTTAGTGGTGGGGACAGATACACTAGTCAAAAGTTAAGAGACTACAAGACAGATATATGGAGGAACTTAAGGTGGGGGGTTATAGGGGAGGCAGGGTTTAAGGGTCGGCACAACATTATGTGCCAAAGGGCCTGTACTGTGCTGTATTATTCTACGTCCTATAAAATAAGCAACTTAATATCCACGGTGTGAAATAAAGCACTTACTTGTGGTTAACAGAACTGTGTGCTTGCCTGTGTAACAGAAGAAACATTAAATTTCTTTTTACATTTTTCAATGCTTGTCATGCAATTCTATTCACTGACTTCAAGCTTATACAACTTGTCGGAAAGATTAGGGACAACAGGTGGATATTAAGCATTTAGACCATTGGAGGATCTTTAAACTGCCACAGTGAGACTTGATTAGAACACATCTGATTGGGGTTAATTGACCAATCTGCATTGGTTAACAGAGAAAACAGAGATGAAATAAGTTTGGGTTGGGAAGCTGCGAGTGGTTGGGCTCCATCAAAGACTTAACTCAAGGGCAAATTTTCCAAGATTTAATAATAGATAATTAACTGTGTGAGATTTACAGAGAATGCAAGGAGAAATCAGTGGAAAAGTGGGGACTGGCTAAATAGACAAGGAGATGATAAATGAAATATAATGTGGACAGATGTGACATGATCCACTTCAGCAGGAACATCAGAAAAACAGACTTTAGTTTTATGATGTGTGATTGGACCTCCAAAGGATTTATGTGTCTGTAAACACAGTCACTGAAAGCTTAGTAAGCCAACAGGCTGATTAAAAAAAAGACTTGATTAGAAGAAATAGATGTTCATATGTTGATTCCAGGGAAACTGATATTGGCCTTTACACAGATGTTGAGCACACAGCAGAGCTTAAATGAGTAGGAGGCAAGTGGTTTGAAATGGATAAAATTCTGAGAATGCTTCAAGCGGCAGGTGTAAGAGATTCTTTGCCTGTAGGGATCATAATCTCAAAATAAGGCATCATCCTTCAGGACTGAGATGCAATAAAATATATGTGGGAACAAGTTATATATTTTGTATTTTCCAATAGTGTAAGACCAAGAGGGATTGAGAACACAGAGCAGGATGTGAAGAGACTACAAAGTTACATAAACAAGCTCAGACAGAGGGCAAGAAAACGACAAATGGAATACAACATGAAGAAATTTAAAGCTTATCCATTCTGATCCAATGAATAGAAAAGTGAAATAGTTATTAAATGGAGAGTGATGATAAAGTTTATAGAGACCAAGGTCTGATGTAGGTGTTACCTATTCAGGCAACAATAAATATATGAGTTCGGCAAGGGTTTCTTATAACAAACAACACGTTTATTAAACACAGAAAACAACCCCCCCCCAAAAGTAAACAAACACTAACGCAACCGGAAACAGCTGCTGAGCGGCAGCCCAAACAGTTCTTAAAGTGATATTGCAAAAACAGTTCTTAAAAGTGGCATTGCTAAAAACAGTTCTTTAAAGTGGTATTGCCAAAAGTTTGATATGCTCACGGTCCATTTTAAAAAGGAGAGACTTTATAGGACGATTTAGGTTCTCTTTCACGTCGCTTGGCTCCGATCCCCGACGTCGAACTTCCCACGAAGAATTTACGAAACAGAACGGCTTAAAGGCACTGACCTTTCCTTCTCCACTACCTTCAATCCTTTCTAGGTAAACCTAGGGATTAACACGAAGATAGTCAACGAAATCCTTCCAAATAAGGATCAAACAAAGGTCGGCCCCGTTTCACCGTAGAAAGCGATTCTCCTCGATCTTTAACTTCCAACTTCCAATCTTCACTCTCCACTAATTTCTCGAACTAGCAGAATCATAAAGAACCTGCTGGCAATGACCTCTTAAACTTTAGGCATTAAATAAAAACTTCATCCTTCAACTAAACTGCGTCATCACTTAAAACACGCAGTGGCATGAAGTCAACCTGGTAAATCCAGCCACGAACTGCCCCTCCTCACAGGGTGGGGTCTACCTTTTATAACCTGTAAAAAAAACCCGTCACATGATCTCTACTGGCGGGAAAATGACGTCATTCCACCATCACAAGACCATCACCTCAAGACCAGTACAGCTTCAACCCCAGTCACATGACAAGGGCACCACTGTCATGTGTCAAGAGTAGGTAACAGTAGGTGCAAATGGTAGATTACCATTTACAAGAGAATTTGAATACAACAATGAGGAAGTGTTGCTGTACTTGTAGAATGGCTTGGCGACAGCACCCAAGAGTACAGTGGACCGTTTTGACCTTTTACCTAAGGAAGGATGTACTTGCCATAGGCAGAGTGTGATAATGATTCAGGATTGTTAGCTTTCTAAATGAGAAGATATTGAGTAGACTGGGATGTACTCTCTTCAGCTTCAACAAAGCATACAAAAACCTTCAAGAACTTGGTAGAAAAATGCAAGGAAGGTGTCTTCCCTGCCAGAGGAACCCAGAACTTGAGAGAGGTAAGTTAGAACTTACATGAGATAGAAGAGAAAATCTTCTGATGCTGGAAATCCAAGCAACACACACACACACACACACATTTTTGGACGAACTCAGCAAGCCAAGCAGCTTCTATGGAAAAGATTACAGTTGATGTTTTCAGCCAAGACCTTTCATTAGAACTGTACATACCCTAAAACCATAAGGCATAGGAGCAGAATGAAGCCATTCAGCCCATTGAGTCTGCTACACCATTCTATCATGTCTGATCAAGGATCCCGCTTAAGCCAATTTTCCTGCCTACTTGCTGTATCCTTTGATGCCATGACCGATCAGGAAATGATCAACTTCCACCTTAAATATATGCACGAACTTGGCCTCTACTGAACTCTGTGGCAGAGCATTACATAGATCTTCTACTCTCTGGCTAAAAAAAATCCTCCTTACCTCTGTTGTAAAGGGTCACCCCTGAAACTTGAGGCTGTTGCCCTATCAGAGGAGACATCCACTCCACATTCACCCTATTTAGTCCTTTCAACATTCTGTAGCTTTCAATGATATCACCCAGCAAGTTTTTTCTGAATTGCAGTGAGTACAGGCCCAAAGCTGCCAAATGCTCCCCTCATGTTAATCCCTTGGATCCCATAATCATTCCCGTGAACCTCCTCTGGACTCTCCCCAATGATAACACATCCTTTCTGAGATAAGGGGCCCAAAACTGTTGACAAAACTCTAAGTGAAGCCTGACCAGTGTCTTATAAAGTCTATGCATAAGAAGAACTTTCTGTGATCTTGGTCCTTTAGTCTGTAGATGCCCATTCTTTGTATTGGTACAAAACACAGATTGATAGATGTCTGGACATGGAGCGCCCAGAGATACAGGACAGTGGTGGAAATGGCAGTGATGTAGATGATCAACCACATTGATAATGAATGGTGGAACAGCCAGGAAAGCCCAATGGACAACTCCTGTTTCTATTTGATATGCTCCTATGACAGCTGCATTAACACTGTTATTGACACCCTAAGCCCATTGTTTTGTGTTGTATATCTGATACAACATACAAAACATTCCTCTCCACAGAATCTCAGACAACGCACTCTTTGTCCATATCACATTGTACTGTCCTGCCGTTGTCATCCTGCACATTATCCATTCTACTGGATATACAACAGAGTGAACAATAAATCAGTATGTTATTTCTTTTGCTCTCAGGGGCAGAAGAGGGCCGTTCAGCCCATCGAGACCATATCATTTGCCCAAGATTCCCATCAGATACATCCGAAATATTCCCCTGAAAGCAGCTCTCCGCCATTGTCCTGCCGTTAATTTACACTAGAAGCTGATTACGGTGACCGATTAATCTACCAACCTGTTCTTGCGATCTCAGAGCACCCTGAGAAAATGAAGAAGGACATATGATTTCCACACAGCCAGCACAGGAGCTCGGGATTGAACCTGCATCTCAGGAGATGTGGGGCAATTATACTCGCAGCTACACCGCCAAGCCGCCATTTCTGACACAGAACCATGTAACATTGAGCTGCTTACCGTCCGAAACCCGGAGATTCAAATTCGTTTTCAGATCATTAAACCATCCCGGAATCTCCACACGGCAGCAATACCAGCCGCTATCTTCTCTCTGTAGATCATTTATAGTGAGCGACACATCTCCTGCCGCAATTCTACCACCAAGACTATATCTCTGAGATGTTACAGAAGTTACTCTGTCTCCATTTGTTCTAATCAGCACGTGTCCGCAGCCGCTGAAAGGACACTCTCCCCGGCCCCAGCAGATCTCACTTTTTCCATATTTTCCGACAGAATAGCGGCACGGCAGTGTGATCGACTGTCCCGTGACTCCTCGCACTTCTGTTCCAGAGACGAAGGCGACTCGACCTGAAACAATCCAGGGAAAGAAAGTTACAGATGGCGCTGAATGGGATGAGCAGACGGGGTGTGATGAGAATGAGAAACGGGAATGTGATCCATTTTACCTGCCGGGCGGCATCTGAGGAATATTACCGGAAGTTGCTAGGTATTCAAAGGGATGTGGATATTATTAGGTTTTTCCCACATCCTGAAACACCATCCCTCAGCTGACCCCGAGAAGGATGTGGTGATGAACCAGTATTTCTGTAGTTTTGACACATCCGATAGTCCTGCGGTAACATTTCAGAGAGCTGTTCGGTCACAGTAACGGAAACATACAGGGAAGGTTTGAAGATCAGATTGTTATCTCGAGTATTGAAATCATTCTCCTCCCTTGCCATTTTGGATCTGGGATTCATTTTCCCACTCACATACCCACTGTGCTCCCAAAGCTTCACCGCAATGATCGGGGGATATTCGGTGTTCTGATCTTGTTTCTTAGTCCATTCAGATCAGCACTGATCAGTCCTCCAAGTTCACTCACCCCGGCAGTTCACCTCACCCCACTAATCTACAAAAACTGGCAGCGCTGGGCATCACTCAGGGTCTCGGCTCTATCCCTCCCGGGTCCAACACTCCCACAGTCTCCACCTCAATTACTGCGTATTGATTAAAACAACAAGATTGAACAAGTCTAATTTCCTTCAAAGTTGCTTTCAGTTCGCGGTTTAAGGATAAATCATTTCTTCCGATCACAGTTGTGACGCTGCATTGACAGAGGTTCGTGTCTGAAATGTGCATCAGTAACACAAGTTTGCAAATTGCCAAGTGTTCGTCAGACTGGCTGGTTGAGTCCTCTCGCTTTGTGTCGCGTTTCAATGTTTCGTACGTGAAGGGAACCGAGGGTGAAGTAGAGAGTGAGGGAGAGATCAAGAGACCCAAGTAAGGTGATTCCACCATTTTCTGTTGTAAGTCCAGCCTGGTTTGCACTGGCAGCCGAAGTTTGGTCTGTCAATCCAGTTCAAGACTGAGTCAAGGTCAGTTGTTGGTGAGGAGTGAAGGGACTTTCAATCTCTGTCCAACTGTGAATACGCTTCATGGTGGCACGAGTCTCTGAACTGCAAATTGCAGCCCCAGTTTTACTTTATTCAATCGTGCTGTAATAAGCATTGACACTGGGAGTGATACTGGTGCTGTGGTCAAACCTGGTACTAGGGCTGCCTACACCAGATGACTGGTGCACTTCCTAGGCAGCTCACAGGTAAAGGAGAGATGAAGATCAGACCCCAGTAATTGGGAGGGATTGGCTGATAGATGTGTGGAAGAAAGGTCAAGGAGGTGGGGAGGCAGTGGGAGATGGGGAAATGATTGGAAACATGGAGAGTGAGAAAGGGTGAGCAGGGAAAATAAACCAAGATAATGACCAGAAAAGTGATGAACAGAAACAACAGAACAAGACTGATTTACCCCAGTCAGTGTAGTCAGTTATTTTTCATGAGGAAAAACTGTAATTAAATATAATGCTGGGATTGATAATTGCATCAGTAAAGCTCCAAAAAATTTAGCCTGACATGATTGAACGTAACACCAAAGAATGGAGGGATTAGGATAGTGATTTACAGAGTGATCACAGTGATTAAAAGAAAATGAACGAAAGGTAACAAGGTAGAGTTCATGGACCATTCAGAAATTTGATGAGGAAGAAACTTTTCCTCAATGCTGAGTGAGTGTCGTCAGTCACCTGTACCTCCTGGCTATTGGAAATGCCCTTGACGGTGGGAGTCCTAATCAAAGTTCAAGGTAAATATATTATTAATGTACATAAATTGCGTAGCCATTTGGAACAAAGAATTGTCCCTGTTGTTTCCGGTAGGATGGAAATTAATGCGGGGTTAAAAGCGTGTCCCAATACGTGCTTGGGCCATTATCGAGTCCATCCGGGGTCGTGAGTGGGCGCAGTGTTAGTTGTTTTTGCAACACCTGTGCAGCGCTCGCCTTATCTCCTGTGACTGGTCGCCGCACTCTTCATGAGAAAAATCAAATTCCATAATACTGCACCAGGTGCTCCTAAGACATTAGAAGCACTGGACATCGAAGGGAGGCGGCGAATAGAAAACACACACTTCCGGAGAAAAGCTTTGTTTATATTAAAAAAAAAACAAGATATACAAAATATTTACACGACTAAGAACAATTCAAAATTCCAACATTCTGTTAGGTTCGAAATCTCAGATATCAACAGAAACCAAATTCCTGTTAGTTAGAATCGATGATATTCATCAGAATGACCTTTATTACTCCAATTTGTCTAACTAATTAGATCTAGTGTTATTCCCTATTTAAAGGTTTCCAGACTAACCCTTTTTATTTATCCCTAGTTAGAAAACGAATTGAATTCTTATTTATGGTTAACTTCAGTTTCAGTTCAGCTCACTACGTCTACATTTCAAATTCAAAAATTATGTATCTACAGAGCGTAATCCTTTCATGAAAATTCTCAAACACTACAACCTCTAACCAAAGTAATTTTCGGTCTTTGAAGAAAGAACCATTTTTTTAGAAAATCAAATTCAGATCTTTCGAATGAAAATAAACTTATACATCCAAACGTTTGAAATCTTCTACATCATGAAACATTTCGTTCGCGGGCTGTTTCTTCGAACTTGGGTTGCTCGCCATCTTGTTTCTTGTTTGGTTGGATGAAATATAGTTGATCATGCACGGAAAGTCGGTTCACAAACTTCTTGAAAAAATTGACCAAATCCCTTGGTATGACTTAACAGAACCAATTCCCGGTTACACGGTAGAGGTCTTGGACACTGGTCTCTGCCGATATTGCTTCGTTACAGCTGCTGCTTGTTATAGTCGTAGCTTCAATAGATCTTTTATCGCCATCGTCTCTCCTCCAGGAGTTTCACCCCGAGTAAGCAGGGTAAAGTAAGTAGGGTAAAGATACTCACTGCTAATTCCACTTTAAAACAGTTTTAAATTTTTATTTTCTAATAGTTTTTGGTGTGATTCTCTAGCTTTCCCACGCTGCATCGGCCACGTCTTGTTCTTTCATAGCCTATTTTTCCTCCCTAAGTTCTTTAACAAAACAGTATACCTCATTTTCATTCCTCTACAAGTGGATCTTTCTAACGTTACATCTTTGGGTTTAATTAACCTGGGTTTTTCTCTATGTCTAGAAGACCTTCTGAGTTCAGGCTCTTCCTTGAGAGAATTTTCATCTGTCGTATCTTTTCAAGTCAATACTTCATCACGTGACTTTTTCTTGCTGAATCTCAGACTCATTTGGGATTGACGGAAGTTTCTGACTTCTTTCATCAGGTAGGATACACTGATTATACATTTCCTCATTTGTCGTTTCTCCCACCGGGGTTTCTTCAGGAGTGACAGGTAAGTGGATTCCCCTACATCAGGTAAGTAACTTGCATTTCTTCAGGACTCCAGCACTGGATCTGCAACCGGAGTGGTTGTATGTGGCTTGTTTGGTTTTGGGTTGGAGCCTACAGTACATCTGTGTAACTGTTCACAAGTTTCTCGACTCCTAGAAGGTTCATCTTCAATGTCAAGTCTTGGTCTGAGGTAATAAACATCCTCATCCTCTTCAGAGTCTTTTGGATGTTCTTCCTCTCCAACCGACTGTTCAATCTTAGTACTGCGAGTTGTGTACTTGCGAACAGGGAAGGAGAAAGTTGTTCATTGTTTTTAGAGGAGGAAATCGACAAGGGAGCAATAGATCCCTATGTAATGTTCATATGGGCCCAGACTGGTTCTCAGGATGTATCTTGTAGACAGGCAAATCACCAGCTTGGCTCACCATTACATAAACTACTTCTTCCCACTTATTGGCAAGTTTGTTTTTACCTCGTGGGCGTACATTCCTTATTAGCACTCCGTCTCCTTTTCTCAACTCTGAAGCTGACACATGTTTGTCAGATCTGGTCTTCTTTTGGTCTGTCATTTTCTGTGATTTTCCCATAGCTATCTTGAAGCTTTCTTCAAAATGAGATTTTATATTTTGTTCACATTGAGAGTGTGATGTACCATGTTTGTCTTTTAAGAGTAGTCAATGCTGAGTCAACTGGAAGTCTGGGTTGTCGTCTGAACATCTGTTCATATGGACTAAAGCCAGTCATCTCGTTCCTAGTGCAATTATAAGCATAGACTAGGGGTTTCACAGATTCTTACCAGTGACTTTTATCTTTTGAGTCCAGGGTTCCCAACATATTCAAGAGGGTCCTGTTTAAACTCTGCACGGGGTTTCCTTCAGGATGATATCATGTAGTTCTGACTTTCTGAACTCCAGCTGTACTCACACAATCCTTTATTCAAGTGGCATTCAAAGTCAGGCTCTCTATCGTTGTGTACGCGCTCAGGATGACCACAATGCGACAATAATGCTCCTGTTGGCACTTCACAAGCACATTGGCTTTTTGGTTAGGCATTGGAATAGCCAAACGTTATTTAGTAAAATCTGCGGCAGGTTCTGTCTGTTGGATAAGACCACTCTCACATATAGCTTGTACAACATCAGCGCTAACCTCAACCACATCACCTGAGTTCACTAGGTGTAAACTTCAAGATGTGTTCCACTCTTTCTGGGACTTTGTTTCACCCAGCAATATCTTGGAGCTTTTGGGATATGCTTTGCCAACGTCACTCTCCATTTGTCCCCCAACAGGAACCGCTTCTAGTTTAAAATGAGGCCTAGGAGGACCACGACGTGACTCACACTCATTCCGTCTCTTTTGAAGATGTCTTCCCTTTTCCGCTACTAAGGCCGGATTGGATTTTCCAGCAAGAGCAGTCTATGTGCCCATCTTCACCACATTTAAACAGTACCAGGGTTTTGGTTTTACACTTGGCTGTTTGTCAGTGGTTGTGGGGTCTTGTTTATCTTCGTGTCAGCCTTTCCTTACGGTGGCGTATCACTTGCTGTCTTCGAGCTCGCTTTAACCTTCTGCTGTTTCTTAGCTTGTAGAGTAGCTAGTTGCCTTTGAAGCTAAGTGATTTGTTGTCAGTTGAGAAGTAATTAAAATTAACTGTGCTACATCGTCTTCTTTACGGGCGCCTGTGGTCTGAGACTGTATAATGACACGTTGTGTGACTGTTCCTGCAGGCTGCTCCATGTGTGCGGTTCTGGAAGCAGGCTTGTCTTCCTCAGCAGAAAGAAAATGTCACTAGTTCAGCAAATGATGGCGGGTTTTGTTTTTCGTTTTGTTCCAGGTGCAGCTGTAACATTGGGACATTGTTCCAACATCCCCTAAAAAACTGCTTAAGAGATGCTTGTTAGCTCAAGTTTCACCAACTCCATCTGGCTTTACAGTCAGTGTCAATGCTACCTATAGCCACTCCAGGTAGGCAGACGGTTGTTCTCCCGTGTTCATGAATTTGGTGAATCATTCATCTCCGTCTTTCATAGTGGCAAAAGCTGAATCTAGACGTTGTAGGTAAGGAACGGGTGAAGCTCGACTTGACGATGTTTTTTCACATATTTTCCGTGCTCTATGAAGATCAGACACACCTGGGTCTTGCAAGAGCAGTTCAACTCTAATACCGCAATTCTCATAATCCGCCTCATTATTTGGACGAGGGATTCTACCAGGGAAAACCCAGAGCCTTACGGGTGGATAGCTATGAGCCATCTAGTCATTACTGTGCACAATGTGCTTGACTACGAGTCTTTGAATATCTGGAGGGTTTAGAGAATTGGGAGAGAGGGATGGGTTCACTGTAAACCCATCAATTTGTATTACAGGGATTGAGTTATAGCAGTTAGAGCTTTTTCTGACTTGTTAGCATCAGAGGTGTTGGCTCTGAATTGAAGAGTTGTAGTCTTGTTAAGTACATCTTCAGCAGTTTGAACAGTGACTATATCCCTCCTCTCGATAGTAAGGGTTTCACAGGTCTGGTTTAACATCTCTCTCAAGGTTTTATTATAATTTTTTCCACTGCGCTTCGCTGAGGTTTTCAACTCACCGAGATAAGCTTGAGTGGTGTCTTTTCCAACTTTTTGCTCACTGCTTGCCAGTTCAGTGTACAGCAGGGGTTGGAGATCTTGCACGGCAGAATCAAAATTGCTCTCTACTATGAGGGACTTAAGAAATTCTGCACTGGGGTCAGTTAGAGGAATAATTCTGGCAACTGAGCCAGATTCTTTTAGGAAGTCTAGAATTTCCTCGTCTTTTTCTGTTGCTGTTGTTCCACTGACTAAAACAGCATTTGGGATTTTGACACCCTTTTCCTCTATGACTTCAGTTTTTTTCACTGCAGATCTTAATTGAATAATTGGGTTTGAACGGGAGGTGTTCATACAGGGCCTCTCGGACAAGATAAAGGATGAGTTGGCCGTGAGAGACGACACGGACTGCCTGGACTCTCTCATCTCGCTGGCCATTCGATTAGATTATCGACTTCAGGAGGATCAGAGAGAGGGAACCAGTCGCCCCGCTCCTCGGGGAAGCCCACAGTCCACCTTACTAGCCTCTGCCAGCCCGCCTTCCCCAGCCGCTCCAGTGTGGCTCCTGCTACGACCCTGGAGAAGGAACCGATGCAGCTGGGACGGAACCGTCTCTCTCCGGCAGAATGAATTCGGAGGTGGACAGCTGGGGTTTGCTACTACTGTGGCCAGCCAGGACATTTCCGGGATACCTGCCCTCAGCGGCCAAAGGGGAGGGCTCACCAGTGAGAAAGTGAGCTCTGCTGAGCCGGATCATACTCCCTTCAGTATCCCAGACTCGGATGCAGATCCCGGCAACCGTGAATTACCAACAACAGTCCCTGTCCCTATCCTCTTTGATGCATTCCGGTGCTGAGGGCTATCTGCTGGACGAAGCGATAGCCACCCAGGCCGGAATACCTGGCGAGCTGGTAACCACCCCCCTGGGGGCCTGGGCCCTGGACGGAAAACTGCTGGCTCGGGTGACCCACTGTACGCCACCCCTGACCTTGATCCTATCGGGAAACCATCGGGAGGAGGTACGATTCAGTCTCATTCATTCTCCTCAAGCCCCGGTAGTTCCCGGGTATCCGAAACAATCCCCACATCGACTGGTCTACCAGGAGGATAGCCGAAAGGAGCCCGTCTTGCCACTCCAACTGTCTGCGGGCGGCCCCATCTCCCAGAGAAGCCACTGCAACCCCGCCTGTTTTGGAACCCCTTGACTTGTCCCCGGGACTTGACTTGGGACAGGTGTTCAGTAAATAACAGGCCCTTTCCCTGCCTCCACACCGCCCATATGATTGTGCCATCGACCTTCTCCCCGCGGCCCCGCTACCCACCAGTCGCCTTTTTAACCTATCCCGACCGGAGAGAGAGGCCATGGAGAAAAACACTAGCGAGTCCCTCGCGGCGGGCATTATCAGGCCTTCATCCTCCCCGGTAGGCGCCGTTTCTTTTTTGTGGAAAAGGACGGGACGCTTCGCCTTGTACCGACTACCGATGCCTAAATAATATGACAATTACAAGTACCCTCTGCCCCTCTTTAGTTCGGCATTTGAACCACTGCATGGAGACACCATCTTCTCCAAGCTGGACCTTGCAACAGCCACAACAACCCAGAAATCTGGGATAGGAGAAGAGGACCTGGAATCTGTTTACAGCCCTCCCTAAACTCTCTTCAAGAAACCACAGATCTTCTCGTCCGCCACGTCTTCCTCCTCCATGGAATCCCCGCGGACATTGTCTCCGATCGAGGTCCCCTGTTCGTCCCACAGGTATGGAAGGCCTTCTGTCAAACCTTAGGTGCATCGGTCAGCCTGTCATCCGGCTTCCAAACCCAGACGAATGGGCCGACGGAACAGGTCAACCAAGACCTGGCGGTGAGGCTACGTTGTGTAACGGTAAACAACCCGTAAACCTGGAGCGACCACCTCCCGTGGGTTGAGTACGCCCACAACTCTCTGGTGAGCTCTGCCATTGGGAGGTCTCCATTCGAGCGCTCCCTTGGGTACCAACCCCCGCTCTTCCCCGAGCAGGAAGAGGAGATTGCGGTACCGTCGGTTCGGAAACATATTGATCGGTGCCTTGAGATTTGGGAGGAAACACACACAGCCCTACTCCGATCAACAAATCAAAATAAGAAGACAGCTGACCGACACGGGACTCCGGCACCGGAGTACCAAACTGGGCAGATGGTGTGGCTTTCTTCCATGGATATCCCGCTCAAAAACGAACATGGGAAACCTGGGGAGAGTTTCCGGGGACCATTCAAGGTTGAAAGGGTTATCAGTCCTACAGCGGTCCGCCCAAGACTGCCAAGGTCCGTGCGCATCCACCCATCTTTTCATGTGTCTCAGTTAAAACCAGTCTCCGTGAGCCCCCTTGTGCCCCCGGCTGAGACTCCCCCCCCCTCGCCCGCCCGCCGCCGCCGGTATCATAGAACATAGAATATTACAGCACATTACAGGCCCTTCAGCCCACAATGCTGTGCTGACCTTCAAACCCTGCCTCACATATAACCCCCCACCTTAAATTCCTCCATATACTTGTCTAGTAGTCTCTTAAACTTCACTAGTGTGTCTGCCTTCACCACTGACTCAGGCAGTGCATTCCATTCACCAACCACTCTCTGAGTGATAAACCTTCCTCTAATATCCCCCTTGAACTTCCCTCCCCTTACCTTAAAGCAATGTCCTCTTGTACTGACCAGTGTTGCCCTGCGGAAGAGGTGCTGGCTGCCCACTCTATCTTTTCCTCTTAATATCTCATACACATTGACAACTGTCCGGCATACACCGTCCGAAGACTATTGGATGTGTGCCGTAGGGGCAGGGGTCTCCAATACCTGGTAGACTGGGAAGGGTACGGTCCAGAAGAGCGTTCCTTGGTCCCACGGTCCTTCATCCTGGACCCTTCCCTCATCCAGGATTTTCATTGGGACCATCCAGACAGGCCTGGAGGCTCCCTTTGAGGGAGGGGTACTGTCATGGTCCCTTCTGGCAATCCCCCACCTGGCTATTTACCTCAGGAATTAGGCCTCAATCACCTCATTTAGTTCCAACCATTCCCAGGTTCCACTAACTACAAACACCTGCTTTCCATCAGCAAATGCGGTCTAAAAACCCTGTGATCACAACAAGGAGCTGTCAGTTCGTTGGTCGGCTCCGGTGTGAGTAACCTCATTTCAAGGTTCTTAGCACTACCAGTTCTAGGTCAAGTATCGCTCCTGGAAACCAACTCCATGCTTGCTACATTAATAACGCTTCCTGACTCTGCCTCCACACCCGTGTTCTGTACTTGGGTTAATTCCACCACCACATCCTTGCAATAAAGAACATCTAGAACTGGAGGAGATGGTGGAAGTACTTAATGACTACTTTGCTTCAATATTCACTGTGGAAAAAGACCTTGGTGATTGTAGGGATGACTTACAGCAGACTTAAAAGCTTGAGTATATAGACATTAAGAAAGTGGATGTGCTGGAGCTTTTGGAAAGCATTAAGTTGGATGTCACAGGGACCAGATGAGATGTACCTCAGGGGTGAGAGAGGAGATTGCTGAGTCTCAGGCAATGATCTTTGAATCATCAATGGGGTCAGAAGAGGTTCCAGAAGATTGGAAGGTTAAAGATCTTGTTCCCTTATTCAAAGAAGGGAGTAGAAATAGCCCAAGAAATTTATAGACCAGTGAGTCTTAGTTCAGAGGTTGGTAAGATGATAGAGAAGATCCTGAGAGGCAGGGTTTATGAACATTTGGAGAGGCATAATCTGATTAGGAATAGTCAGCATGGCTTTGTGAAAGGCAGGTTGTGCCTTATGAATCAAAACAGAAAAATACAACTGCAGGTGCTGTGGATCAAAGAATACATACATAATGCTGGAAGAACTCAGCTGGTCAGGCAGCATCCATGAGAAAAGAGTAGCCAACATTTTGGGCTGAGACCCTTCATCAGGAATGGGGGGGAGGGGAAGAGAGGGCTGAGGCCCAGAGAAGATGTGACTAAACACATTGATGAAGACAGAGCAGTAGATGTAGTGTAGATGGATCTCAGCAAGGCATTTGATAAGGTACCCTATGCAAGGCTTATTGAGAAAGTTAGTTGGCATGGGATCCTAGGGGACATTGCTCACAGAACTCAAAGGGTTGTTGTGGAAGGGACATATTCTGCATGGAGGTCGGTGACTCAGGGATCTGTTCTGGGACCTTTAGTCTTTGTGATTTTTATAAATGACCTGGATGAGGAAGTGGAGGGATGGGTTAGTAAATTTTCTGATGACACAGAGGTTGAGGTTTTGTGGATAGTGTGGAGCACTGTCAGGGGTTACAGCTGGACATTGATAGGATGCAAAACTGGGCTGAGAAGTGGCAGATGGAGTTCAACCCAGATAAATTGTGAGGTGGTTCATTTTGGTAGGTCAAATATGATGGCAGAATATAGCATTAGTGGCAAGATTCTTGGCAGTGTGGAAGATCAGAAGGATCTTGAGGTCCGTGTCCATAGGACACTCAAATCTGCTGAGCAGGTTGACTGTGGTTAAGAAGGCATACAGCACATTGGCCTTCATTAACAGTGGGATTGAGTTTGACAGATGAGAGGTAATATTAATTCTGTATAGGACACTTGGAGTACTATGCTGAGTTCTGGTCGCCTCACTACAGAAAGGATGTGGTAACTATAGAAAGGGTGCAGAGGAGATCTAAAAGGATGTTGCCTGGATTGGAGAGCATGCCTTACGAGAATAGGTTGAGTAAACTTGTCTTTTCTCCTCGGAGCGATGGAGGATGAGAGGTGACCTGATAGAGTTGTATAAGATGGTGAGAGGCATTGATCCTGTAGATAGTCAGAGGCTTTTTTCCCAGTATTGAAATGGCTAACTAGAGAGGGCACAGTTTTACGGTGCATGGAAGTAGGTACAGAGGGGATGTCAGGGGTACGTTTATGCAGAGTGATGAGTGCATGGAATGGGCTGCTGGCAACTGTGGTGGAGGTGCATACAATAGGGTCTTTTAAGAGATTCCTGGATTGGTACATGGAGCTTAGAAAAACAGAGGGCTGTCTGAGGGCCCAATGAATCACTGGCCTCTTCAGCACCTGGGACTTGACTTCTGGGAACGTTGACATTTGATTGCAGAGTGTCTTCGAACTGAACTCAAACTACTGCCCAGACTCTACATGTACTACCCCTGACTTTTAACAGCACCCCCCATCCTTACCCATATACCCTAACCAGACCCCTCTCTCTTTGACCCAAAATATCCCTACAAACCTAAAAAAACCAATTGTCTGAGCTAATAATCATAATCTTAAAGCTCCTGATTTGCTTTAATTTAACTGATGCATGTAACACTTAATAAATACAAGATGAAGATTATATCCTTACCAAGTAGCTCTTTTTGTTTCTCAGATGATGTATTTCTTCCTAAAGACATTGATTTAGACAGTGTGGAGATGGATGAAACTGACCATGAAGTGGAACATTTTAAGAGGCAAGTAAAAAGAAGAATTAATTGCCATGAGAGTTCCAGCACAGATGAGGGAAGGCACTGGTTTTCCATGTGTGTAAAGGAGATGATCCCTGTCAGCAGAAGCTTTCAGTTAAACTGACCTTTCTTTATTTTCAATGAGTAATGACAGAAAGTAACTTATAATAAAATAACTTTGATTTCTTTCTATATTTGTCTCTGTTTGTAATCTGATTTTCTTCCATTCACGGTACAGCTGGTGTCTAATAAATGAGGCTCATCGCTCCCAGTAAGAGAGAGCGAGAGAGCAGAGCTGCCTCGAGTGCACACTGGATGAAGTATAGAGCCATTATTGTGTTTTCTGGAAGATAACTTTTTGTAAGTATTGGTAGTTTTCTTTTCACTATTTTCACTAATTATTGTAAATTTTTGTTTTGACGCAACCAGAAAACACCCGTGCACTAAAGTGCTAAGCAACTCCAGCCATTTTTTTTTCTTTGGACATATCCATGTATTTAAGCAGGGTATACCATTTGGAAAAAGGTGTGTTTAACTCTGAGTAGAATGGGATTGTGATCCTGGGTCAGAAAACCCACTGAGGCTAGAAATGAAGCAGATACCTGCGGAACAATGGAGGTATTAGAGGAGGAAGAACTTCAGTCCAGGGCCAAACTCAGGCTGGAAGCAGAAGGACCTTCAAGTGGCATCACCTGCTAACTGTCCCTGGAAAATCTGTTCAGAGACTTTTCCTCTGCCCAGCAGAGGAGAAATGATGCTTTTAGGAACGAACTCTAAAGCTTGCAGAAGGGTCCCAAGATGCCTTCATCGATAAAGTGACCATATTGCGAACTGTCTCCTCAGCTTCGAGAGGATTACCCAGATATGGCAATGTCCAGATGAGAAGTGGGCCTGTCAGCTAGTGCCTCTGCTGACAGGTATCGCTCTCGAAGCCTACTCTGCAGTGGATGAAGAGAGGTCATCACAACTATTTTGACCTGAAGGAGGTGCTGCTGGTTAAATTTGATAACTTGGCAGAAACATATCACCAACACTTCAGTTCCAGTACTGTATCACTTGGGAAGTCCCCCACTGAAAAGTATCATTGCCTGAAGAGTCTTTACCGCCAAAGTATTCAACGAGAGCAGAAGTCCAAGGATGAGATTGGTGAGGCCATTTTTCTGCAGCAGCTACTGCAAATCCTTCCTCCAGCACCAGAACATGAACTCACTGTGGCCTGACTTGCCTTGCAGTACCTCAATGCCCACAAGGGGGCACCATCACAGCCATTCTGAAACAACTGAGACTCTCAACACTTCAAGGGAATGTTGGGGTAACTTTGAAATTGGGAAGTGGGAGAAACAAGGGCAAAGAACCTGTGGTAGTTTCTTCTGGCCCTTACCTTGTCCTCTTACCCCACCCATGACCAGCCACACCTGGCCAAGGTGTCTGGCGGCGGGCGGGCGGGCAGCTGGAGATCGGGCCCGGAGTCAGTCTAATGAGGCAATGAAGCCCTCAAAACTGCTTTGGCACCCTGACTCCAAGCACCCCGCACTTAAAGACAAACCTGTTGAGTAGTTTCAGCGGAAAAAAACATGATCAAGTGTGATAGAAGCTAAGTGCTGAGAGCCACGTAAGCTAAATTGTGGAATATACTGGACATAAGGAACCTGCTTCGAGCATAGCTGAATTCTGGTGTTTAGCACCCCTCCCCTACCCCCTAGTGGGCTGGTCCGCAAGAATATCATCAATATTAAACCGCCGTGCAAAAAAGGGTGCTGACCTCTGGCGTATATAAATTATTTCTACTTCCGGGTTGTGTGGTGTTACTTACGGTCTTTTCTGCACAGTGTGCATGCGTGTGACTAAGTGATTTAGGGTCAATCTTGCCTTTCACTAAGGCCGAGGTAGGGGACCTTGTGCTTAAAAAGGTTGGTCACCACTACACTGAAGTGCTAAGCAACTCCTGCCATTTTTTCATTTGAACATAATCCACATATCTAACACTCTCTTGCCCTTGCCTTTCGACTCTTCCCTGTCCTGGTCATAAGCTCACTTGCTCACGTCGTGTTTCAGACTTAACAGGACAGGATGATCTGATGGCCAGCCGTCAGTTGTACGGGTAACTGAGTGTTAGCATCAGTGTCATCTCCCTGCTGTTGTGTCCACATTGCCCAATGAAAGTCTGATACCAGTGTATTCTACCCCCGACCTGCCTCAAAGTCGAAGGGTGACCCTGTCCAATGAGTGGTGAGAGGCATGGTATCTGGCCCATCATCTTTCTGTCAGTCACTGAGGCCTTGAGGGTTTTTGGATTTGGGGAATAGTTTGGGGGTTGGATTGAATCATGGGCCAGGTCAAACAGATCTGGCTCATTATCAAACATTTTTATTAAAATGTTTAGTAATATTAATTTATGAAGTGTAATTATTTTGGATATCTTAATTTTAAATGTGACATTTAATTTTAATTCTTCATAGTTCCCAACTTTTTGAAGTAGTTAAATAGGTAACTGATTAAGTCACCCTCTTAAATTTTCATAATATGTTCATTTCTAATTTAATTTTGAAGATTATTGTTAATTTTTTACTTGATAAAATTTATATATTTTTCCATTTTAATGACTGCTGGCTGGAAATACAGTAGATTCCAGTTTATTGGAACACATTGGGACCAGTACATCTCGGCACTGAGTAACAAATTATGTATTTAAATAAAATACAGAACACTAACAATCCTGCTACAGTATTATAAAACTGTAATTCCTGATAGTTATCGACAGTCAAAATAATCCAGTTGTATGCTGCCGTGTTCTTTTAATTGACTGTAAATGAAAAAATCAGCACAGGCACCTAGTACAGATAATGGCCTGCCTTCATACAATGCATTCAACGATTGCATCCTCCAAATCTTCATTTTCATTGTAACGTTCAAGATGACTTTTGATAACTTCAGATGTTTGGGACCCCGATGAGCAAAAGGGTTCCAAATTGTCTTACTGCTTATTTCTCACCAAATGTCAGTGACAAAAATCAGCTTAAAAACTTTTTGCTCAAAACACTTTTTGTCAAGTGGTCGTGCAAGTGCTTGTGCCTGACACTAGTTAGTAACTGTTCAGCAGCAAGCTCCTGTCCTAATTAAGTGGTATGGTGTCTCAAATAAACAAAGGGAATCCCAGCTATTTTCTCAATATTTGTTCTTTAAGCATTGTTCCAAATAAGAGGCTGCCCTGATTAACCAGTGGTTCAATTAACTAGAATCCACTGTACTTGTGCTGTTTGCAATGGATGCTGCGATGATATGATTTTGCCTGAATCTGATAACCATCTCCAGAACTCTCAGCAAGATTTAAATTGGAACACATTTCATATTGTATGTTGGACTAAGCCCTCAGGAAGAAATATTTTTTTAACAATTTGGGATAGGTGTATAATTGCAGAATAATTGTAGGACAAAGTAAATTATGGAATGAAAATCCATTGTGTGTGGCATGCTTCTTCTCACACCTGGGAAAGTGATGCCCGTCTACTGACATTTTTTCATGTATGCATCACAATGTTAAGCAATGTGTTTGAAGTAGCCCAGTGCAGTTTCCAAAATGTGACATATTATCACTTTATAATCTTTCATTTGGTTGTACAATTTGTATTTGTAATGTTTTTGTTCCATTGTATATATCTTTATTTTTTATTGTAACAAGAACATTTTTATCTACTTCAAACCAAAAATTGTTAGTTTTATATGATTTTCTGGCAACAGCCAGCCTGAATTTAAAGATAGTGGTGTAAGCCCATGCTCTGACTGTTAATTCTGAAAAGAATATAGGTTTCTATTATGCCGGCCAAGACTTATTGATATCCTTTTTTAAATTATGTACTGTGAATTGTCTTTCATTTGAAAGATAAATACAATGTCTTGATGAAGATATGTTTGCTTATTTTCTCAGATGTTTGTTCTGCACGCACTTGTAGGTCTGGAAAGTCACAAGAGCTATTGGTAGGATTTAACAAGAAGTGACACCCATCAAACACATCTTTTTAACAAATTCACCAACACAGAATTTGCTTGTCAGAAATTTTAGTACTTAGCCATGAGAGTAACCCGGTAATGCAGAATTGCTTATTCAGGCAGAAAATTACGTGGAGTAAAAACATTTTGTTTGTCTTCGATCCACTTATAATTTTTAAGAAGTGTTAATGTGAGATTTGGAAATAATTCTTTGCACTACATACTAATTTATTGCTTTATGTTCCTGAGAAACCAGTTGGACACAATTGACAACAACTTGTAATGAAGAGTCCACTTTCTCCCACTCAGAGCAGCAGTGTTTGATAGAATGCCTGCTGAACTCTACTCTTCATTAATGGAAAATTTCTTACTGGAGTAGCAAGAAGGAAGTACAGTATAACAAGTATTTTTTTTTCTAGTTAGATGGTGAAAATTATAAGGAGGTTCATACTGCCTTTAAATTTCTGAGAATCATCTCAATAACAAATCAGCTTCAGGAAGTGAAAATGAAAAAATGTTTTCTATTGGAATTTGAATCTTAACTAGATTAATTTTATGATCAAGTTAAACAAACTTGTGTCTTTCTGATCCTGGTGATTTGAATGATCTGAATTACTGGAGGAATGGATCTGAAACCTAAATTATCACATTGTTGATTAAAATTAGATGCTTCATCTTTTAGCCAGTTTGGTAACAAGGATGAAACAAAAGTCCTATCTAGTTATGATATGGCCATTTCTCTGCGTGAGAAATATAACCAACAACATTGCATGCTGCTTTAAATACAATGTCAAGTAACAGGGTAAATTTAATTAACAACTAACATTTAAAGACAACATTGTTCACAATATTCTATGACAAAGGAAGAATGCAAAATTCCCACCACGATTCTGGATGTGAGTAAAGTCAACCTTTGTGCAGCTAAGACTTACGACTGGGGTAAAAGTACTGATGGATAAAATCATATTAGTGATGGCCAGAAATTTCAGTGATAAATAATCAGTTATAATGCAGTGGGAAAGGGACATGAGCTCCAAATCCCAAACTGAAAAAATGAGGGGCAAGGTAAAAGGCAAATATAAAGGAAGCAAGATGACAAAAACGGTGCATATTAGTGGAAGAGATACAAAGTCTAGCAAAAGACGACATCCAGAGCCTATAACTAATAAAAGGCATCATTGAACATAATGAGAACTGTAAATTAGAGTATCAGTGGATTTAAGCTGAGTTGTGCACATAGATTGAATCTAATAATATCTTCTGAAGTAACTTGAAGCACCAATTAGGGGAATGTCATATTACTGAAGTAGACTTCAATAAATCACTTGAGAAGTTTCTCATAATTGAACACTAGTTAAAGTTAATGTTCTTAGAAATGAGGGAATGATTTACTTGACTGTGAATGAGGTTGGGCAGAAGATAACAGGGATCATGGGCAGGTTCTTGTGGTCAGATGTGACTAGTTTGTGCTGCATGGGTCCGTGTTGAAGTAGTATTTACAAGTGATCTGGATGCTGGAATAGGAACCACAGTAATATCCCAGAAAGGTAGGTAGCTTTGCAAATTAAATGTAAGTAGAGAAGTTGCAGTTGCAGCAACGAGACCAAAATGCAAATAGTTCTCAAGATAGACTAACATGTCTACCATGCAAGTAAAATGGATAGAGCAAAGACCTCAGTAAATGGCAAAAGGCTAGAAGAAATGGCAGATATCATTCAAATTGAATGTAGCTAATGGAACGTTGACCTGTACTAGTCAACTAGGGATATGGATTATGATAACTGTCTATGCAAAGCTCTGGTCAGACATTGCCAACAGTAATGTGAGCATTACTGAGCACCTCTGGAGAAAGCGCATTGTAGATTACCAGAATTAAATTTGGAGTCCAAGGGTTAAATTGCAAGAAGGGAAAAATAATTTGGGTTGTAATCAAGAAATTTTAAAACTTAAGGAGCAATTTGAAGATTTTTAGGAGAATAGGGACAGAAAGCCAGAATTTCTCTTGCTATAGATTTTAGGCAACTTTAAAAAAAAATTAAAGTAACTTGTTTTGGAAGCTTTATATATATTTAGGTGATGCAAATAATTATAGATATTCTAATTTGAAATTGTATAGTTGTTTAGGTATTAACTTACATATAGAATGCATCAAATGCCTTCTCAGTATTGAACAAATTTGAATTTTCAGGGATGTATTGTGAAGTGGAGGCCATTTGGACTTGAACTGAGGTATCTGAATGTCTCCTTATAAAAAATATGTAAGATGTTGATGGAATGGAGCAGCAATCCATGGGGCTGTTTACATCGTCAAGCAGAGGAAGCTGTATCTTAAAACTTCTAAGAAACAAAGTTATATATAACCTCAGAGAAAGTGGCACAAAAGCAAAATATTCAAGGTACTGGTGGTTTTAAATGGAACAAGAAAATTGAAGGTAGTACTTCAAGTCAATAGCCTTTCAAGAGAACCAATGTATGGAATAGACTGACAAGTAGAATATTGGAATGAAAGCTCTAAAATCACAAATTCAATACCACATTAAGAAGATCCAGAGAGAAGTTGAAACCCCTTTGTCACAGTAATACTGTCTGTCAGCATCATAATGCATCTACAAGGCATACCATTATTCTAGCAGTGCTTGTTCAGAAATTTGTGGCATGGGTGTCTGGCATTATTTGTTATATTACACCATGACTTCCTGGGACTTAAGTAGCACTTTGCCAATGGCCCCTGTTGAAAGCAGCTGCAACATAAATATCAAATTTTCACTCCCTTTAAAATCGGCGATGATCACAAATTTGCTGCAAATGGTGTAATGGCAATTGTAGCAGAAATTAGAATGGCTCATGGCTTTCAATATTAGCATATGAAACAGCAACTTCCAGGAATGGCACCGCCATTTAAACTTGCATAATTTGGAAGTTGCTGAACTTGGTGCCCTGTTCCACCTAAAGTAAGAATTAAATCTGTGAACAATTTACTATTCACATTCATGGAATGATATGAAGTTGCTAATTCTCATGGTGAACGAAAGCTTATGAATGTGAACCATCTTAATTAAAAATAAGTCCAACACAGTCTTATTCTTTCAGATGTCAAATGTTATTGGCAGTTCTATAGTATGTATTGATCTTAAAACTATGACTTGATCTGTTCATTTTCCTTCTATTTGTACTTTGCTTTTTTGTACATGATTTGATACAATTAAGTACTTGCTCATGTCCTGATTCTTGCTGTTTTTCGCATTAATCAGTATTGAGGCACAGAAAAATATTTTAGGAAGGCTGCACTTTTAACAGTGTCTGAGGGGAATTACCTGTTTGGCCCATGGGCAAGTTCAGAAGATTAGGCAGTGGCAGATTGTATTTAAGGAAGTATTCATTTTCTTTGGGTATGTTATTCTCCTTATGTATCAACTGTAGGTTGTTTATTTACTGAAAAGGATTGCCAGGAAACTTAACAAAACGATTTCAGGTTTATTTGTTACATGTACATTAAAACATACAGTGAAATGCGTCATTTACATTAACAACCAACACACCTGAGGATGTGCTGGGGACAGTCTGTAAGTGTTGCCAAATATTCTGGGGGCAACACGGTATGCCCACAATGTTGGCAGATCCACAGAACACAACAGGCAAAAACGGCCCGTTCCTCCTTCCCCCCCCCCCCCACACACATAGACAATCCTTTAACCCCAGGACTGGTCTCCAGAGGCCATGTTCTCTGCAGACACTGGGTTTGGAACCTCCCAGTGGACTCACAAAGATTCTCAGGTTCAGCTCCAGATAATGGGCTTCAACATCTGGACGTCCAATTCTCGGGCCTCAATCCTCAACATTAATCCCAACACATGCTGATCACCAAACACCTGGCCTCAAATCATCCTTAATCTTAATTGAAAATTAACTTTGCAGATATGTTTGGAATCAGAATCAGCTTTATTATCACTGATATATTTTGAAATTTGTTCTTTTGAGTAAGACATAAAATTATTATAAAGTACAAAACCTGCAAAAGATGAAAAATGAGGGAGAGTCCATGGACCATTCATAAATCTGTTGGTGGAAGCAAAGAATCTGTTCTTAAAACATTGAGTGTGGGTCTTCGGGTTCCTGTACCACTCCCCATCCCCAGCAACAATGGTAATAATGTCAAAAGGGCATGTCTTATCTCCTATAAATCCAAGTGCAATCCTTAATGTAGATTAGTGCTTAATACCTGTTTGTAAATGGATCAGAGCTTTTATTTACTCCAAATAATGAGCAAACAAAGTAAACAGAAAATTTCAGGAACACTCTGCATGTCAGGTGATTTCTATGGAAAGGGAAACACAGTTTTTGAAGTTTTGATCACAGACTCTTTAGATTCTGCCTGACCTGCTGAGCATTTTCAGCACTTTCTGTGTTTATTTCAGCTTTCTAACAATTGCAGTAATGTTTAAATTTCCTGTTCTGTGGTAAGTTTAAAAACCCACACAAGCTCCCTACCTGACTCCCTTGTCCACTCGTCCCTCCCTACTGATCTCCCTCCTGGTCTTATCCTTGTAAGCAGAGCAAGTACCACACCTGTCCCTACAACTCCCCCCTCACTACCATTCAGGGCCCCAAACAGTCCTTCCAGATGAGGCGACACATCACCTGCTAGTCTGTTGGAGTCACCTACTGTATCTGGTGCTCCTGTATATCGGTGAGACGCGACGTAGATTGGGAGACGGCTTTGCCGAGCACCTACCAGAAAAAGTGGGATCTCCTGGCAGCCACTTATTTCAATTCTACTTCCCATTCCCATTCCCATTTTGACATGTCAGTCCATGCCTCCTCTACAGCCATGGTGAGGCCACACTCAGGTTGGAGGAGTGGATGGGAGGAAGGAATGGGGCTTGTTTTACGGATTTGTTGCTGCTGTTGTGGTTATTGTTGCTCGTGTTGTTCTGTTGAACATTGTGGGCTGTTGTGAAAGATGTTGTTTTGTGCCATTTGTGAAATTCTAATAAGGTGAGAACAGTGGGAACTCTTTTTCCACACCCAAGCCCATAGTAAGGCTTTTCTGTGGACTGATATGACACCAGGGGAATTTTATTACGTGCCAGTGTCAGGGTTGTTCATAGGAACCTAAATATGATTGAGTTTGAAAGCCACCCCCAACATATTTGTAAAGGTTTAAAGTGCTTAATGATTATTGGAGTGGAGGAGTTCCTGTGACTTAGGAACCTTCCACTCCCTCATTGTCATCCCAACTATCATTCTGGATTAACAAAGGATAGGGATTGCAAAACCAAGGCAGAAATTTTCATAAGGGATTCAGAGCTGCTTTCCCCTCCCTTGTAAAACTTGCCCCAATTCATATTGGGTGCCACAATTGCTTATCTAACATTCAACTTTTGCTTCCATTTTTGTATCAAAGAGATTGAGATTCAAGTGATTCAGTTGGAATCACAATTAAGTTCCAATGAGCAGGTTATTGGTGGTTCATGTTGCCGAAAGGCACTGTAATAATCTCAATGCTTAATGGATTCTTATGTGGAACCCAATAAGATTTTAGTTGATTGGGTTATATTTTGAGCAGATAGTTGTCAGAATTATTAATAGATTAGGATGTCTTAAAAAAGGGTGTGGATAGCTGTTTTGTACGAATCTTAAAAATGGAATGTCCACGCAGAGTGGAGTTGAATCTTATTTTGGTTGGACTTTTCCATATAAATTGGAATCTTTAAAAAGCCAACATTAATACCCTCTTGGAATTACTATTTAAGTTGTGGTGACCTCTGATCACAAACTGCTACCATCTTTGTGGAGTTATTCCCAGAGTATGATTACACAGGGAGGTTAGGAAAAAGCAATTTTCTCCAAGTGCTACAATTGGTAACAGTCATCTTGAAGAATTAAGTGCAGAGGGCAAAAGAGTTCGTATTTTGTATCTCCAGCGTTTGATCAGTTTAGTAAGTAAAATGTAAATGTAATTCTAAGTTGAGTTAGTCTGTTAGAGTGGAAAATTTTTGATGAAGGGTCTTTGACCTGGAATATTAACTCTAAATGCCATGTTCAGCTGTGTACAGTGCTAGAACTCCAATATCCAAAATAAATTGTCCTCAGCTAAGGCACAGGAATAGTTATTAGGCTGCAGTGTGAAATTATATGTGCAGGAAGTGTTTTAACCTTTGTGCAAAGAATTATATGTTCCAAAGACTATTCTAAAGCTCATCTTCCAACGATTGAGGAAGAAAAAATAATATTGAGTAATTAATTACATTTACATAATTTAAATGTATAAAAAATCTTCACATTGGATTGATGGGATTTCCAGGAGTATAGAAGGATGAGAACAGTTCAGTGCTGTTCTGACTGGGCAATAGATCAGGTTCAAGGGGCCGAATGTCCCCGGTCATTGGTGAAGGTTTGGCAGCACAGTGGGTTTGTGAGCAGGCTAATAAATCAGAGGCTGCAATCATGATCAGTAATGTTAGTTTGACTCACACCCAGGCAGTTTGAGGGTTTAAATGAAGTTAATTAAATAAAATATGAATAAAAATGCCTGGAGAGGAAAACATTTGCTTCATACGTATCACTCATATTACAATCTGTTTGTACCTGCTCCATGGTTTTCCTGTGTCTGACTCAGCTTTCAATGGACTGTGTCAAAGCTGCTGTGGAAATGCGGAGGTTGAAGAAGGTTGGTCACTGCGACCTTTCCAGGGAGAAATGGGGTTGGAAAGGGAATGTTGGATCCACCAGCATTTGATGGTAATGCCAGGCCTGCTGCTGAGTGATTTTTAAACAATTTCTCTCTATTTATCTGGACTGTGTGTCAGTGAACAACACCCACATTCCTCCGACAGGAAGTCTTATCCACATCAAACAGGAAGCAACAGTTTAACTCACAGCCACAGGATCCTTTTTTTATTCTAGTTAATCTTTTTAAAATTTCTGTTTTGGTTGAGAAGTGGTAGATGGGACTCAATCCGATCAAGTGTGATGTGGTACACTTTCCAAGGTTGAATTTGGAGTCTGTGTCCAAGGTTAATTGCAGGATTTAGCAGCAGAGGAAACAGAGGGATCTTGTGGGTCCATATCCACAGATCCCTTAAAGTTGCCATGCAAGTTGATAGTGTATTTAAGAAGGTGTATGGTGTGTTGGCCTTCATTAGTTGAGGTATTGAGTTCAAGATGTAATGCTGCCCTACAATACACTTGTGAGGTCGCACTTGGAGAACTGTGTTCAGTTCTGGTTACTTCATTAGGAAGTACAAGAAAATGGAGATTTTCCAGGATGCTACCTGAAATAGAGAGCATTTCTTATGATGAAAGGTTGAGCGAGCTAGGGATTTTCTTTAAGGAAGATGAGACATGTCTTGATGGGGGTATATAAGAAGATGAGAGGCATAGATGAAGCACAAAGCTAGAGAATATTTTCTCCAGGGCGTAAAAGTGTTTATAATTTTCAGGTGATTAAAGAAAAGTATAAGGAGATGCCAGAGGTAGGTGTTTTATGCAGAGAGTGGTGGGAGTGTGGAATGTGCTGGTAGATGCAGATAGATCAAAGACATTTGAGAGACTTTTAGATAGCGCATGGATGAAGGAATAATGGAGGGCTATGTAGGAGGGAAGGGTCAGGTTGCTCTTGGAGTGGGTTAAAAGGTCAACACAACAACTGACCTGAGGAGCCTGTGGTACACTGCTCCATTTTCTATGTTATAACTTTTTGGAATTCAGTAGCTGACGTGGGGGCTCTGTTTGACAGAGGGACCTGGGAGGGATACAATCGAGTTCCTAAGTGATGCCTGGTCTGATTGTGAGGATTGCCTCTCGAGTTTTGGAGGCTTGGAGGGGAACTACTGGGCTGTTTAAAGTCCAACTGGAATTTGGGGGATAGACATAGAGATCCTGTTCCTTTTGGCAGAGTTCACAACCATAGTGTGTGAATCATCTTAAATAGAACAAGATCACTGTAGTGAAGCCCAGAACAATTATTTTTCTTACAGTGAGAAATGTAGAATTCTCATCCTTTTGACTGTGGTTATTGTGTCATTTGAAGATATCCAGGCTGAGCTAAATTGTCTTTTATTTGGAAAGTGTGAAGCCAACTTTGGTTGAAAATGTGGAAGCGAGTGTTTTAAATGGTGGGGATTGAAAGATCGTGTCCAACAAACCTGGGTCTCCAAGGCTGATCGTTGAAAATGTACGTGAAGCTATAGCAAGTGATTCAGTAATCCTAAGAGTGTTCATCCGAAGAGCAATGCCACTTCAATAATAAAAGCATATTTTGATATTATTTCTCCAATCCTTTCAGCTTGTAACACAAATTACTTTGTCATTATTGTGATAAATTTTCATCTGTGGATGCTTGCTCACTGATCAGTCCAGTCACCCTCAGCTGTAACTTTCTTTGGACGGTTTCAGACCGAGTCACCCTTGTCACTGGATCAGCAGTGTGAGGTGGACTGATTAGAACAAAGAAAGACACAGTAACTTCGGCAACATCCTCAAGATACTGTCTTAGTGGTAGAATTGGGGAAGGGGATGTATCCCTCACTTATGGAGAGAAGACAGCAGGTTGTGCTGCTGCTGCATGGTGATTCCTGGTTAGTTTAATGATCTTGAATTGATTCTCCTGATTTTGGATGGTAAACCAATTCAAGATTTATTTACTGTACTCAAGCATAAAGGAACACAAGATAATTGTTACTCTGGATGTGATGCAACATAAACAAAAACAAAGGTTAAAGAATGCAATAATTTAAGAAAACCCACAATAAATATAAATAGATGAGATAGTCTATATATATATTGATAGTACATCCATAATATGTTACTGGGCACAACAATGTCTGTAATATTTATGATTATAGATTTTTGCTATTGAGTTCAAGTCCACCCATTCATTATTACAATTTTAAATTCTTTTAATCCTGATTTAATTGATTTTAGTGGGGATTGAACTGTACCTTTTCTACCATTGCTGTCATACCTGTGACATTGTGAAGGATATATTCCTACCTGCTGCCCCCTTCCCACCTTTGATGGTACATCTTTATCTTTTTGATTTGCTGTGAAATAGTTCCTTCCCACTCCTGAATCAGTGAAACCTCACTATGATCCTCAGGAGGGATGGTCGTCCTGTTTGATGTTTTGATCATTAGCAGGGAAAAGTGCCTTGATGGGAAAAGTTCTGCCCTTATATGCATCTTGAAGGGCTGAAGAATAAGTTTCTCGCTAGCTATGATCTGAGCATTAACACTTCCAAAGGTTTTTGGATATGAATGCGTGTCTGGTGAAGTCTTGTTTGCTGCCTCACTGGCTTTTTTGGTCTTTTGAAGATGGTGGCTTGGGCAGATAATTTCCTTGTATATGCTCTGTATCCTCTTTGATTTTGAATGAATGATTTGTCTAACATTTTTTCCATTGCATTCATAGTTTAAAATCTCATGTAAAAACTCCTTAAATCTTTATGGAATGTTGGTTGAGAAATCTGGTCGATTTTGATGAGCAAAAGCCCAAAACTTCCTTTACAGTGAAGTGGCTGGTCAATTTCTTGCTGCAGAAACTCGTTTAATGATTTTTAAACACAAGAAATTCTGTGGATGCTGGAAATCCAAAGCAACATACACAAAATGCTGGAGGAACTCAGCAGGTCGGGCATGCCAAAGACACACGGGTTGGTAAGTTAATTGGCTGCTGCAAATTGCCCCGGGAGAGTAACAAAATGGGGGAGTTGTTGGGACTGTAAGATAAAGACAATGGGATTAATATAATTTTAGTGTAACTAGGTGTTTGATGGCTGGCAGGACCTTTGACTCTATGACTCTTTAAAATTAACTACGCAATTTCAGATTTCATATTTAGATTTATTTATGACAAGGACATCAAAACATACAAGGAAATGTTTTCGCAAACAATGTACCTCAGGATGTGATGGTGACGGCCTGCATGTGTTGCCACATATCCTGGTGCCAAATAACCATATGACTGTGGAGGAATTAATTCGAACAGTTATGGAGGATCAAAGATGGGTGAAGTAATGCAATGGGAATGCTTCCAATCTATGGGTGTCCACGTTGCACTTGAATGGGCTGGTTTCAATCCTGCACAATCAGTTGATGCTCAATTAATGAATGTTAAAAAACACTTAGCCCAGAAAGACATAATGTGTATTCTATTAAAGATAGCTTTTCTCAAATTAACAAGCAACCCTGACAACTATGTATGGTGTGAAGTTCACACGAGACATGATTTCTTAGTGAATTTTTAATTTTAATTTGACATAATTAGTTTTGCTGAAGCTAATGGTTGTGAATCTAATGCTCCAAAGGTGGTAAATTGTGAGCCATGTTACCAGCCGCCTGAAACCCAGCATCCACTGGTTGAGGTGCTCTTTTGGAAATTTCAGTCCTCAGTCTGTTATCCTTCCTCAGATATTTTCATTCTAGCTATAAACTGACTCTTTCCTGTTGCTAGATCATCCAAGTGTCTGCTGACTATGAACTCCTGGACACCTTCCAACCATGTGCCAATGGATTTCTCAGGTGCCACATGTCCATTCTGGAGTGTGAATGACTTCTGGACTGTCTTTCATCTGAACGCTCTGAAACATTTGAAAGCACAGCCCCACAAATTAAGTGCACTGATCCAACCGGTTCCCAGGATTGCTGTTATACACTTGCAATCTACAATGTAACCATGATAGAGTCATGGAACTCTACAGCACATAAGTTGGCCCTTTGGCCCATATGGGCTGCACCAAACCATTAATCTGCTGTCCCATGTCCCATCGACCTGCACCTGGACCATATCCCTCTGTATACCGCTATTAAATCTCCCTGGTTTCTCTTGCACTCGGGAATAAAGTCCTAATCTATTCAACCTTTGCCTGTAATTCAGGTCCAGAAGTCCTGGCAACATTCTTGTAAATTTTCTCCTGCAAATTTATCAATCTTAGTGATAACCTTCATGTAGGTGGGTGACCAGAACTGTACACAATGCTCCAAATTAGGCTTCACCAATGTCTTTTACAAATTCAACATAACAACCCAACACCTGTACTCATAACTTTGACTTATGAAGGCCGATGTGTATAAAGCTCTCGTTATGACCCTATTTCCCTGTGACGCCACTTTCAAGGAATTATGGATCTGTTTTCCTAGATCCCTCTGCTCTATCGCATTCCTCAGTGTCCAACTATTCACTGTTCAAGTTCTATCCAGCCTGAGAAATGACTTGGATCTTCTCCAATTTGCCCAAAAGCACAACAGGTCCATGACAAATGCCATTTCATTGGCTGTTCTCTCAAGTCTGGAACACCTGGACAGCAAAGGTACATACATCAGGATGCTCTTTATTGACCACAGCTCAACATTCAATACCATTATCCTCTCAAAATTAATCAATAAACTTTAAGATATTGGCCACAATACATCTTTGTGCAATTAGATCCTCAATTTTCACTTGCAGACCCCAGTCAGTCAGATTGGCTACAACATCTCCTCCACAATCTCTTTCACCTCTGGTGCACCACAAGGCTGTGTGCTTAGCCCTCTGTTCTACTCACTTCACACTTGTGACTGTGTGGCTAAGCACAGCTCCAATGCCATATTTAAGTTTGCTGATGTCACCGCTGTTGTAAACTGAAGCAAAGATGGCGATAAATCAGCATATAGGAGGAAGACTGAAAATCTGGCCGAATGGTGCCACAAAGAAACCAGAGGTCCATGAGCCAGTCATCATTGGGAGATCAGAGGTGGAGATGCTGAGCAACTTTTAATTCCTCAGTGTTATCATTTCAGTCTTGTCCTGTGCCCAGTACATAAATGCAATTACAAAGAAAGCATGGCAGTGCTTCTACTTCCTTAGAAGTCTGCAAAGATTTGGCATAACATCTAAAACTTTGACAAACTTGTATAGATGTGCAGTGGAGAGTATATTGACTGGCTGCATTGCTGCCTGGTATGGAGCCACCAATGCCCTTGAATGGAAAATCCTACAAAAAGTAGTGGATATGCCCAGTTCATCATGCCACCATTGAGCACATCCACACGGAGCGTTGTCTCATGGACAGCATCCACCATCAGAGACCCCTCCACCCACTTCACGCTCTCTTCTTACTGCTGCCATGAGGAAGAAGATGCAGAAGCCTCAGGGCCCACACCACCAGGTTCAGGAACAGTTATTCCCCTCTCAACCACCAGGTTCTTGAACGACAGGGGAAAGCTTCACTCAGCTTACTTACCCCATCAGTGAACTGTTCCCACAACCTAGTTAAGTCAAGTCAAGCTTATTGGCATTTAACTGTATACATGTATATAATGTATACAGAAACAAGACAATGTTTCTTTGAACCAGTGTGTAAAGCACATTAGTACACATAACACACAGAACACATGATAATTAGTGAAGGCAAAGATAAGATTTATATGTGAAAACTTTGACTCACTTTGAAGTACTCTTCATCCCATGCTCTTGAAATTTATTTATTTATTTTAACCTTCTTGTCTCTGTGCATTGTGTGCTTGTGGTCTTTTAAAAATAGGTTTGCTTTATATTCACAATGGATATCCATCCCCTATACGGCACCATCACCTGTCAAGGAGACCTGAAAGTTCTCCACCTCTTTCTAGACAAAAGACCTAATCTGCTCCTTTCTTCTACCCACCTTCCCTCTTCATACAGAACTGTTCCTCACCCTCAACAATTTCTCTTTTGTTTCCTCCCACTTTCGTCGACAAAGGTATAACTATGGGCACTAGCATGGGTTCCAGCTACGCTTGTCTTT
Organism: Hypanus sabinus; assembly: GCF_030144855.1. NCBI lineage: Eukaryota > Metazoa > Chordata > Chondrichthyes > Myliobatiformes > Dasyatidae > Hypanus > Hypanus sabinus. Next base: position 22,922,453 of record NC_082720.1, read on the forward strand.
TCATCAGCTACAGAAGGACTATGTTTTACAAGCCAACACTAAGGAGATGGACAACTGCAATGGTTTTGTTTGCTGCACACACTGATACTTTAATCCTTTTCTCGATCTCGCTGTCTCCATTTCCGGAGTCAAACGATCAACTGGTGTTACAAACTGGGTGACTCTCACAGTGACAGCATCTTGAGTATACTTCTTCCCACCCTGTCACTTGTAAAAACACTATTCCCTTCTCTCTGCTTATTCTGACCACATTTGTCCTCAGCATGAGGTTTTTCATTCTAGAAGATCTGAGATGTCCTCCTTTTATTAAAAAAAAGTGTTTCCTTTCTACCAACATCAATGCTGCTTTCACCCCGTCCTCCCACTGTCGTAACAGTGATAGTGTCCACCTGGCCCTTCTCTACCACCTCACGGGCTTCTGTAACCAGCACATCCCTAGCCCTAATGTCTGCCATTTCTGACTGGATTCTGGAATCGAGCACATCTTTCCATCCCACCTCTCCCCCCACTTCTCTGTTTTCCATGGGGTTCCTCTCTACCCGACTCCCAAGTACACTTGTCTCTCAACACTAATCTTCCTCCTCGCACTTATCTCTGCAAGCACGTCAAGTGCTACACCTGCCCCTATACTTCTTCCCTCACCACCATTCAAAGCTCCAAACACCCCTTTCAGGTTTGGTGAAACTTCACCAGTGAGACTGTCAGGGACATCCTTTGTATCCAGTGTTCCCAGTGCATCTCTTCTGCATCAGTGAGACTGCATGCAGATCTGGGGACAACTTTGTCATAGATATTTGTTCTCTCTGCTGTCAGACACAGGATATCCCAACGGCTACACATGTCAGTTCAACTTCCCATTGCCATTCTGTCATGTCTGTCCATGGCTTCTTTACAGCCATGATGAGATCAGACTCAGGCTGGAGGAGTAACACCTCATATTCAACGACAGTGGCCTCCAACCCGGTGTCAGGAACATTGATTTCTCCATCTTCTGGTAATTTCTGCCGCACCTCTTCCTCCATTCCTGATTTTGGTTAGCCCTTCTCTTCCCTTCAACTGTCTATCATCTCCCTGTGGTTCCCCTCCTCCTTTCCTCCATGGTCTATTGTCCTTCCCAGGTAGATTCCTTCCTCTTCAGCCCTTTACCTCTTCCAATTATTACACCCCAGATTCTTGCTTCATCACCCCTCCCACAATGAGTCCACCTTCCCCATCACATTGTCTCACTTATTACCAACCAGCATGTACTCTTTCCCTCCCACGCTTTCTTATTCTAGCTTCTGCCCCCTTCTTTTGCAGTCCTGCTGGAGAAGCTTGGCTCAGAACAATTATTTATTCCCCTCCATAGATGCTGCATGAGTTGTTTCATTCCTTCAGCATTTTGTGTGTGTTGCTCAAGATTTCCAGCATCTGTCCCCATTCAAATTCCAAGGAAATTAGATGAACTGTAACAATTTGGCTCGGTTCAAATACCAGGCCAGCAGCCATCATTCATATCAACCAGAGTGCTGGAATATGGAATCAGACAAAGTGCTGAAGGAACTTAAAATGACAGGCAGCATCAATGGAGGGAAATGGACAGGCTACGTTTCAGATCAAGACCCTTCATGAAGGATCCAGATGAATGGTCTCAAATGGTCTCAACTGTCCATTTGCCTCCATAGGCATTGCCTGACACATCTAGTCCCTCTGGTGACTTGTATGTTGCTGATTCACAGACAGGATTTCCTGAAACTGTAGCACTCTTACTTATTTAGCCCAACCACTGAGAGGTGACACAAACAGATCACTTCAATTTTTGGACATGATTAAACTTGTTGGCAAGAGGTCTGTTAACATCAAGATTAAGAAAATACATCTGTACAACCAAATTATATCAAGTGTTCCAACAATTCTTAAGGCTGTTTTAGTCCATTTTTGACAAAAAATTTTGAGATTCATTCTAGGATGTTAGTTCTACAAATGTTTGGAGTTTTCAACTTCACACTTTCAGTATGAGACTGGAGGATAGATAAAGGATTATAACTCATGCACTTCAAAAATAACATATTTTTGAAGCCAGTGATATTTTCTACTGTATATGTCACAAATAACAGGAGCTTATTTCAAAATGTAGTTAGCAAACTAAGTGATAAACCACTTGAAACAATGACAGTCCACATTAAATTTAGACAGTTATCTTCACATTATAATTTGTCGTTCACACGTACTGCCGCCCTTGGTCGTTGAATAGTGATCCATGGTGAATATTGGTGCATTTTGCCTTCCCAGCAGCTATTGATGGGGCTGGTCTAGGTGGACTAGGTCAGCTTCAATGTCTCACTGGACTGAATGATGACACGAACTTCAGATCCTCATCTGAAGTCTGCACCCCATCACAACTTCAAACATTCAAAGATAGCAACTGTCTGCAAAAGCAAAACAAAACAAATAAATCCAATTTCTGAAGTAATCCTGCAAGAGCTTTACAAAAACACATCCATATAGCTGATAATTTCAGTGACATTTCTCCCCGTATTAACCACATGTTCAGTACTTCAGTCACTGGCATGCAAAACCTCCGTAGAAAATGCAAATCATTATTTTGTGGGTAACACAAGGAAGGACTGTGATGCACAGTTTACTCATGTCAGATCAACACAATAAAGGTTGTGGACAAAATTCATGCTGCTTTCTCACCAACCAGCCTTGACCACAAAGTTCATTGCATTTGTGAGTCACCAAAGATTGCAATTTTAGGAGAGGCAAATACCTCAAAGAATGTTGTAACTCAGAGAAAATTTAACCAAACATCATTTTGCTAATTTTGTTACATACTCAACAACATAAGCTAAATCCAACAAGATTTCAATTTCCAGTATCAGAATCACAGAGACTGAATCCATAACTGAACAAACTGTGCATGATGCCTCATACTATCCAAATAAATTGGAGACTCTTCCTGTGAGCTGCTCTCTGTCAAATATTGTGACTCTTCCTCTTGCTTTGAAAAGTATGAATTAATGTTCAAATGAATCTCCAAATTTCATCAGCAGACAACAGCTTGCACTCTGAGAAGCCTCATTCTAATCCCGATTTTCTGGAAGAAAAAATATTGCAGATGCTAGAAATCTGAGATAAAACAGAAAATGCTGAAGAAAGACCAAGGAGCTCCTTGTTGCAAATGGTAGAGCCACCAGAAAATGGATCAGAACTACTTATGACTCTCCGCCTACACACCAGTCATGGCCCAGTATCTCTCGTCAGTGTGTATGCCCCTACTTCTGAACTCCACCTCTGAGGAATCAGGCATGTTCTATGACAAATTAGAAGCTGTTGTCAAGAATATTCCCAGTGAAGAACACCTTGTACTCCTTAGTGACTTCAATGCCAGAGTGGGAGCTGATAGCAATTCCTGGCCGCCTTGTCTTGGCAACTTTGGAATTGGCAAAATAAAGGACAATAGACAACATCTCCTGGAGTTCTGCTCCTATCACGGCCTGTGTGTAACTAACTCCTACTTTCAGATGAAGTCGCAGTACAAGGTCTCATGGCAACATCCACGGTCTGAACACTGGCACCAACTAGACATAATCATCACCAGGTGTTCTTTCATCAACTCTGTACTAATCACCTGCTCATGCCACAGTGCAGACTGCGATACAGATCATGCTGCAAGATCAAACTATGTCGGAAGAAAATCCACCGCTACAAACAAACTGAAAAACCTCTCATCAACACAACAGAGATAAAACAGTCAGAAAAGGTTGCCCAGTTTGCCACGTCAATACAGGGTGCTATGACTCCCTCCTCACAAGGAGACACTACAACTGAACAATGGTCAAACCTTCGCGACACCATTCATGAATCAGCTCTCTCTATCTTTGGAAGAAAGAGCAGTGACTGGTTTGAGGCAAAGTCCAACATCAGGACTCCTGTCATCGAAGCCGAGCGTACAGCTCTCACAGAGTACAAGCGCTCACCATCCGACCAAACACTCCATGCTCTTCAAGCTGCTAGAGGCAAAGTGCAATGGACTGCAAGGCAGTACGCAAATGAGTACTGGCTCCAGCTCAGTGAGGACACTCAGACAGCAGATGTGACAGACAAGATTTTCCAGCTAGTCCAGATCCTGCTGCAAGGTTTGATAGCTTTCCTCACAGTCCACTAGACCCCCACATTATCATCGAGATCATTGAATACATGACAAACAACAAAGGGCCCAACTAGTCTTTGGCAATCCCTGTGGCAATGAACTAGTCATGGGCCTCCAGTCAGACACAAAACCAATGTCGAATCAAATTTACAAACTCATCTTCTTGACCAAACTCCCATGCAGGACCTTGTCAAGTGCTTTGCTGAAGTCCACAAACACAATATCTACTGTCTTGCCTTCATCAACTTTCTTGGTAATTTCCTTGAAGTAATCTACAGGATTGGTTAGATATGACCTACCATGCACAAAGCCATGCTAATTATCCATAATTACTTCTTGTCTATCCAAATACTCATATATTCAGTCTCTTTGAAAAGCTTCCAATAACATTCCCATTATTGATGTCAGGCTTACCAGTCTATAATGTCTTAGAGCCTCTCTAAGCATATTGTTAGAGCCTTTCTAAAACAATGGAACAGCAATAGCTATCCTGCAATCCTTTGGCACCACATCCGTGGTTAAGAATGTTTGTAATATCTCTGGTAGTGTCCCTGCAATTTTTCCACATTTCCTCTGAGGGAACACCCTGTCAGGACTGGGGGATTTATCGATCCTAGTGTGCCTCAAGGCAGCAAACATCTGCTCCTCTGTAATCTGTATAGTGTGCATGACCTCGCTGCTGCATTTCCTCACATCTATAGATTCTGTGTCTGTCTACCGAGTAAATACAGGTGCAAAAAGTCAATTTAGGCTTTTCCCCAGCTCTCTCAGCTCCACACATTGATTACTGCTCTGATCTTACAGAAGATTAGTTTTCTGCCTTGCCATCCCTTTGCTCTTAATATATCTGTAGAAGCCCTTAGGATTCTCCTTCATCCTGTCTGCTAAAGCAACCTTTTAGCTTCTATTAGCCCTCCTGATTCCTTTATCACAGTTCCCTTGCATTTTTATACTCCTCAGGTACGTCCATTGTTCTTGTCTGCCTGTACCTGCTGTGCACCTCCTCCTTTTTCTGAAGAAGGGCCTTAATATTTTTTGAAAACCAAGGTCTCCTAAATTTGTGCGACGCACACGAAATGCCAGAGTAACTCAGCAGGTCAGGAGAGGAAAGGGGAGGGGAAAAATTATGGGATTTTGGAGAAATCAATGTTCCTAGATGGAATATGAGGTGTTGATTCTCCCACATGAACCTGTTATTCTTCCCTTTTATTGTGACATAAATATACACATTCTGTACTCACAGATTTTACTCCTGAAGGCCTCCCACTTACCAAGTACAGCTTCGCTAGAAAGTAACCTGTTCTAATCCACACTTGCCAGATCCTTTCTGATACCATCAAAATTGGCCTTTCTCCAATTTAGAAACTCAACCCGAGGACCAGAACTATCGTTTTCCATAATTACCTTGACACTAATGGCATTAATTTCACAATACACCGAATGTTCCCCTACACAAAATTCTGTCACCTGTGCTGTCTCATTCCCTATTAGGAGATCCAATACCACACTCCTTCTGCTTGGGACCTCTGTGTTCTGATTAAGTGAACTTTCCTAAACATGTTTGATATATGCATCCCGTCCAGCCCTTTCATGGTAAGGGAATCCTAGTCAATGTGTGGAAAGTTAAAATCACCAATTACCACAACCTTACATCTAGATTGATGATGCTTGAATGTTGTTCTGGAGCCGTGTTTCTGGAAGAACAAGCACACAGCAATTCCCCGGTACGCGTTTGTGCAGCTGCAGGCCTACGCGGTCCAGTTTATCTTCCACCATCTGAACACTGGAGGGTGGCAGCAATGATAGGAACAACCTCGCCTAGGTGCCTAGCATGGCGCCCTGCCTCCAGATTCGCGTCTTCCGGGGGCTGCCCTGGCATAAGGGCCTGGTGAAGCAGCTGCCGTCTGTCTTGCCAATCAGCCTGTGAACTAGATTTACAGTGTGAACAGATCTAGATTTGCAGTAATCTACATCATCAATGTCCAACAGGGTCTTGCAATCACAAGGAGATCATTAAAGACAAACATTTGCCCCATTTGGCGGCACTCTCGGTCACAGTGAGCATTCCAGGTTCAAACAAAGGTTTAGTTGTTTGTGAGTGTATTTGTATCTCCCTACATTACAGAATGGCAAAGTGGGGAATGTTGATTTGTGGCGGGAGATCCTGTTATACATTCCTGTGGATGGCGTTTGAATTTGTACACTGGACCAATGAGTCAGATTGTTGAATTTGTATGAAAAATCCTTACAACATCACAGAAGGATGCCACTGATATCGCTCCCTTCGACGACAAAGAAAAGCCTGTTGGGGAAGTTATCTGGCTTCTTGGGGTTTGGCATTCTGTTTTGGGAGAGCAGGGAAGGAGTAGCCTATTCCAACCAACCTCGACCTACAGTATGGTAACAGCCTTAAGGGACTTGAGCCTTAATAGCCCTGGTGGAGTGAGTGCTTTAAGGGCTGAAATTTCCCCACATACCCTTCCGTTCATTGGAATGTCCTGACTCCTAATGTGATTTTCCCACCTGACAGAGTGTGGGTGTGGGTGTTGAGCACTGGTACAAGGTGCAAGGTGGATGGCAAGTCTGAGCAGGAACAGTATCCTGGGATGACTGTGTCCATGCCAGATGGTGTTTTGAGGCCGGGCACTTGTTGGAAGCTGAATGGCACTTACTGGATACGCAGTTCCTAGGCCTACCTGTTGTTCCCACAGGGATGGTGCAGTTGATTTGTGGTGCTGTATGTATGCCACCCTAGTGCCCTGGATGTGCACCTTGCCTATGCTGGTTGGTCAGAGGACTATTTCAAAGGAAGGATGTTTTGAGTGATAGCCTTTCTCTGCATGGGACAGCCAGACTATCTCAGGAACTGATTTTGATGGCCTTGGATTACCTGCTCACAAAGGAAAGTGGCACGTACTATTATTGGTTAAGAATGTTGGATCTCCATTCCTGATGGATCGGGTAACATCTCTCACCTGGTTGATCAAATTAAATGGGAGACTAGCTCATTGGCTATCACAGTCTAGGGTAGGGCTGGTGGCCTCTTGGAGTAGAGGGAGGCTGGTGGACTACTATAGTATACTGGGAGGTGACTATTGACTTTACAGTACTGGGTATTGGGCTCTTGTGTTTTATGTATAACTTAGTTGGGAGTTCATGACAGTCATACTAGTCTGAGAGTTAGATCATAACTTTTGTGACTTTGGTGTCCTGTAGGTTGTGCCTTATTCTAATTATTGGAAGTTGCTTCCATCGTGATTAGATAGGTTAGAAGCTTCAGCATCTTTTCCCATTGGATAATTGCCTGGTGTCCGGTTTCAAATAGCCTGGAGATGTACTGTAAAATTGCACATGAAAGAGGCTTCCTCTCTTCTTCATTTGTTTAAGACAAGGGTGCACATGACGATTGGGAAGGTAAGATCTGCACGTACTTTTAACTAAGTATGTTTGTCTAATGTCCATGTGTTTGTTGAGTATTCAGCTTTGTAGTGAAGGTAACTGGGAAATGTGAATGTTTGTTTGTATTTTTACTGTTTGTAAGTAAATGATTGAAATACCTATTCAAAGTCAGTGCAACTCCTGTCTCACTTGCTGGACCTGCAAACCCAATTCAACATTAGAATCATACCAAGGGATTTGGTCCAGTTATTTTTTGTGTAATGTATAGTGAATGGACTTCCAGTGGATGACCCACCATTTCATCCAATGAACCAAGAAACAGGATGGTGAGTCACCCAAGATCGAGGATCCAGGGCGGTAATGGAATGCTTCACGATGTGGAGGATTTAATACAGTTGGATGTATAAGTTTATTTTTCATTCGAAGGATCTGATTTGATTTATTGAGGAACTAATTATTTTTGCAAGAGCTTTGATAAATGACTGAATGAGATTTACTTTGTTTAAAAGTTGTGATGCTGGAGAATTTATTGTGAAAATAGTTAAGCTGTATTGATATATATTTGGCGTTGAATTTGAATTTGTAGATACACTGACCTGAACTGAAACTGAGTTTAACCATAATACTTGAAAATAGGAACTCAATTAGCTTCCTAACTATCTAGAGATAAATCAAAAGGGAACAACATTAGATCTAATTAGAGAAATTGGAATAATAAAGGTTATTCTAATGAATCTCACTGATTCTAACTAAAAAGGAATTTGGTTTCCATTTGATATCTGAGATTTGGAACCTAATGTAACACCTGTGTAGCACTGGTCTAATCCCATGAGATTGAGCAAAATCAAATTACATAGTACTACACCAGGTGCTGGTGGCCCATCGGAAGCTCTAGGTATTGAAAGGAGGCAGTGATCAGGAAACACACACTTCTGGAGGCAAATTTTATTTATAGAAAACAGCAATATATATATATATATATATAAAATATTTACATGAGAAAAAAGAATTCAAAATTTCAACAGAGATGCTCAGTTTTTTTTGTAATTCCAATGGTACATCTCCTCTGTCTACGTTTGTAAATGCCTGTTGAAGTCAGCCTTGATCAGATGAAAACCATCATAACTTTTCAGTTAGTCCTGACGAAGGGTCTCGGCCCGAAACATCGACAGTGCTTCTCCCTATAGATGCTGTCTCGCCTGCTGTGTTCCACCAGCGTTTAGTGTGTGTTGTCTGAATTTCCAGCATGTGCCGATTTCCTCATGTTATAAGTTCTCAGTTATGTGGTGATTTGTTACTTTGATGACACAGCAGGAGACCAGACAAAAGGATTTTGTTTCCGTAAACAAAAATTTCAGGCTTGCTTTCCAGTTCATAACTTTTCTGTAAAGTTTAGCACTAACTCTGGGCTCTGCACATTCATTTGGAATGGGTATTTCAGTCACCGTATGTGGTCAATCTTTGTTTCACTATGGGAAGTCGTGGACGTCAATGTGATTGCTGCAAGGGTATGGAGTCCCTGATGGACTTGGTGTTGTTCCTGTTCAGACAGATGGAGGATGTGCCTGAGTGACACAAAAATGCAGAACTCTGATGAGTGAACCTTAGATGCTGAACTGGAACTACATAGACTGCAGTTCATGGTCAAATAATGAGCAAAGACATCACTTTGGCATAAAAAGTGAAACAACTTTACCAAAATTGTTCTTTTTTAGCATATTTATCAATGAATCTGAAGAAAGAATATAATGTGCAATTTACTCACTGACAGATGTTCATTTATAATCAAATTGAAGTAAATCTCAGCAAGTAGAAAAATGAAATTGCAAATCAAAATAATCTCAGTGACTGTCAGAACGCCATGTTGGTTCTATAAAATAAGACCATTAGACCATAAGACATGGGAGCAGAATTAGACTATTTGGTCCATCGGGTCTGCTCCGCCATTCAGTCATGGCTGATCTATTTTCCCTTCCTCAGCAACACTCCCTACCTTCTCCCTGTAACCTTTGATGCTGCGGCCAATCAAGAACCTATCAAGCTCTGCTTTAAATACACCCAACAACCTGGTCTCCAAAGCAGCCTGTGGTAATAAATTCCACAAATTCACCACCCTCAGGCTAAAGAAATTTCTGCACATCTCTGCTTTAATTGGACACCCGTCTATCATGAGGCTGTGCCCTCTTGTCCTAGACTCCCCTGCCATTGGAAACATCCTTTCCACATCTAATCTGCCTAGGCCTTTCAACATTCGAAAGGTTTCAATGAGATCCCACCTCATCCTTATAAACTCCAGCCAGTACAGGCCCAGAGCTACCAAACGTTTCTCATATGATAACCCCCTCATTCCCCGAGTCATCTTTGTAAACCTTCTCTGAACCATCTCCAATGCCAGCACATCTTTTCTTAGATGAGGAGCTCAAATCTGTTCACAATACTCAAGGTGAGGCCTCACCAGTGCCTTATAAAGCCTCAGCATCACATCCCTGCTCTTGTATTCTAAATCTCTTGAAATGAATGCTATTATTGTATTTGTGTTCCTCACCACCAACTCAACCTGCAAGTTAACCTTTAGGGTATTCTGCCCAAGGGCTCCCAAGCCACTTTGCAGCTCAGATTTTAGGATTTTCATCCCACTTAGAAGAGTCTGCACAGCTACTTATTCTACCATAGTGCATGACCACACATTTTCCAACATTGTATTTTATTTGCCCCTCTCTTGCCCACTCTCCTAATCTGTTTGTCCTTCTACAGCCTTCCTGTTTCCTCAACAGTTCTTGACCCGCCATCAATCTTCAAATTGTCTGAAAGCTTAGCAATGAAGCCATCTATTCCATCATCTAAATCATTGATATGCAGCATAAAAAGAAGCAGACACAACACCGAGCCCTGCAGAACACCAGCAGCCACTGGCAGCCAACCAGAAAAGGATTCTTTTATTTCCACTCACTGTCTCCTACCAATCAGCCAATGCTCTAACCATGCCAATAACTTTCCTGTAATACCATGGTTTCTTAATATGGTAAGCAACCTCATGTGGGACCCTGTCAAAAGCCTTCTGAAAGACCAAATATACAATATTCACTACATCCCCTTTATCTATCCTATGTGTAATCTCCTCAAAGAATTCCAACATGTTTGTCAGGCAAGTTTTTCCCTTATGGAAACAATGCTGACTTTGTGCTATCTTGTCCTGGGTCACCAAGTACCCTATAACTTCATCTTTACCAATTGACTCCAACATCTTCCCAACCACTGAGGTCAGACTAACTGGTCTATAATTTCCCCTCTGCTGTTTTTTTCCTTTCTTAAAGAGTGGAGTGACATTTGGAAATTTCCAGTCAGAGTTCAATAATCTTTGAAAGATCATCAATAATTCCTCCACAATCTCTACCGCTACGTCTTTCAGAACCTTAGGTTGTGGTTCATCTGATCTAGGTGACTTATGCACCCTTAAGTCTTTCAGCTTTTTGAGCACCTTCTCCCTTGTAATAATAACTGAACTCACTTCTTTTCCCTCACACCTTTTAACACTTGGCACACTGCTTGTGTCTTCCACAGTGAAGACTGATGCAGACCACTCATTCAGTTCATCTGCCATCTCCTTGTCTCCTGTTATTATTTTTCCGGCCTCATTTTCTATCAGTCCTGTATCCACTCTCTTCTCTCTTTTATTTTTTACATACTTGAAAAAACTTTTACTATTCACTTTGATATTGTTTGCCATCTTGCTTAAATATTTCATCTTTTCCCTCCTGCTGATTCTTTTAGTTGCTTTCTGAAGGTTTTAAAACCTTCCCAATCCTCTGTCTTCCAACTATTTTTTGCTTTGTGGCCCTCTCTTTTGCTTTACATTAGCTTTGACTTCCCTTGTCAGCCACGGTTGTATGAACCAATACTGTAGTCAATTCTCATTCAAGAGTGAATGCTGGTGATGTGAGATGGGGGAAGGGAGGTGGCTTCAGATTCTTGAAGATTGTCTGAAAGTGTACCAGTGCAGTCAGAAGATGGTGGATGGTTGGATGCATGGGGAGATGCATTGGTTCCGCTCCTCTCTCTTCAAAGAGTTGTAAAGAAAATGTCATTCTTCCAGTTTTCAGATTTCCTTTGCCCGTAATGATTGATCAATGCAACTTGTTTATTCTAGACAACTTTCTTGTCTATTCTGTTTTGTTTGCTATGCATATTAATGAATTGGAAGGAAATGTGGATGGGATGATTGGCAAACCATGACGTGACTCTGGGAACTGTGACTGAAGAGTGAAACGAAAGTGCAAATTGACAATTCCCTGAAAGTGTGAGCACATGTGGGCAGAGAGGTAACAAATGTGTGTAGTATGAAACTATATATTATGACCAGAGAATAGAGGAAATGGGAATAAGCTGTTAACGAGCTTCACCCAGTTACCGAAAGTACTTTCTTGAGTGGAGATATGGTCTTATCTACGGAGTGAAACATGAGAGTCACATATCTAACCTTTGTAATTGCTTTGCTCAAAATAAAGCATTTTACTTCAAATAAATATCATCACACTGTGTGAAATATGAAGAGCAACTTTACGCAAATATCTTAACAAAACGTTTTGAATATTAAATATTAATTTGTCACTTACGTTTCCACTTGCAAAGCAGCACAGTGATGGAAAGAAAAGAGACGAAAACTGAGGCACGAGCGGTCCAGCAAAGAAGAGAAATCAGGTTGTTCAAAAGTTCAGCAGAAACCTGAAACAGAGAACAAGACCTATTTTCTCAGCTTTAAATTTAAAATGAGCGAACTGCAAGCACTGAATAATACCGACATGGCTTCCTTAAAGCCTGCATGGACAGCATGGACTGTTGCAAAGAGATACTAAAGATATCCATTAAGATGTCTGTTAGCTGGGGCACAGAATCCCTCAGCACCCGGCAGCTTTGTGTGGATTTACCCTGGCTAGGACCCTCCTCAACTTGGCTGTGGTCACACTGGGTTGCAAAAAGAGATGGAAATGAGCCATTAGGAAAAGGCAATAGTGAACTGTTCACGGTGGTCAGGTTGGAAGAACTGATCTTCATTTTCTATTTCTGCTGTGAAATGTTGACAAATAAGAGAATGTGAGACAGCTGGAGCTGCAATGTGTTCTGAAATGTTCAGCCAGAACAAAAAAAACCCAAACCTCCAACCCTGTCCTTTGCAACAAAACCAGTGACAGTAACATCACCCCACCAAACCCCCCCCCCACAGAAACAAACAGCAACCACACCCCCAACCCCCTCCCTTGTACTAAAGCCGGTGACAATAACATCACACCACCAAACCCCTCCCCCTCAAAGGCAAACAGCAACCACAGTACCAAACCCCTCCCACACAGAAACAAACAGCAACCACAGCACCAAACCCCTCCCTTGCACCAAAACCAGTGACAATAACATCACACCACCAAACCCCTGCCACACAGAAACAAACAGCAACCACACCCCCAACCCCCTCCCTTGTACTAAAGCCGGTGACAATAACATCACACCACCAAACCCCTCCCCCTCAAAGGCAAACAGCAACCACAGTACCAAACCCCCCCTGCACTAAAACCAGTGACAACAACATCACACCACCAAACCCCTCCCACACAGAAACAAACAGCAACCACAGCACCAAACCCCTCCCTTGCACCAAAACCAGTGACAATAACATCACACCACCAAACCCCTGCCACACAGAAACAAACAGCAACCACACCCCCAACCCCCTCCCTTGTACTAAAGCCGGTGACAATAACATCACACCACCAAACCCCTCCCCCTCAAAGGCAAACAGCAACCACAGCACCAAACCCCTCCCACACAGAAACAAACAGCAACCACAGCACCAAACCCCTCCCTTGCACCAAAACCAGTGACAATAACATCACACCACCAAACCCCTCCCCCACAGAAACAAACAGCAACCACACCCCCAACCCCCTCCCTTGTACTAAAGCCGGTGACAATAACATCACACCACCAAACCCCTCCCCCTCAAAGGCAAACAGCAACCACAGTACCAAACCCCCCCTGCACTAAAACCAGTGACAACAACATCACACCACCAAACCCCTGCCACACAGAAACAAACAGGAACCATAGCACCAAACTCCTAACCCCCTCAAACAGGAAAACAGGAGATTGCCCACACAGAAACAAGAAGAACATCAGATCCCAAATCCCCAACCCCTCACTTGTACAAAAACCAAAATATTGCCCACCCAGAAACCTAACCAGCCAATCAGCAAGAAGCAAGAAAACATGAAAACCTGAAGTCATGCAAAATAAACTACTGTCCAATAATCACATAAATCTCAGAATTTCGAGCACATCCTCTCACCAGAACCGTGAGAGCAAACACAAAGTACACTGCAGATGTTGTGGCCAAATCAAGACGTACAAAAAGGCTGGATGAACTCAGTAGGTCGGGCAGCATGCGTTGAAATGAGCAGTCAACGTTTCGGGCTGAGACGTCCTGATGAAGGGTCTCGGCCTGAAACGTTGACTGCTCATTTCAACGCATGAGAAGAAATGCAATGTTAGCAATTATTTCGAGTGAACTGGAATATAAAGCAAGGATGTAATGCTGAGGCTTGATAAGGTGTTTGTCAGCATATTTGGAATCTTGTGGGCACTTTTGGGCCTCATATCTAAGGAAATATGTGTTGGCATTATAGGGAGTCCAGAGGAGGTTTATGAGAATGATCCAGGAATGAAAGGCTTGATGTATGAGGAACATATGATGGCTCTGGGTCTGTACTTGCTGCAAGTTTAGAAGAATAAGTTGATATCTCATTAAAACTCACTGAATAGTGAAAGGCCTGAATAGAGTGCAAATGGAGGGGATGTTTCCAATAGTGTGTGAGTTGAGGAGCAGAAGGCACGACCTCAGAATAAAGAAGACATCCCTTCAGAATAGAGATTAATAGGAAAATTTTTATCTGTAGGATGGTGAATCTGGAATTCATCGTCAGAGATGGCTGGAGGCTAAGCCATGGTATATATTTAAAGTGGAGGTTGATATATTCTTGATTAGTAAGTGTGCAAGAGGCTACAGACTTGAGGGGCCAAATTCCGTTAATTCTGCTCCTGTCTTCCTCCTCTTGTTATGGTGTTATGGGGTCCCGTCCCTTCAACATGACCTAAACAGAGTTCTGCTTCCATTTCAGAACAATCTCTTCAATTATTTAACTTTTTTTATAAAAAAGAAAAAAAAACTTTCCAAGTTCTGGCATTCCAAAGGTTACTTTATTGTCAAAGTATGCATGTAAAACACAACTCTGGAACAAGCTGAGCAGAAGGAGATAACCTTGTCATCTCAGTGGAATTTTACAAATAATTGCACTTATTTTCTGGATAAAAAAGAAATTACTCACAGGTAAATGTGTAGAAACACTAGGAGATGTAGCCGTCGCTGTTGTAAGACCTGTAATGACAGTTGTAAGAATGAAATGTGCAGGAAACAGAACAAGATGGTATTGAGTGTAAAAACAGTCTTATCCAGATATTAAGATAATTTGCCAAAACCTCCAATCTCAGTTTTTCAGAACATAGAACATTACAGCACATAAACAGGCTCTTAAACTCATAATGTGGTCCCAAACCAAATAAATTAGTAATAGAATGGCCAACTAAACTAAACCTTCATGCCTACTACTGCCAAAAGTAACTACAGTCTCCAAATTAGTGGATTTGGATGAATGAAGGACAGGGGATGTACGCAAATGAATTGTCATTGTTACATCCCCCATTTTGTGAACTCAGAACTGATTCTTGCTCAGGGATAATCTAATCAGAACAATTCAATGTGGACACAAGGAGCTTCAGCTAATGACCTGCTAAACCTGAGACCTTTCTCAGATTAGCAGCTATTTATTATGGAAAGTGGTAGATTTACCAGAGAAGTGATTTGTAATCTCATTAGATTTAGTGTTTTAGTCGACTATTTTAACTGGTTTGGACCAATCAGAGTTGAAAGACACAAATACATAAAGCTGGGGTGGAGAGAAGCATGAAACAATGTTGGTTATAGCCCTGGACTAGATCCAGGTGGGCCAATGGGATGGAGATCCACCAGTTCAACTGATGAGGTACACTATAAAACTCTGAAGCTCCAAATACGTTACAGCGATAACTTTCCAGCAACCATCGCAGGTGAGGAGGACCCCTCGGACATGTGGAGATCAGGATCATGAGAGTGCCTGGCCAGTGTAGACTCCTTTCCCTGGTAGTACCTGTTCCCTTCATTGACTGTTCATGGAGGGTCTGGGAATTCTTGTGGGTGTACTCACAAGTAGTTAGTTAGCGAACCCACATGCTTTTTAGTTGAGACAATAAAGGTTACTTCAGATTCAGATACAATCTATTGTCATTTAGAAACCACAAATGCAGTGCAGTTAAAAAATGAGACAACGTTCCCCCAGAATGATATCACAAAAGTATATGACAAAACAAACTACACCAGAAAATCCACGTAATGTTTGGCAATCCCCAATCCAGAGCCCAGAGAGGCTGCTGCGTATTAATATTGCGCTACCGTCTTAGCGCACTACCGTTTAGCACATTCCCTGGAAAGGAGCTCCAAATCCACCAGACAAAAACAAGACCAAAATCTAAAGCTACAAGACTTGCACAAGAGCACATAATTACAACATATAGTTACAACAGTGCAAACAATAGTATAATTGATAAAAACAGACTATGGCCACAGTAAAAATAGTCCAAAATGTTAAAGGACTGTAAGTTCAAAAGAAATCACCACAGTTTCCACAAGTCCCCAGGATCCTGACAGACTCGTCATCCCACGCCGGCGGCAGAAGAGAGTACCCCCGCAATGGATTTCCAAGGCACCGCCCGACTCAGCCTCGCAGACGCAGCACACAATGGAAGCTCCGTCGAAACAAGCCTCGCAGACGCAGCACACACCGAAAGCGACCACAGTCTGTCGAACCTCCGAGCCGATGACCATCCCCTTTGGCATAGCTTCTCCAAGCACCACCCTCTGCCAAGTGTATTAAGACAGCCCTGCTAATGGCCATTGGCTACGCGACCACAAGGACTGGGGGCCTGTTCTTCCCAGCAGAGTCCTGGACCTCACAGCAGCAGCAACAATGAAGAAGGTCTTCCTGGAATCTCCTGATGTTTCTCCATGCTTCCACGTCCATTTTCAGTCGATCATGATTGCGCACGGCACCCCACTTCACAAATAACAGATAATCAGTTCCGGAGTGGCCGCTGCAAGCTGCGTAGCGCCGCCATATTGGATGAAAACTACTTGTAGGTAAACAGAGATTCTCTCTGTGCCGTTCTGATCATTGTTGCAGGGCGTGATTCTTATAACAAGGCCCCTCAACCCACTATGTAGTGCTGACACAAATAAATTAACCACATATTCCTATCCCTCTTTCAACGAAGTCTCTGCAATGGCCAGAACATCATAATTCCTGTACTGATCCAAGCTCCAGTTCATTATCTTTATCCATAATACTCCTAGCATTAAATTACACACTCTTCAAACTATCCATCGTATCTCCTTAATACTTTACTCCTGCCTGTTTTTACTGGCCTTGACATCAACCAGGGATACATCTGTATCCCTCCACTTTCTGACCTGGTGTTCTGGTTCCATTCCCTGGCTAAACTAATTTAACCCATCCTGAGTAGCAGTAGTGACCCTCCTGGCCAAGAAATTGGTTCTTCTCCGGTTTAGGTGCATCCAGTCCCTTCTGTTCAGGTCACCCCTGGCCCAGAAGAGGTTCCAATGATCCAAGAACCTGAAACCCTGTCCCTGCACTAGTTCCATAGCCATTCATTCATCTGTACTATCATCCTATTCCTGCTCTAACTAGCAAGTGAAACAGGGATTAATCCAGAAGTTATCGCCTTGACGGTCCTGCACTTCAGCCTCTTTACTACCTCCCGAAACACAATTCCTAGGCAATCAATTTTCCTTGGGCTTCTGCATTCCACTAATTTGCTCAGATATTACCAGTAAGTCAAGGAGTCTGTTACATCGTCTACCTTTGAGTTCAGTTCTTTACCTCAAGAAGAGATTGAAATAAGTAATGAGAATGTTCCAAGGTGAGGTTTAGAGTCAAGTCCTTGTGAAGATGCATTCTATCATTAATGAGCCATTGATGTTGTCATGGTAACTCATGGGTACTACTGGCCTCACTATTACATTGTACGTTTTATATTGTAGCATCCTGCCACTTTCACCCAGCGCATTATCCATACTACATATACAACAATTAACAACAAAGACAGAATCAATATTCTTTATGTTACTTCATATGTTTTCAGTGAGCAGAAGAGCACGATTCATTTAATGAAAGCAACGTAATATCTCCAAACAGATGTTCCCCATGTACATGGAGGAAACCCGAGCACATGGGGAACCGAGGGTGAACTTCTCAAATGGAGCATCAGAGCTCAGGGTTGAACCTGGGTCACAGGATCTGTGGGACAGTTACAGAAACCGCTACACTGCGGCACCACCATTGCTGAGACAGAAAGATGGAATATTGAGCTGCTTGCTGTCCAAAACCAGAAGATTCAAGTTCAATTTCAGATCATCTTTGTACTTTGTGGTATTCAAAGGCTGTAATAAATATAGTCATACAGAAAAGAAAAGCTTACAAAAGGTTCAGAGAGCTAGGAAATGTTAGAGATCTAGAAGATTATAAGGCTAACAGGAAGGAGCTTAAAATGCAAATTAGGAGAGCCAGAAGGGGCCATAGAAAGCCTTGGTGTGCAAGATTAAGGAAAACCCCAAGGCATTCTACAAGAATGTGAAGAGCAAGAGGATAAGATGTGAAAGAATAGGACCTACCAAGTGTGATAGTGGGAAATTGTGTATGGAACTAGAGGAAATAGCAGAGGTACTTAATAAATACTTCACTTCAGTATTCACTATGGAAGCAGATCTTAGTGATTGTAATGCTGACTTGCAGCAGACTGAAAAGCTTGAGCATGTAGGTACTGTATTAAGGAAGAGGATGTGCTGGAGCTTTAGGGAAGCATCAAGGTGGGTAAGTTGCCAGGACCGGATAAGATGTACCCCAGGCTACAGTGGGAGGTGAGGGAGGAGATTAGTGAGCCTTTGGCGATGATCTTCACATCATCAATGGGGACAGGAGAGGTTACGGAGGATTGGAGGGTTGCAGATGTTGTTCCTTCATTCAAGAAAGGGAGTAGAGGTAGAACAGGAATTTATAGACCAGTGAGTCTTACTTCACTGGTATGTAAGTTGATGGTGAAGATCCTGAGAGGCAGGATTTATGAACATTTGGAGAGGTATAACATGATTAGGAATTGTCAGCATGGCTTTTTCAAGGACAGTTTGTGCCTTATGAGCATGTTTGAATTTTTTGAGTATGTAACTAAACACATTGATGAAGGAAGAGCAGTAGGTGTAGTGCATATGGATTTCAGCAAATCATTTGATAAGCTACCCCTTGCAAGGCTTACTGAGAAAATAAGGAAGCTTGGAATCCAAGGGGACATGCTTTGTGGTTCCAGACTGGCTTCCCACAAAAGGAAAAGAGTTGTTGCAGGTGGGTCATATTCTGCATGGAAGTCTGTGACCAGCGGTGTGCCTCAGGGATCTGTTCTGGGACCCCTTCTCTTTGTGATTTTTATAAATGACCTGCATGAGAAAGTGGTGGGATGGTTTAGTAAGTTTGCTGTAAGCTCCAACAAAGGTTGGAGGTGTTGTGGATAGTGTGGAGGGCTGTCAGAGATTACAGTGGGACATTGATAGGATGCAAAATTAGGTTGAGAAGCGGCAGATGGAGTTCAACCCAGATAAGAGTGAAGTGGTTCATTTTGGTAGGTCCAATATGATGGCAGAATATACTATTAATTATAAGACTCCTGTCAGTGTGGAAAATCGGGGGCGAGTCCATCGGACACTCAAAGCAGCTGCGCAGGCTGACTCTGTGGTTAAGAAGGCATACGGTGTATTGGCCTTCGTTAATCATGAAATTGAATTTAGGAGCCAGAAGATAATGTTGCAGCCATCTAGGACCCTGGTCAGACCCCACTTGGAGTACTGTGCTCATTTCTGGTCAGCGCACTACAGGAAGGATGTGGAAGCCGTAGAAAGGGTGCAGAGGAGATTTACAACAATGTTACCTCGATTGGGGAGCATGCCTTATGAAAATAGTTTGAGTGAACTTGGCCTTTTCTCCTTCGAGCAACAGAGGGTGAGAGGTGACCTGATAGAGGTGTATAAGATGATGAGAGGTATTGTTCATGTAGATAGTCAGAAGCTTTTTCCCAGAACTGAAATGTTTGCCACAAGAGGACACAGGATTACGATGCTGGGGAGTAGGTACAGAGGAAACATCAGGAGTAAGTTTTTTACTCAGAGAGTGTGAGTGCGTGGAATGGGCAGCTGTGCCTCTATCTGAGTGATAGAGGCTGATACGTTAGGTTCTTTTAAAAGATGTTTGGATAGGTACATGGAGGTTAGAAAAATAGAGAGCTATAGGTAAGGCTAGTAATTTCTAAGGTAGGGACATATTTGACACAACTTTGTCTGTTGAAGAGCCTGTAATGTGCTGTAGGTTTTCTATGTTTCTATTATTAAACAGTCCAAGAATCTCCACACACCAACAATACCAGCTGCTAACTCCTCTCTGTAGATCACATTAGTGTGTGATACATTCTTTTCCCCAATTCCACCACCAAGACTATATCTCTGGGATGTTACAGAAGTTACTCTGTCTCCATTTGTTCTAACCAGTAACAATCCAGTGTTACAGCTAGCACTGTCTGGCGTGATAAGAGGGAGCACAACCACAGCCTGAAATCTTGTCCCTACACTGAGAAACTGATCGAGTTCCCAGCTGGGCAGAATCTGAGGAGTGCTATAGAAAACTTCTATCTATTCACTGGGATGTTGACTGCTTACACATCCCCCACTTCTCAAATTTGTCTTCAGGCAGGTGGTGGCAATCAGCTTTCTTTAGTCCCTGTCTTTCCATAGCAGACTTGACACAGTTGACTGCCTTGTGGTGCCATTTTCCTGCTAATCTGTCACCAAAAACTGACAATCACCGGGCATTTGAGACATTAACTGCTGCCATCACCAAGCAAGAAACTGTCCACCACAATCATTGTCAGGAATTTCAACCAGGCTTATTTGAAGAAATCTCTGCCCAGTGATCGCCAGCATTTAACCTGCAGCACCAGGGGTCCCAACCACTGTTACACTACGATTAGGAAAGCCTACTGTTCCATGCCTAGACCACATTTTGAGAAATCTGATCACTTGGTTGTCCTTCTCCTACCTGCATACGGGCAAAGCACCAGTGATAAGCACAACAAAGAGTTGGTCGCATGAGGCAAAGGTGTGGCTATGGGATTGCTTCTAGTCAGTGGACTGGGCCATGTTCAAGGACTCATCAAAAGATCTGAATGAATGAACGGTGGTCACGGAGTTTATTAAAACAATTGTAGATCGGCATGTCCCCATAAAATCACTCCGAGTTTTCCCCAATCAGAAATGCTGGATGAACTTTGAGATCCACAATCTGCTGAGGGCTACTGTAGACCAGTGGCACTCAGGTCTGGTAACCTAATAAGTACAAGGTGTACAGATGAAGTTGTAAATGCGGGCTCACTTTTAAAATTTAAGAAAAACTTGGACATGTACATGGTTGAGAGGTATATGGAGGGATATGGGCTAGGTGCATGACAGTGAGACTAGGCAGAGAAAAGGTTCGGCACAGCCAGGAAGGGCCAAAAGGCCTGTTTCTGTGCTGTAATGTTCTATGGTTCTGTAAATGTATGGACTGCTCTTTCAGAAAAGGCAACAGATGGGGGACTGTGTTTCATGATAAATTCTTTGTGGTACTTGGACACAATGGCCTTGTCAGACTCTTATTCCTCTGACCTGGAACATCTAAGATCTCTTAAATGTTGAAATTGAGCTTGCATGCACCACTTGTTCTGTCAGCTCATTCCACACTCTCACGGCCCTCTGGGTGAAGACGTTCTTCTTAGACTTTTCACCTTTCACCTTTAACCCATGTCCCACCCAACCTCAGTCGAAAAAGCCTACTTAAATTAACCCTATTTATACCCTTCATAATGTTGTATGTCAAATCTCCTCTTGATCTTCTGCATTCGAAGGAATAAAGTCCTAACCAATTCAATCTTTTCTCATAACTCAGGTCCTCCAGGTTCAGCAACATGCTTGTAAATTTTCTCTGCACTCTTTCAGCCTTGTTTACATCTTACCTGTAGGCAGGTGACCAAAACTGTACACAATACTCAAAATTAGGCCTCACCAACGTCTTATGCAATTTCAACATAACATCCCATCTCTTGTACTGAATACATTGATTTTTGAAGGGCAACATGCAAAAGCTTTCTTTATGGCCCTATCTATCCATGATAGCACTTTCAACAAATTACGGATTTGCATTTGCAGATCTCTTTTGTTCTATTGCACTCCTCATTGCTCGACCAATCACTGTGTAAGATTGGTCCAGCCTAAGTGGAAAACCTCATACTGGTCTGCATTAAATTCCATCTTCAGTAGGAAGTCTCTTGATGCTCATTACTAATTTCCATACTATTCTCACTTCCATACGATCCATCTGGTTTATATGTGCTCTTCCTCACAAAATACAACACATCACACTTCTGAGCGTCCATTGCCCATTCCTCTATCCAGTTTTTGATGTCCATTATTGTCTACTTCATGATTCAGAATACATCGAAGTTTTACACCATCTGTATATTTTGAAAATATGATCTATTTTTTCCCTCACATTTTGTGCTAATTTAATTATTTTTTATATATACTCACTGTAATTTACAGTTTTTATTTTATATTTACTATTTTTTTTATTATATTAACCTTGATGAAAATCCTATAATTGAATATAGAGTAATATAGCATGGAAATAGGCCCATGTCATTCATGCCAACCAAGATGTGTGTCTAAGTTACTCCTATTTGCAAATTTAGCACATTAAAAAATAATCAGTGATTATCTGACCTCATCAAAAACTGTATCAGATTAATTAGACACCATTAGTCTTTAACAAAGGATGTTTCTAAACAATCCACACTTGTCCCAGTGATTACTAATTCTATACCTTTTCCACCACCTTCTCCATTTCAAAGCTAAAATACTTTTCATTTTCTTTAAAATGGCTGATTTACTTTCTCCAAGTTTTGCACAACTGCACACACAGTTTGTATGGGTGATTTTTGATGTTACAATGTCCGGAGATGGTCACACAATCTGATAAAGACCAAATGGTCTCAATAGCCTAAAACATTGCCCCACTTGTGATTGAGATGATATTTCCTGTTTCTTCTACACTAACGCTGAATATCCTTGGATGGTCAGTCAGGCGATGCCCATTCTATGTTGAACATGCAACAATTCCAGCTTTTGCTAAACTCGTGAGATTAATAAACCATTTCCTCCCCACAGAATCGCTTTCTGCTGCAATTCTCCTGGACAATTTACAACAGGCTGTGGATCTTCTGCACTGGATTTCTCTTTCCCTTTCCAGTGTGTTGTTTCTCACTTCTATAAACAACAAATGGGACAATGAGGAATATTATTGGAAAAGCCACAGGCAATCACAAAGAACATTCTTGCTGGTTTGTTACATGACGTGGAACTCTGTCACTCTGAGTAAATTTAATCTCAGGATCAATAACAAAAGCATTTGCACCACTCAAGTCATGGGAAGCATTACTGGAATCAACATGTCATTGCAAATGAAATACCTGATAATTGAAATGTGACAGAAAATTTAACAAACTTTGGCAGGCAAATGTCAACAATTTAGTTTGTGTTTAAAATTTCTCAACTACTGTCATGTAGTGCTTGTTTCATAATCTCTAATATATCTGCCTATGTGCAGTCCACAATAAATGCAAGGCAACCTTTAGAAATCCCAATATGGAAACAATTGTTACTGGATCTGTTAAAGCAATTTGTGCTGGGACTAAATATTTGCTGAGGGATACATATATATCCCTCAGAGATAGAGAGAGAGAGGGAGAGAGAGAGAGATAGAGATAGAGAGAGAGAGGGAGAGAGAGAGAGATAGAGATAGAGAGAGAGGGAGAGTTAGAGATAGAGCTAGAGATAGAGAGAGACAAATAAAGAGAGAGAAAAAAGAAGCCAAGCAGAATAGGCCCCATTTATTCACACTCTTATTCTCCTGCCTATCAGCTAATCCTCTTTCCATGCTAGTATCTTTCCTGTAATACTATGGGCTCTTATCTTGTTAAGAAGCCTCATGAGTGGCACCTTGTCAAAAAGCTTCTGAAAATTCAACTGAACAACATTCATTGATTCTCCTTTATATCCTGTCTGTCATTTCCTCAAAGATTCTTGACAGATTTGTCAGGGAAAATTTCCCCTAAAGGAAACCATGCTGACTTGGCCTACTTTATCATGAGCTTCCAAATACTCCAAAACCTCATCCTTAATACTGGATTCCAGCATTTCCCAACCAGGAAGTCATTCTAATTGACATAGCTTCCTTTTTTCTGCCCCCCTTCACTTCCTTTCACTTTCCAAGTGTAAAGAGGGTTTCTTCTTTTTTGTTAACTAGCAGGAATGCTAATTTACTGATAACGAGAATGGTATTCCTTTGTAAACCAAAAGGGGATTAATGTTCTTTCTTCTGAGTCTGTAAGCTTTTGTTGACGGGCTTTTGGGCAGATCGGCGCGAGGGGGTCGAGAGAGAGGACGCAATGCTCTAAGCTGGGCGAGGATCGGACCCCAAAGGGGGGTCCGAGGCCGGGAGATTCTCCGGGGGGGGGGGGGGATGAAGCTAGATGTGCTTGGTTGACCACTCGGAGGGTCCTGAGCTGTTTGGAGAGTCGAGGAGTTCGGAGGGTCCTGAGCTGCGAGTCGAGGAGTCAGAGGGGATCGAATGGTGGCCAGAAGACTTCAGTAATTGAGCTCCAACGGTTGTGCACGAAGTGGTTTGGACTTTGATAAGTTTGGCGCCTTTTCTTTAATTTTCTCTTCATATATACTGTATCGTTATTAATCACTTAGTTATAGTAACCTTTATAAATTGTACTCATTTAATCGCATATGGTGTACTGTCTGTTTTTGGGCGAGGCGGGGACATCACACAGCATCCACACCAGCTGATTACCCAGTTTGGCGGGGCCGAAGGCTGCTCCCCCTAGACAAGAACGAGCTGAGCGAGCCTGAGGCGACCCAGGGAGTTACATTGTGGGGTGCTTGTCCGGGGTTGATTTCTGTGGAAGCTGTGTGATCACTCTCTTTAAATTGTGTCTGCGGCGAAGAGCTGGTGTGCTTTTGTGGGTGTGCGATTGCTGGTTATCACTGCGTGTGTGTTGGGTGGGGTGGCTGCTGTTGTTAGCCTCGAGGTCGTTGTTCGAGTTCTGACTAGTGCTGACGAAATGGTGGTGGGACCATGGGTTGTCCGTACTGTTTGGAGATTGAGGAGTGACAGGTTGGGATGTTTCAGCAGTGGTGAGCTCCGCCCGGTTATTGGAATAATGTCCAGCCCTAAAGGAGCGGAGGCGTGGGCGGAGCGGACCCCTCAGTTGTTGGGTGAGTGGCAGTGCTTGGCTGAGGAAAAGCGACAGGGACGGGTTGAAAGTTTGAGTAGACGGGCTGGTGACTTTGTTAGAACTGTCGGGCGCAATTACCTCGAAGTGACCGCTGCCAGTTTTGGGAAAGTGTGGGAAAATGCGTGTGGTTTGACTGGAAGTCAAATGCCGCAGCTGGGGGGCTTATCATATCCGTGGCAGGAGATTGGTGGGAAGTTTTTAGGGTATCCCTTTTTGCCTAGGGGGGCAGATAAATTGCTTGTGGTGCCAAGGGGATCTGTCAAGGGGATCAGTTGTTCCGTTGATTCGAAAAGTGTCGGGAAACTTAGAGGAGGCCCAGTGGGGGAACGGCTTGGGGTCTCTGGGGGAGCACGTTCCCAGCAATGTACCAAGGAACTCCCGAAAGGAACAGACTCTATTCCTGAAGGCTTAGAGGGGCCATGCGCACAGGTGTTGTTACGGATGGATGGAAGTCAAGTTAAAGCCATCCTCGGCACCGGGGCGCCGGTTAAGTTGCTGTACAGTTTGTTTCATAACCGTTATTGGAAGCATTTACCCTTGACAACATTGAGGACACTGGAGATTCGGGGTACCAGTGCCGGTGATTATCCAGACAACGGTTGTTGGTCAGTGAAAATGGAGTTCTTAGAGGCAAATGTGGAGGAGACTGAGGTTCATGAATCGTTAATGCTGATGTGTCCGGACCCTGTTGAGACGGGCAGCGTTTCTGTTCTAGAGAGAACCAAAATCCTGCTGGTGCGCTTGGGGGCCTGCCCGGAGGAGGCGGGTGAGTGCTGTTTGGAGGCATTGTCGATGCACCCAGAGTTTCGAGCTGCTTGTGCGGACGTGTGTAGCAGCATTGGGCTGATACCGAATTCAAACAAGAGCCAGTGGTGGTACGGCCTGGGGGAAGTATCTGAGGGTGAGACCCTCTTCGTGGACGCTGCGAAATACCACAAGGGAGGGGAGTTGACTGCTGAAGACACCTCGGAGAGAGAGAGGTTGCGGCGACTGGCCCCTACAGCCGTGGAAGATGTAGGCAGCGTGTGTATGGATTATATTGCGTTGAAGAGGCGCACTGTCAGTGACCAGAATATGGCCCTGAGGGCCAGAGAGGCGATGGCCTGTCTGAGTGGTGTGAAGTGGTTTAAGGTGCTGGATCTGAGGAGTGGATGTTGCCAGATCCCGATGAGTGGGGCCGACAAGGAGAAGACGGCCGTTATAAATTCCCTAGGAGTCTTCGGGTCTGAAAAGATGCCACAGGGCATATCTGGAGCCCTTGCAACCTTCCTGCGGGGCAGGTGGAAGACCATAGGGGATGTGGAGGCGTTTGGAGTTTTGGTGTATGTGGATGATCTCTTGGTGTTTGGATTTGCCTCAGGAGAATATGAAGTGAGGTTGTTGCAGGAGCAGCTGAGAACTACCGAGTTAAAGTGTTTTCGGGACACGTGCCAGGGCTGGCGAAGGTCGCAGCTCGTGAGAGACTGTCTGTATGGAATCAAGTTTGATATGAAGACGGAGAGACTGGAGAAAGTGATCTGGAACCATTCGGAAGACTTACAAGTTGGAGAGAATGAAGAAAGTTGTCTGACTGAGGGTAATAGCAAACTGAGAACCCGGAGAGGGGAGTTTGCGGAGGTGAAGAAATTACAGACGAATCTCAGCAGAGAGAAGCGGAAGCTTGAAGGGAACCTGAAGATGACCATCGACAGTTCAAATGAAGTGCAAAACCTGAAAGTTGATCTGGAAGAAGTCATGAGGAAGAAAAAGCTGGAGAGAAGTGCAGTGAATACTGAACAGGAGGCTGAAGAGACTGCGGGAGCAGTGCAGGCCACGTGTTTCCGTTTGGAGAAGATCAAACAGCAGCTACCGATCACAGGAATGAGGAAGAATACAGATTCGATGGATGATGTGCTGGATGTGTGGTACATGCTGCCTTTTGCTGACTTTCCCTCGATTGAGGAAGAGACCTTTGGCCCTTCTCCCATTGAGTCAGGTGTAGCGGGGAGGGTTAGCTGTGTGCAGTGTGGGGCATGAGTGAGAGGTTGAGAGAGGAGTTGGTAGTGGGCCCAAGGTATCCCCAGTTGTGTCCGAGCCTGAGGGGTTTAGGTGAAGGGGTACGGAGGCCTCAGAAAGGTTAGGGAACTCCCAGATAGTTGGCCTAAGTAGCGCCTGAGGAACAGGGCGTGAGGGTTACTGTGTGGGGAGGAGATGTCACTGTTTGTGCTTGGGTTACGGTGTGTTGGCAGGAAAGGTGGCGAGTTATTTAGTAGTCATGAGGACATGACTTTTATTTGGTGGAGGGAGAGTGTAAAGAGGGTTTCTTCTTTTTGTTAACTAGCAGGAATGCTAATTTACTGATAACGAGAATGGTATTCCTTTGTAAACCAAATGGGGATTAATGTTCTTTCTTCTGAGTCTGTAAGCTTTTGTTGACGGGCTTTTGGGCAGATCGGCGCGAGGGGGTCGAGAGAGAGGACGCAATGCTCTAAGCTGGGCGAGGATCGGACCCCAAAGGGGGGTCCGAGGCCGGGAGATTCTCCGAGGAGGGGGGGGGGGATGAAGCTAGATGTGCTTGGTTGACCACTCGGAGGGTCCTGAGCTGTTTGGAGAGTCGAGGAGTTCGGAGGGTCCTGAGCTGCGAGTCGAGGAGTCAGAGGGGATCGAATGGTGGCCAGAAGACTTCAGTAATTGAGCTCCAACGGTTGTGCACGAAGTGGTTTGGACTTTGATAAGTTTGGCGCCTTTTCTTTAATTTTCTCTTCATATATACTGTATCGTTATTAATCACTTAGTTATAGTAACCTTTATAAATTGTACTCATTTAATCGCATATGGTGTACTGTCTGGTTTTGGGCGAGGCGGGGACATCACACAGCATCCACACCAGCTGATTACCCAGTTTGGCGGGGCCGAAGGCTGCTCCCCCTAGACAAGAACGAGCTGAGCGAGCCTGAGGCGACCCAGGGAGTTACACAAGAAAATCATTTTACATCCTTCAAATTGAAGATGTTGCTATGAGAACACAATGTGATCTAATCTCGACAGACCATATGGAGCAGTTCTTGTTTCAGTTCTATTCAGGATCCATCTCTTACCTCTTCCTTCAGTAAATAGTTGGTAGTATACTTCCTCTTTCTTACTCTTACAAGGAAGTCAAACATGTCATCAGTTTTGCTAACAATTTCCACTCAGCTCTCTTTTTTCTGGGATCCACCTCTGGTATTATCTTTTTACTTTAACTTTTCCAGTTTCATTTTCAGAAATAAGTGATTGACCATTACTCCTTACAGTCGATGAATGTTCCTGCTGATCTTGTCCATGTCTTTTCCCATAGTTCTCCTATAAGGATTCCATTCCACCCTCTTCTCCAGTTCCTTGCAATGTGTTCTTCTGATGGCAACACTTTTATAACCACCTTTCCAAGTTCTCTACTTTTGCATTAATCATGTTTTCTCTCCTACAGAGTTCCAAGTTGGTGTTTTAGATGTTCCAAGATGGTGCTGAAAAGTGCAAGCTCCAAAGGGAATCATCAAAAGTTTCCACTTAGGACTATTACAGCTGAAAACCACAGTCACAGACATGGGTTCTTCAGTAAGCAACATTGTTTTGAAGTGTTTTAAAAAATCTATCGATCCTCATGATCGGCAGACTCTGGACTGCAGATTTGGGTGACAAGTGCAGTTTCCCTTTAAGAAAAGGGTGATGAGGTAGGGGTACTGTGCGGCAAGTAAGATGGAAGCACAAGACCCTGAGGCCTCCACTTCCTAACATCTTGTCGGCAATGTCAGTACACCTTTCAACAGGGATTATGTCACTATGATGTACCTGATCAGGCTCAGAAAACCTGTGCCAATCAACTGGCAGGAATGTTCAAGGACATCTTCAATTTCTCACCGGTACAGTCAGAGGTTTCCACCTGCCTCATAAGGGTTCAATCATACCAGTGCCCAAGAAAAGCAGGGTGAGCTGCCTCAATGACTATTGCAAAGATGCGCTCACATCTACTTTGACGAAGTACATCGAGCAGATGGACAAGGCCACAACTAATTCCTTTCTAAGCAAGGACCTGGACCTGCTGCAATTTGCCTACTGCCACAATAGGCTACAGTGGATGCAATCTCACCGTATCTCCACTTGGCCTTGGACCATTGGGTCACTAGCAATACCTATGTTGGACTGCTGATTGATAATTACAGCTCAGCATTCTCTCTGTGTTAATCAACAAGCTTCAAAACCTGGACCTCTATACCTCTCTCTGCAACTGGATCCAGGACTTACTTGTTGGGAGGCAATATTAAGTGTGAATTGCAAATACCATCTCCTCATTGACAATCAGCACCGGCACACCAGAAGGATGCGTGCTTAGCCCACTGGTCTGCTCTCTCTATATCCATGACTCTATGACTAGGCAAAGCTTAAAAACCATCTATAAATTTGCCAGTGACATAACTGTTGTTGACAGAATCTCAGAAAGTGATGAGATGTACAGGAGAGAGACAGATCAGCTGGTGGAGTGGTGTCCCAACAACAACCTTGCACACAACTTCAGTAAGACCAAGGAATTGTTTGTGGACTTCAGGAAGGGGAATTTGAGGGAACACACACCAGTCCTCATTGAGGGGTCAGCAGTGGAAAGGGTGAGCAATTCCTGAGTGTCAATATCTCTGACAACCTATCCGAGGTCCAACGTACTGATGTAATTACAGGGAAGGTACATCAGTGGCAATATTTCAAGTTCAAGTTCAATTGTCATTCAACTATGCACACATATACAATCAAATGAGATAACATTCCTCCGGAGCCACGTGGCAAATCACACACAGTCACACAGCACGTATAAGACATTTACAGTAGTTATGATTTCAGAAAAAATTACAGTCACAAAAAGATAATACAGCCCAAGTCAGTGTCATGGCCTGTAGAGTGATGGTGCATGTGATATTGTCATGGAGCCAGTTTCCACAAGAACAAGCACACAGCAGTTCCTCATTATGCACTAGTGCAGACATAGACCAGCGCAATCCAGCTTTACTTCCACTGAGTGAACACTAGCGAGTAGCACCAACAGGAGAGCTGGTTGTGGGGTCCAGCTCCAGACCAGCGCAGGTATTAGTGTGCCCGCTATACCTTTGCTCTCTGCTACACTGCCTCCTGCGTCACTTCCCCTGGCCAGCTGTAATAGGAGTCGTCACAGCATGAGACCTGGTTCACACAACAACCAAGGCCATGCAACCCCCCCTCCTGTTGGTCTCGCTAATGAACCAATACAGTATTTCACTTGATCAATTTGAGCAGGGATTTGCGATTATAAGAAAAATGTTGGACAATCATTTGCACAGTTTATTAGACCATGCACTGCCTCTGATGCCTTCTCCCCTGCATGGCTGTAACAGGTGATGAAACAGCATGCAACAAGTCCAGTTCCCCCACTATCCAGCAGTTCACTAGTGGGGTAGTCGTGCAGTGCTCAGTGTTCATAGTATCCAGCAGTGACTTGTGATCATAAAAAAGACAGAAAGGACAAACAATTACACGACTGGTTCAACCCAACAGCTGTTGCAACCAAGCGTGCCGCCATCTCAATGGGGTTTGAGGAGATTTTCTGTGTCACCAAAGACACTGGCAAATTGTGACAGATGTACCAAGGAGAGTATTCTAACTGGTTCCATCACTGGCAGGTATCAATGAAGCACAGCATGGATCAGAAAAAGCTGCAGAAGGTTACAAACTCAGCCAGCTTCATTACGGGCTCCATCCTCCCCGGAATCATGGATGTCTTCAAAAGCTGATTCCTCATAAAGGCAACATCCATCATTAAGGGGCCCCACTACCCAGGAGATGCCCTCATCTCACTGCTACCATCAATGAGGAAGTACAGGAGCCTTAAGACACATAATCAGTGGAGAGGAACAGCTTCTTCCCCTCCTCTCTCACCCCATGAACTCTACTTATCTAATTTTGCACTACTTGTTTTCTATATATATATATATATTCATTTTCACTCCCAGACTGAATGCTAGACACTGCGATGAGCAAGACAGTTGCAAATGTTCTTACTGTTTATTTCTCGCCAACTGTCAGTGACTGCAACTGTTCCGCTCCCCACACTTGTGCTCTCACTCCTCCCCTCATGTCAGTGGCAAGGACAGTGACCTCACCTTCCACCGCCCCCCTCCCACCAGCTTCTACATTTATCCTGGGTCATTTTCCCCATCATCAATATGATGCCAACTGGACCTAACATTTTTCTCATCTCTCCAGGTGTTCATCCTCTCTGTAGCTACCAGTCTCAATCTACCACCTCCATCTCTACACACTCCTCCTCTTACAATTATCAATGTAGCTTCTGTGATGCAACATCTGCCCAATTACTGCTTCCCATCACCATTTGTACTTCTTCCACATTAGTATGTTAAATTTAGTTCTCACAGTATGTTCCTCTCCAAATTGGAAAAAAAACCTCAAACTACAGATTTCTGAGTCTTTGCAAGAGAAAGAGGGAAGTACCAAATAAAATAAATAGATATAGATCATAACTGTAGATTTTTAATTTGATAAATAATTGGCCAGGAATGGAGACAATTTCTTGTTATTGAAAATAATTCCCTGGGATGTTTTATTCTAAGTCTGGATGCTGCATAACTACGAGGCAACTTTTATCCTAAAATACAATTTGGATTATTTCTCAATGTCCAAGCCTGACAATGTCTCAGTCTGACCAATATGGACCTCAGTATACATCACCATATGTTCAACATAGCAATCAACTAGCATTTATGAATCTTTTCATATTATTTAAACATTTTGTATGTTCCACATGACAATCCCAGATGTGTTGCATCAGAAATGATTCACCCGCACCTGAATGTTCATCACGGTGTGAAAACACAGGGAGCATTCTGATCCTCAGTGTCCCAGATCGGGCTGCAGACATATATTCATTCTGTCGCAGATTGCTGTGCCTTCAACTAATGAGAAACAATGATAAGTAAGCAGTTTCTGGGCAAGGACAGTAATTGTCTGAAGACCGGGTGGTCAAAGGGCAGTTCAGATATTGTTATGATAAGCACCCGACCATACCAACTTCCGGTGTTTGGACACTCTGACTCTCCGGAATATTGATAGCAGGTGCAGTCTTTATTGACTCAGACCTGACCTGCTAATTGGCGGCTATGCCTTGATTCTAGTCTCTGACACTCTAGTACTTGGATCCTAACCATCCTTGCCTATGTCTCATGTCACAGATATATTCTGACCAAATTGACCACTGAAATGTTCAAGCAATGAATCTATCATGAAGCCTGAAAATACATTCAGCATTCACTCAATTGTAGAGTGAGGGAAGGGTGTTGTGAATTGCCATCTGTGACTCCAGTTATTCATTGTTCTCTCTCTATGGCAAGAATGTCCATTCATTGTTAAGAAAACAAAACTCTCCACTACCTTCCCAGTGCAGTCTTGCTAATACTCTGTCAATTAGCTAAAACCATCACCTCAACTGTGGCACAGGCCACCGAGAGTAATTCGCCAGAATCCTCTGTCCTGAGCCGGTATTTCAAACCATCCACAGGTGTAACACATCATGGTGTATCCGTCCTCTCCCAGTGATGGGGACTTAGGAGTTTCTGCTGGTGTTTACATACCTCAGTGTTTTTACAGAATGGGATTGCTAGATATATACCAAGACTCTGTACAACTACAACTTTGTTACTCCTGAAGTTCAACGCTACCCAATCACTTAGCGTTGAATAAAAACACTGCTTTTCCATTATTGGTACTAAAATGGATGATCTCCCATTTTTCTTCATTGTGTTCCATTTGCCAAGTTCTTGTCATCTCACTGAGCTGGTTTGTAAAATCCTGTGGATATGTTTCCACGTGGTGATTAAATCAGGGTTACTTCTATTTGTTTGATATATTTACATACTGTGTTGCCAATTTATGAACAGACACAGTACCATTAATATTATCATATTGAGATCTTTCCTTATTGGCACAATTTGATTATTTTCAAGAACAAGAAACTATCACAATTCCTGCCCAAGAATTAATCAAATTTTAAGACCTATAATCATGATCTACCTGCATGAGGAAGTGGAGGGTTGGGTTAGTAAATTTGCTGATGACACAAAGGTCAGGGTGTTGTGGATAGTGTGGAGGGCCGTCAGTGGTTTAAATGGGACATTGATAGGATTGAAAACTGGGTTGAGAAAAGGCAGATGGAATCCAACCCAGATAAGTGTGAGGTTGTTCATTTTGGTAGGTCAAATATGATGGCAAAATATAGTATAAATGGTAACACTCTTGGAAGTGTGGAGTATCAGAGGGATCTTGTGGTCCATAGGACACTCAAAGCTGCTACACTGGTTAACTCTGCGGTTTAGAAGGCATACAGTGCATTTGCCTTCATCAATCGTGGGATTGAGTTTAGGAACTGAGATGTAATGTTGCTGCTATATAGGACCCTGGTCAGACCCCACTTGGCGTACTGTGCTGACCTCACTACAGGAAGGATGTGGAAACCAAATAAAAGGTGCAGAGAAGATTTATAAGGATGTTGCCTGGATTGGGGAACATGCCTTATGAGAATAGGGTGATTGAACATGTCCTTTTCTCCTTGGAGCGAAGAAGGATGAGAGGTGACCTGACAGAGGTGTATAAAATGATGAGGGGCATTGATTGTATGGATAGTCAAAGGCTTTTTCCCAGGACTGAAATGGCTAGCAAGAGAGGGCACAGTTTTAAAGTGCTTGGAGGTAGGTACAGATAAGATGTCAAGGGTAAGTTTTTCATGCAGAGAGTAGTGAGTGCATGGAATGGACTACCAGCAACAGTGGTGGAAGCAGATATAATAGGGTCTTTTAAGAGATTCCTGGATAGGTACATGGAACTTTGAAAAATAGAGGGCTATGTGTAACCCTAGGTGATATCTAAGCTAAGGACATGGTCAGCACAGCTTTGTGGGCTGAAGGGCCTGTATTGTGCTGTCGGTTTTCTCTGCTTCCATGTTTCTACAATGTGAAAAAAATTTAAAGGTTATCCATTCTGGTGCAATTAATAGAAAAGTGAATTATTTATTAAATGGAGAGTGCTTAGGTACTGTTAAAGTTTATAGAGACCAAGGTTTGATGTAGGTGAAAGGATGTACTTGCCACAGTCACAGTGCAATAATGATTCAGGATTGGTAGTGTTTCTAAATGAGAAGATATTGAGTAGACTGGGATTTTACTTTCTTCAGCTTCAACAAAACATTACAAAATCCTTCCAGAACTTGGCAGAAAAAATGTAAGGAGAGTGTTTACCCTGCCTGAGGAACCTCGGGCAGCCTGACCTTACATGAGAAACAAGAGAAAATCTGCTGATGCTGGAAATACAAACAGTGCACACAAAATGCTGGAGGTACTCCGCAAGGCAGGTAGCATCTATGGAAAAGAGTACAATTGATGGGTTGGGGCAATACCTTTCACCAGAACTGAACATACAGTAAGAGCATTAAATATAGGAGCAGAATTAGGCCATTCAGCCCATTGAATGTACTTCACCATTCTATCATGGCTGATCCCAGTTACCACTCAATCCTATACACCTGCCTGCTCACCGTATACTTTGATGCTGACTGATGAGGAAGCAATCAACATCCCACTTAAATATACACACAGACTTGGCAGAGCATTCAACAGATTTACTACTCTCCAGATTAAAAAAAATTCCTCCTTACCTCTGTTCTAAAGGGTCACCTCTCAATCCTGAGGCTGTGCCCTATAGTTCTGGATACTCCCACCACAGGAAACATCTGCTCCACATCCACCCTATCTAGTCCTTTCAACATTCTGTGGGTTTCAATGATATCTTCCTACATTTTTCTGAATTCCAGTGAATACAGTCCCAAAGCTGCCAAAAGCTCCTCACATGTTAACCCCTCGAATCCCAAAATCAACCCCATGAACCTCCTCTGGAATCTCTCCAATGACAAATACTTTCTGAGATATGGGGCCCAAAACTGTAGACAATACTCTATGTGTGGCCTGATTAGTGTCTTATAAAGGCTCAGCATGAGAAGATCTTTCTGTGGTGTCAAAGCTTTAGGTTGTAGATGCCCATTCTTTGTATTTGTACAAAACACAGATTAATAGATGTCTGGATATACAGTTGAAATATGCAGGATATACAGGACAATGGTGGAAATGGCACTGAGGTAGATGATCAATCACATTGATAATGAATGGTGGAACAGCCAGGAATGCCCAATGGACAACTCCTGCTTCTATTGGGTATGCTCCATGACAAAAGCAGTCACACTGTTATTGACACCCTAAGCTCATTGTTTTGTGTTGTATATCTGATGCAACACACAAAACATTCCTCTCCACAGAATCTCAGACAACGCTGGTACGAAGGTGAAGCAACTCTGAGGGGCCAAAGGGTACAAAGTCACCCCTCCTTTTTGAGAATGGCAAGATCGCTATTATTTCAGGTCTGAGACCCAGGAAATGAGAGAGAGACACCCAGAATACACCAGGTTTGGAATGTGTCCTGACATCAGCGGAACGGAACCACTGATAACTGCCATTGTCTCTTGGAGACGGAATTGTGTATTGAGTACTGTACTATTCATTGAAACCCCTCAGGGGACAACCAGAGGGGGCTGGTTGAGGGATTGCATCATCCCAACCTGACTGACATCTGAGACCCCGTGAGTAAGGATATAAGAGGGGTCTGGGAAACAACCCCATCAGACGCACCAGGAGAAACGCTAGAGATCCCGTGACAGCGTTTAATAGCGAAAGACCTGAAGGATCGAAATCATAAAGGAAAGTTGGAAGAATCCGTAGCAGTAAATTCTCATTCTCTCTCTCTCTCTCTCTCTCTCTCTCTCTCTCTCTCTCTCTCTCCTGTATATTTGCATTGATATTATTTTTGTGTATTTTTACTAATAAATACTGTTAAAAATAGTATCATCAGACTTCAACGAACGTCTCTATCTTTTCTGGTAAGTGATCCAGTTACAGGGTTCGTAACAAGGCACTCTTTGTCCATATCACATTGTACTGTCCTGCCGTTGTCATCCTGCACATTATCCATTCTAATGGATATACACAGCGTCAACAATAAATCAGTATTCATTGTGTTATTTCTAATGCTCTGAGGGGGAGAAGAGGGCCGTTCAGCCCATCGAGATCATATCACCTGCCCAAGATTCCCATCAGAATCATGATGCTTACCGTCCAAAACCCGGAGATTGAAATTTGTTTTCAGATCATTAAACAGTCCCGGAATCTCCACACGGCAGCAATACCAGCCGCTATCTTCTCTCCGTAGATCATTTATAGTGAGCGATACATCTCCTGCCGCAATTCTACCACCAAGACTATATCTCTGGGATGTTACAGAAGTTACTCTGTCTCCGTTTGTTCTAATCAGTTCATCTCCGCAGCCGCTGAAAGGACACTCTCCCCGGCCCCAGCACATCTCACTTTTTCCATGTTTTCCGACAGAATAGCGGCACGGCAGTGTGATCGACTGTCCCGTGACTCCTGGCACTTCTGTTCCAGAGACGAAGGAGACTCGACCTGAAACAATCCAGGGAAAGAAAGTTACAGATGGCGCTGAATGGGATGAGCAGACGGGGAGTGATGATGATGAGCAACGGGAATGTGATCCATTTTACCCGCCGGGTGGCATCTAAGGAATATTACGGCAAGTTGCTACGAATTCAAAGGGATGTGGATATTATTAAGTATTTCCCACACCCTGAAACACCATCCCTCAGCTGACCCCGAGAAGGATGTGGTGATTGCATTGCATTTCTGTAGTTTTGACACATCCGATAGTCCTGCGGTAACATCTCAGAGAGCTGTTCAGAAACATACAGGGAAGGTACGAAGATCAGATTGTGATCTCGAGTATTGAAATCATTCTCCTCCCTTGCCATTTTGGATCTGGGATCCACTTTCCCACTCACATACCCACTGTGCTCCCAAAGCTTCACCGCAATGATCGGGGGATATTCGGTGTTCTGATCTTGTTTCTTAGTCCATTCAGATCAGCACTGATCAGTCCTCCAAGTTCACTCACCCCGTCAGTTCACCTCCCACCACTAATCTACAAAAACTGGCAGCGCCGGGCGTCACTCAGGGTCTCGGCTCTATCCCTCCCGTGTACAACACTCCCACAGTCTCCACCTCAATTACTGCGACCAATAGGTTAAAACAACAAGTTTGAACAAGCTGAATCAATTCCTGCTTTCAGAAACAGACTGATAGATGTCTGGACATGGAGTCAAGGGATACAGGAGAGTGGTGGAAAATGGTGCTGAGGTAGAAAGAAGATCAATCCCATTCCTAATCAATGTTGGAACAGTCCGAAAGCCCAATGGCCAACTCCTGCTTCTATTTGTTGTACTCCTATGACAGCAGCATTAGTACTGTTTTTGACACCCTAAGCCCATTGTTTTGTATTGTATATCTGACAAAATGCACAAAACATTCCCCTCCACAGAATATCAGACAACGCATTCTGTGTCCATATCACGTTGTACTGTCCTGCCGTTGTCATCCTGCACATTATCCATTCTACTGGATATGCAACAGAGTGGACAATAAATCTATATTCATTGTGTTATTCCTTCTGTTCTCGGGGCAGAAGAGGGCCGTTCAGCCCATCGAGAACATCATCTGCCCATGATTCCCATCAGAAATATCCCCGCATATATCCCAGGAAACTTTCCCCCTCAGCTCCCCGCCATTGTCCTGCCGTTCATCTAATGGCCGTTTACGGTGATCGATTAACACACCAACCTGTTCTTGCGACGTTCGAGCGTCCGGATGAACCAAGGGAAAACACGATTCCCACACACTAAGCACAGGAGTTTGGGATCGAACCTGCATCTCAGGAGATGCGGGGCAATTATACTCGCAGCCACACCGCTAAGCCGCCATTTCTGACACAGAACCATGTAACATTGAGCTGCTTACCGTCCGAAACCCGGAGATTGAAATTCGCTTTCAGATCATTAAACCATCCCGGAATCTCCACACGGCAGCAATACCAGCCGCTATCTTCTCTCCGTAGATCCTTTATAGTGAGCGAAACATCTCCTGCCGCAATTCTACCACCAAGACTATATCTCTGGGATGTTGCAGAAGTTACTCTGTCTCCATTTGTTCCAATCAGCTCATCTGCACAGTTCATAACACCACACTGTCCCCGGGCCCAGCACATCTCAGTTTTCCCATATTTTCCGACAGAATAGCGGCACGGCAGTGTGATCGACTGTCCCGTGACTCCTCGCACTTCTGTTCCAGAGACGAAGGCGACTCGACCTGAAACAATCCAGGGAAAGAAAGTTACAGATGGCGCTGAATGAGAGTGGGAGAGTCCACAGTTTAAAAACCTGTCCTAGCAACGGGAATGTGATCCATTTTACCTGTTGGAGGCATATGAGGAATATTACGGAAAATCCCAAAACTGCTCGGAGGGAATCGAACTAACATCTCTGATCACAGATCCAGCCTCTGGTTCATTCACCCACTCACATACTACTGTGCTACCAAACCTTCACCGCAATGATCAAGGGAAATTCGGTGCTTTGATCTTGTTCCACGGTCTATTCAGATGAACACTGGTCGGTCCTCCAAGTTCACTCGCCCCGTCAGCTCACCTCCCACCCAATCTTCAACAACCGGCAGCGCCGGGCATCACTCAGGGTCTCGGCTGTGCCCCTCCCGGGTCCCTCATTCACACACTAGCTCCACCTCAATTACTACATACCAAGATATTGTAACAAGAAGTTTGAACAAGGTAATTCGATTTCTGCTTTCAGAAACGTACCTAACAGAAGAAACACTATTGGCAAATGAGCCACGGAGCCAGTAAGAGCCATCGCGCCGGACACTGTGGCGGCCGCTCTCCGTGTCGCTGCACCAGATGCCGTGGCTGCGAGTTAAACTGTTGCTTGTCGTGGACAAGAGTTCCTTCCACAGGAACACGGGTGTTGTTCACTGACACCCCCGAGAAATGAGGCAAGTGTTATCAAACACTCGGCTCCTCCCTGGCGTGACAATCGGAGTCTAAAACGTACGGATTTCCTTCAATGTTGCTTTCAGTTCCCGGTTTTGGGGATAAAACACTTCTTCCGATCACAGATGTGACGCTTCATCGACAGAAGTTCGTGTCTGAAATGTCCATCAGAAACACGAATGGGAAAGTTGTCAAGTATCCAGCTGGCTGTTTGAACTGCTGGGTCGCTGGTCTGGTTGAGTCCTCTCACTTTGTGTGACGTTTCAATGTTTGGTACGTGAAGGGAACCGAGGGTGAAGTAGAGAGTGAGAGAGAGATCAAGAGACCCAAAGAGGGTGATTCCACCATTTTCTGTTTTAACTCCAGCCTGCTCTGCACTGGCTGTCTAAATTTGGTCTGTCAACCCAGTTCAAGACTGAAGTCCAAACATCAGGAAATCTGCAGATGCTGGAAATTCAAACACACACAAAATGCTGGTGGAATGCAGCAAGCCAGGCAGCATCTATAAGGAGAAGCACTGTTGACGTTTCAGTCCGACACCCTTCATCATGAGTAACCAAAAGACCACCCTGTCTCTTGCAAAAATGCTATCCCCTTCTCACAATTCCTGCGTCACCACTGCATCTGCTCTCAGGATGAGGCTTTTCATTCCAGGACGAAGGAGATGTCTTCCTTTTTTAAACAATGGGGCTTCCCTTCTTCCACCATCAACTCTGTTCTCAAACGCATCTCTCCCATTTCCCGCACATCTGCCCACGTCCCATCCGCCCACCACCCTACTCGGGATAGGGTTCCCCTTGTCCTTATCTACCACCCCAGCAGCGTCCAGGTCCAACGTATATTTCTCTGTAACTTCCACCACCTCCAACGGGATCCCACTACCAAGCACATCTTTCCCTGCCCCCTCTTTCTGCTTTCCGCAGGGATCTCTCCCTATGTGACTCTCTTGTCTACTTGTCACCCCATCCCTTCCCACTGATCTCCCTCCTGGCACATATCTTTGTAAGAGGAACAGGTGCTACACCTGCCCTTACACTTCCTTCCTCACCACCATTCAGGGCCCCAGACAGTCCTTCCAGGTGAGGCGACACTTCACCTGTGAGTCGGCTGGTGTGGTATACTGCATCCGGTGCTTCCGGTGTGGCCTTTTATATATTGGTGAGACCCGACGCAGTCTGGGAGACCATTTTGCTGAACACCTACACTCGGTCCGCCAGAGAAAGCAGGATCTCCCAGTGGCCACACATTTTAATTCCACGTCCCATTCCCATTCTGATATGTCTATCCTTGGCCTCCTCTACTGTCAAGATGAAGCCACACTCAGGTTGGAGGAACAACACCTTATATACCGGCTGGGTAGCCTCCAATCTGATGGCATAAATATTGACTTCTCTAACTTCTGTTAATGCCCCTCCTCCCCTTCTTACCCCATTCCTGACATATTTTGTTGTTTGTTTTTTTTCCTCTTTCTCTGCCCATCACTCTGCCTGTTCTCCATCTCCCGCTGGTGTTCCCCCCCCCCAACCTTTCTTTCTCCTGAGGCCTCCCGTCCCATGATCCTTTCCCTTCTCCAGATCGGTATCACTTTTGCCAATCACCTTTCCAGATCTTAGCTTCATCCCACCCCCTCCGGTCTTCTATCATTTCGCATTTCCCCCTCCCCGCACTACTTTCAAATCTCTTAGTATCTTTCCTTTCAGTTAGTCCTGATGAAGGGTCTTGGCCCGAAACGCCGACAGTGCTTCTCCTTATAGATGCTGCCTGGCCTGCTGTGTTCCACCAGCATTTTGTGTGTGCGTTGTTTCAAGACTGAAGTCAATGTCATTTGTTGGTGAGGAGTAAAGGATTGTTCAATCTCTATCCAACTGTGAAGACGCTTAATGGTGGCACAAGAGTCTCTGAACTGCAAATTGTAGACACAATTATACTTTATTCAATCATGTTCTAATAGGCATTAACACTGGGAGTGATACTGGTGCTGTGGTCAAACCTGGTACTCGGGCTGCCTATACCAGATGTCTGGTGCACTTCCCAGGCAGCTCACAGGTAAAGGTGAGATGAAGATCAGACCCCAGTAATTGGGAGGGACCAAATGATAGATGTACAGAAGAAAGGGCAAGTAGATGGGGAGGAAGTGGAAGATGGGGAAGTGATTGGAAGAATGGAGTGTGAGTACGGGTGAGCAGGGAAAATGTACCGTGATAATGACCAGAAAAGAGATGAACAGAAATAACAGAACAAAACTGATCTCCCTAGCCGGGAAATTCAGTTACTTTTTCATGCAGAACAATTGTAAACAAATGTAATGCAGGGAATGATAATGAGTTATATTGCATCATTAAAGGTAAAAAGAAATCAGGCAGACAGAATTGAAGATAACACCAAAGAATGGAAGTATTAGGATGACAATTTAGAGAGGAATCAGTGTGATTTCAAGAAAAAGATGCTCAGTGTCCCAGAATCCAGGTTGCAGGTATATATTCACTCTATCTCAGATTGCTACTCCTCCAGCTTATGAGAAGCAATGATAAGTGAGCAGTTTCCAGACAATGAGGGGAATTGTATGAACAATGGGTGATGCAAAGTTCAGATGTATTCTGACCAAATTGACCACTAATGTGTTCAAACAATGAATCTATCATGGACTCTCCAGACATATTTACTCCATTGAAGAGTGAGAGAAGGGTGTTGTGAATTGCTATCTGTGACTCCTTTTGTCATTGTTCATTGTTCCCTTTCTTTGGGAAGTATGTCCTTCGTTGTTAAGAAACCAAAACTCTCCACTACCTTCCCTGTGCCGTCTTGCTAAGACTCTGTACAACTACAGTATGACTCCGTTACTCCAAAGTTCAAAGCTTCGAACAATAAATGGTAACATATTATTTGCACCTGTACTGTAGCTTGAAGAGATGTGTGTATCATCACACCTTGTTTCTAATGTTCTGCACCACACAATCACTAAGCATTTAAGAAAAACTGCTTTTACAATATTGGTACTAAAATGGATGATCTCCCATATTTCTTCATTGTGTTCCATCTGCCACGTTCTTGTCATCTCACTGAGCTTGTTGATAAAACATTGCTGACATGTTTCCACAAGGTGATAAAATCAGGATTACTTCCATTTGTGTCACTGATTTGTTTACCTTGTTGCAAATGCTATGAACAGACACAGTACCTTTAATATTGTCATATTAAGGCATTTCTGTACTGTCATCATTTTGATTATTATTAACAACAAGAAACTAACTCAATTCCTAGCCAATAAGTAATCAAATTAATAAATCTACAATCATGCTCTATATCTGATCATCACCACATACCTGTCTGTGGAAAGAACTTCCCCAATTACTGCTCTGTGCGAAAAACACTTTATAAAATGCAAGCCTTACTTTTACTCTAACTGCAAACATTCCCAGCCTGCTTTATGCAAATATCTTGACAAAATTTTAAGGTACTAAAGATAAACATTTCAATTAAAATCAATTGCAAGGCATACTTGATAACTTTTATCACCAACCATTCAGTTTATCCAAACAAAAAGAAATTAATTTCATGTTGCGTACTCATGACACATGACAGTGGTGCCCTTGTCATGTGACTGGGGTTGATGTTATACTGGACTTGAGGTAATGGTCTTGTGATGGTGGAGTGACGTCATTTTCCTGCCAGTAGAGATCATGTGACAGGTTTTTTTTACAGGTTATAAAAGGTAGACCCCACCCTGTGAGGAGGGGCAGGTCGTGGCTGGATTTGCCAGGTTGACTTCATGCCACTGCGTGTTTTAAGTGATGACACAGTTTAGTTGAAAGATGAAGTTTTATTTAATGCCTAAAGTTTAAGAGGTCTTTGCCAGCAGGTTCTTTATGATTCTGCTAGTTCGAGGAAATTAGTGGAGAGTGAAGATCGAAGTTCGGAAGTTAAAGATCGAGGAGAATTGCTTTCTACGGTGAAACGGGGGCGACCTTTGTTTGATCCTTATTTGGAAGGATTTCGTTGACTATCCTCGTGTTAATCCCTGGGTTTAACCAGAAAGGTAGTGGAGAAGGAAAGGTCAGTGCCTTTAAGCCGTTCTGTTTCGTAAATTTTTCGTGGGAAGTTCGACGTCAGGGATTGAAGCCAAGCGACGTGAAAGAGAAATTAAATCGTCTTATAAAGTCTCTCCTTTTAAATGGCCTGTGAGCATATCGAACTTTTGGCAATACCACTTTAAA
This sequence comes from Hypanus sabinus, assembly GCF_030144855.1. Lineage (NCBI taxonomy): Eukaryota > Metazoa > Chordata > Chondrichthyes > Myliobatiformes > Dasyatidae > Hypanus > Hypanus sabinus. The sequence goes on from NC_082720.1 coordinate 22,965,794, forward strand.
AAACTGTTTTTGCAATATCACTTAAAGAACTGTTTTTGCAATATCACTTTAAGAACTGTTTGGGCTGCCGCACCGCAGCTGTTTCCGGTTGCGTTAGTGTTTGTTTACTTTTGGGGGGTTTGTTTTCTGTGTTTAATAAATGTGTTGTTTGTTATAAGAAACCCTTGCCGAACTCATATATTTATTGTTGCCTGAATACGTAACATTAAATATGGGGGCTCGTCCGGGATTGGATCGTTTGGTTTAAATGCTTGCTGACTTTTGAATCTGTGTTTTGGAAAAGGGGATTACTCAGTTCTTTTGTTTGGCTTGTGGTATTCGGCAGCAATGAATATTGATGAGTTTCTGGCTTCGCCAGCTACGGAGGTGTTGGCGAAGGCGAAAAAAACTGAGGTGTTTGAGATAGCTAGTAGATTGTAACTTAAGGGTATTTTGCAGACTACATCTAAGGCTGTGATACAGAGAAAAATTGCGTCACACTATGTGGTCTTGGGTGTTTTTGATGATTCGATTTTAGAGTCGTTTCCAATAAGTAATCTGGAGATGCAGCTGCAAATCGAACAAATTAAATTGGAACAAAGTAAAGCTGATTTGGAGAGGTGTAAATTGGAGGTGGAACAAAAGCAGAGAGAATTTGCATATGCAATGGAGGAATTAAAGTCTGGGATCAGTCTTCTGAACCGTTTGTTGCTAGTCAAGAAATTAAATTGGTCCCTCCATTTAGTGAAACAGAAGTGGAAAGGTATTTTCAACATTTTGAAACTATTGCTCGGATGTCGGAGTGGCCGAAAGATAAATGGTCAGTGTTGTTACAGAGTCTAATTAAAGACAAAGCACAACAAGTTTACACAGCTTTAACGGCTGCGCAAGCACTTGATTATGATATTGTAAAGAGGCATATCTTAAACGCATATGAGTTAGTCCCAGATGCATATGGGGAAAGATTCAGAAGTTTGAAAAAGTCCGTGGAAAATACTTATGTGGAATTTGCCTATGATAAAGCTCTGTGTTTTGAGAGATGGGTTTCTTCTAAAAATGTAAATGGGGACTATGATACATTGAGAGAGCTGATTTTAATGGAGGAATTTAAAAGAAGCACTCCTGTTGAAGTAAGGACCTACTTAAATGAGAAGGATACTGATAAATTGCAGGACTGTGCTAGATTAGCTGATGAGTATGTTTTAATCCATAAGAATAAATTTCCTCAGGGCAGAATTTTTAAGAGGAAAAGTAACATGGAGACTCCAGGTAAATCTGAAATTAAATCAGAGGTTAATGAGAAAGTTGATGAGAAAGGAAAGCCTGTGAAGGAAAGACAGTTTGGTCTTATTTGTAACTATTGTAAGAAGCCTGGCCATGTAATAGTTAACTGCTTCAAATTGAAAAAGAAAGAGAAGGAAGCAGTTCCGGATGCTTCTGTGCAACATACTGAAGCACCTGTAAAGTTACAGGGTTTGATAAACACAAATGAGGCTTTGTTAGAGTCTGATCAGGTTAAAAAGGGATATGATCATTTTATAACTGAAGGGTTTGTATCCTTGAAAGAAGGATCTACTCTGGTGCCAATAAAAATCCTTAGGGATACTGGTGCTTCTCAATCACTGATGTTAGACAGTGTGTTGAAGTTTAATGAAGAGTCTGATACTGGTGAGGTAAATTATATAAGAGGTGTTGGGAGTGATTTTATACCTGTACACTTACATAAAGTAAATTTAAAGTCAGGGTTAGTTACAGGATTTGTTAAAGTAGGATTACAGCATAGCTTACCTATGAAGGGTATTTATTTATTGTTAGGTAATGACTTGGCAGGTGGACAAGTTTTTCCTGAAGTGCATTTGACAATAGAGTCAGAGGAACCAGAGTTGAATTCGAACACAGATTCTTCCTGTGTTGTGACTAGAGCTATGGCTAAAAAGATTGATGTGCAGAATGAGGTTGTTACTCAGGACTGTTCAACTCAGGATTCGAGTTTTGAGGATGTGTCAGAGACTTTCTTATCTTCGTTGTTTGAACAAGACTCTTGGAGTAAGTCTGACTTTATCTTTGTCTTTGTCTCGGAAGGAGATGATAGCAGAGCAGAATAGAGACTCTAAGATTATACAATCACGAGAGCAGGTTTTACTAGATAGTGAAATTGATAAGGTGCCAGTAGGATATTACTTGGAAAAAGGAGTGTTGATGAGGAAGTGGAGATCACCTACAATTCCTGCAAGTGAGGATTGGAATGTTGTTTACCAGGTAGTTGTTCTGAAAGTTTATCAAAATGAGATTTTGACTTTAGCTCATAGTTTGCCTTTAGGTGGACATCAAGGGTTAAGGAAAACTGTGGACAAGATTTTAAAACATTTTTACTGGCCTGGTCTAAGAAAAGATGTGGCGATGTTTCGTAAAACGTGCCATACTTGTCAAATTGTGGGTAAACCAAATCAGGTTACACCAGTAGCTCCATTACAGCCTATCCCAGCATTTGGTGAACCATTTTCTAAAGTTATTGTAGATTGTGTTGGTCCATTACCAAAGACAAAAACTGGTTATCAGTATTTGTTGACTATCATGTGTACTTCATCTAGGTTTCCAGAGGCAGTACCACTTAGGAATATAAAAGCTAGAACTGTGACAAAGGCCCTTATAAATTTCTTTACTTATTTTGGATTACCTAAGGAGATACAAACTGATCAAGGCAGTAATTTTATGTCTGGATTGTTTCAACAGATAGTTTATAAATTGGGAGCTAAGCAAATTACTTCGTCTGCATACCATCCAGAATCGCAGGGTGCCTTGGAGAGGTTTCATTCTACCCTCAAGAATATGATTAGGACATTTTATGTGGAAAATGAAAGTGACTGGAATGAGGGTATAAACTTACTTTTACTTGTAGTAAGGGAATCGGTACAGGAATCTTTAGGTTTTAGTCCATTTGAACTTGTGTTTGGGCATAGAGTTAGAGGACCTTTAGCTTTATTGAAAGAACAGTGGATTAGTAAGGATGTACACACTAATTTGTTGGACTATGTTTTGAAATTTAAGGACATGTTTCATAAAGCTTGTAGCTTAGCTAAGGAAAATTTAAAATTGGCTCAGGAGAAAATGAAGACTTGGTATAATAAAGAAGCTCGGATGAGGATGTTTAAGCCTGGAGATAAGGTGTTGGTTCTTTTCCAGTGCAGACAAATCCTTTACAAGCTAGATTTCATGGTCCTTATGAAATTGTGTCTAAAATCAATGATGTGGATTACGTGATAAAAACTCCAGATCGTAGACGGTCAACACAACTTTGCCATATAAATATGTTGAAACCATATTTTGAGAAACAATCTGATACTGTGACTGTTGTGGTTAGTGAGAGTGAGTTTGATTTAACTAGGAACATGATAGATGATTCATCTGACTTTCATTTTAAATCCAGCATTGTTTCTGCTAGGTTACCCAATTCAACCATTCTGGAAAATATTGATGAGAAATTAGAACATTTACAGTTAGAGCAGAGACAACAGATGAAGGCATTAATTTTTAAATATAAGGAGTTGTTTCCAGATGTTCCGAGAAGGACTACTATAGCTTCACATGATGTAGATGTTGGAGATGCCAAACCTATTAAACAACATCCATATAGGATGAACACAGAAAAATGTGAACTTGCTGAGAAAGAAATTGAATATATGTAAGAGAATAATATCATTAGACATTCTAACTCGAATTGGAGTTCGCCATGTGTTATGGTGCCAAAACCAGATGGTAGTATTAGGTTTTGTACGGATTATAGGAAGCTGAATGTTGTAACGAAAAAAGATGCATATCCAATTCCTAGAGTAGATGATTGTGTAGATAAAGTTGAAAAAGCAAAGTTCCTTACAAAGCTTGATTTATTGAAAGGGTATTGGTGTGTTCCATTAATGGTCAGAGGTAGAGAGATTTCTGCATTTGTAACTCCATCTGGGTTATATGAGTATAATGTTCTTCCATTTGGGGTGAAGAATGCCCCAGGTACTTTCCAGAGGATGATTAACTTTGTGATTCAGGGATTGAAAGATACTGATGCTTATATTGATGATTTAGTGACAGGAATTGATACTTGGGAAGTACACATTATTGCGATGGACAAATTGTTTGAAAGGCTTTCAAAAGCTAACTTAACTATTAATTTAGCTAAGAGTGAATTTGGACATGCCACTGCGACTTACCTTGGTTATGTTGTGGGTCAAGGTAAGGTAGCTCCTGTTCAGGCAAAAGTTCAGGCAATTTTAGAGATTCCCACTCCAATGGGGAAAAAGACTCTCAGAAGGTTTTTGGGAATGGTAGGATATTATAAGAAATTTTGTAAGAATTTTGCTAATGTTGCCCTTCCATTAACTAACCTTCTTCAGAAGAATAAGAAGATTGTATGGACGGTGCCTTGTCAAGAAGCATTTGAAAAATTGAAAACAATGATATGTCAACAACCTGTGCTTAAGGCACCTGACTTTGGAAAACCTATTTCATTGGCTGTGGATGCTAGTGATGAGGCTGCAGGAGCAGTATTAATGCAAAGGAATGAGGGTGATGAGGTTGATCATCCAGTAGCTTAATTTTCTAAGAAATTTAATAAGCATCAAAGAAACTATTCGACAATAGAGAAAGAATTGTTATCTCTTGTTTTAGCTTTGGAATATTCTGAGGTATATGTTGGTTCAACTCAAAAACCACTTATTGTTTACACTGATCATAATCCGTTAGTTTTTCTGAGTAAGACGAAAAACAAAAACAGAAGATTATTAAATTGGACTTTGATGTTACAAGAGTACAATATTGTGATAACTCATATTAAAGGTAAAGATAATGTGGTTGCTGATTGTCTATCTCGATGTTGAATGTTGTAATTTTTTTTATGGAGTGGTTTTTTTTCAAATGTAACACTCCTACTGTATTGTGAGTTATAAGCTGTTATATGATGGTGTTGTGTATTGTATATGTTATAAAATTTATACCTTTGTCTTTCTTGTAAGCAATTGTTAAAATTTTTGTTCTTGTCAGACCAAAAATGTTTTTTTGGAGGGAGGTGTTACATACTCGTGACACATGGCAGTGGTGCCCTTGTCATGTGACTGGGGTTGAAGCTATACTGGACTTGAGGTAATGGTCTTGTGATGGTGGAGTGACATCATTTTCCCGCCAGTAGAGATCATGTGACAGGTTTTTTTTACAGGTTATAAAAGGTAGACCCCACTCTGTGAGGAGGGGCAGTTCGTGGCTGGATTTGCCAGGTTGACTTCATGCCACTACGTGTTTTAAGTGATGACGCAGTTTAGTTGAAAGATGAAGTTTTATTTAATGCCTAAAGTTTAAGAGGTCATTGCCAGCAGGTTCTTTACGATTCTGCTAATTCGAGGAAATTAGTGGAGAGTGAAGATCGAAGTTTGGAATTTAAAGATCGAGGAGAATTGCTTTCTACGGTGAAACGGGGGCGAACTTTGTTTGATCCTTATTTGGAAGGATTTCGTTGACTATCTTCGTGTTAATCCCTGGGCTTAACCAGAAAGGATTGAAGGTAGTGGAGAAGGAAAGGTCAGTGCCTTTAAGCCGTTCTGTTTCGTAAATTCTTCGTGGGAAGTTCGACGTCGGGGATCGAAGCCAAGCGACGTGAAAGAGAATTTAAATCGTCTTATAAAGTCTCTCCTTTTAAATGGACTGTGAGCATATTGAACTTTTGGCAATACCACTTTAAAGAGCTGTTTTTGCAATATCACTTTAAGAACTGTTTGGGCTGCCGCACAGCAGCTGTTTCCGGTTGTGTTAGTGTTTGTTTACTTTTGGGGGGGTTTGTTTTCTGTGTTTAATAAATGTGTTGTTTGTTATAAGAAACCCTTGCCGAACTGATATATTTATTGTTGCCTGAATATGTAACAATCAGAGTTGTAAATAAGCAACATCATTTCCATGGTGCATAATATTGCACTTACTTGTGGTTAACAGAACTGGGTGTTTGACTGTGTAACAGAAGAAACATTACATTTATTCTTCAATTTTCAATGATTGAATGAAATTTTTTTTTTACTTACTTCAGACTTTTACAACTGGTAGAAAAGTTTCGGGACAACAGGTAGATAGTGAGCATTTGAGGATCTTTAAGCTGCCTCTGTTAGACATGATTACAGTACACTGGTTTGGGGTTAATTCACCAATGTGCAATGGTTAATAGAGAAAACAGTGGTGGAATAAGCTTGGGTTGGGATGCTGCAGGTGGTTGGGCTCCACAGTCAGAGGGTTGGACTCTTCTTTTCATAACGTATATCAATGACTTAGCTCAAGGACAACATTTCCAAGGTTTAAGTATAAATAATTAACTGTGTGAGATTTACAGAGAATGCAAGGAGAAATCAGCACAAATGGGAGGGCTGGCTACATAGACAAGGACATGATGAATGGAATATAATGTGGTGAAATGTGACATTATCCACTTCAGTAGGAATATTTGTTATGTATTCAGGCAACAATAAATATATGAGATCGGCAAGGATTTTTATAACAAAAAACACGTTTATTAAACACTGAAACAAACCCCCCAAAAGTAAACAAACACTAACGTAACCGGAAACAAGCTGCTGTGCGGCAGCTTAAACAGTTCTTAAGACAGTGTTGCAAAAACAGTTCTTTAAAGTAGTATTGCCAAAAGTTCGCAATGCTCATGGTCCATTTAAGGGAGAGACTTTTTAAGATGATTTAAATTCTCTTTCATGTCGCTTTGCTTCAGTCCCTGACGTCGAACTTTTCCCACGAAGAATTTATGAAACGAAACGACTTAAAGGCAGTGACCTTTCCTTTATCACACTGTCCTCAATCTTCTGTTATCCCGCAGAGATTAACACGAGAACAGTCAATGAATTCCTTTCAAATAAGGATTAAATAAGATCGAACCCATTTCACCGTCGAAAATAGATTCTCCTCGATCTTTAACTCCCGAACTTCGATCTTCACTCTCCACTGATTTCTGAACTAGCAGTATTATAAAGAAACTGCTGGCAATGACCTTTTAAACTTTAGGCATTAGATAAAACTTCATCTTTCAACTAAACTGCGTCATCACATTAAATCACGCAGTGGCATGAAGTCAACTTGGCAAATCCAGCCACGAACTGCCCCTCCACACAGGGTGGGGTCTTCTTTTATAACCTGTAAAAAAAACCTGTCGCATGATCCCTACTGGCGGGAAAATGACGTCATTCCACCATCACAAGACCATTACCTCAAGTCCAGTATAGCTTCAACCCCAGTCACGTGACAAGGGTACCTCTGTCATGTGTCACAAGTACGTAACACCTCCCTCCAAAAAAAACATTTTTGGTCTGACAAGAACAAAAATTTTTAACAATTACTTACAAGAAAACAAATGTATAAATTTTATAACATACATAATTTACAATACTATCATATAACAGCTTATAACTCACAATACAGTAGGAGTGTTACAATTGAAAAAAATAACTCGATAAAAAAATTGTATACATTCAACATCGAGATAGACAATCAGCAACCACATTATCTTTACCTTTAAAATGAGTTATCACAATATTGTACTCTTGTAACATCAAACTCCAATTTAATGATCTTCTGTTTTTCGTCCTACTCAGAAAAACTAACGGATTATGATCAGTCTAAACAATAAGTGGTTTTTGAGTTGTACCAACATATACCTCAAAATATTCCAAAGCTAAAACAAGAGATAACAATTCTTTCTCTATTGTCGAATAGTTTTTTTGATGCTTATTAAATTTCTTAGAAAATTAAGCTACTGGATGATCAACCTCATCACCCTCATTCCTTTGCATTAATACTACCATCTGGTTTTGGCACCATAACACATGACAAACTCCAATTTGAGTTAGAATGTCTAATGATATTATTCTCTAACATATATTCAATTTCTTTCTCAGCAAGTTCACATTTTTCTGTGTTCATCCTATATGGATGTTGCTTAATAGGTTTGGCATCTCCAACATCTACATCATGTGAAGCTATAGTAGTCCTTCTCGGAACATCTGGAAACAACTCCTTATATTTAAAAATTAATTCCTTCATCTGTTGTTTCTGCTCTAGCTGTAAATGTGCTAATCTCTCATCAATATTTTCTGGAATGGTTGAATTTGGTAACCCAACAGAAACAATGTTGGATTTAGATTGAAAGTCAGATGAATCATTTATCATGTTCCTAGTTAAATCAAACTCACTCTCACTAACCACAACAGTCGCAGTATCAGATTGTTTCTCAAAATATGGTTTTATCATATTTATATGGCAAAGTTGTGTTGACCTTCTATGATCTGGAGTTTTTATCACGTAATCCACATCATTGATTTTAGACACAATTTCATAAGGACCATGAAATCTAGCTTGTAAAGGATTTGTCTGCACTGGGAAAAGAACCAACACCTTATCTCCAGGCTTAAACATCCTCATCCTAGCTTCTTTATCATACCAAGTCTTCATTTTCTCCTGAGCCAATTTTAAATTTTCCTTAGCTAAGCGACAAGCTTTATGTAACCTGTCCTTAAATTTCAACACATAGTCCAACAAACTAGTGTGTACTTCCTTACTGATCCACTGTTCTTTCAATAAAGCTAAAGGTCCTCTAACTCTATGCCCAAACACAAGTTCAAATGTACAATCTGTTGAAACAATCCAGACATAAAATTACTGCCTTGATCAGTTTGTATCTCCATAGGTAATCCAAAATAAGTAAAGAATTTTATAAGAGCCTTTGTCACAGTTTTAGCTTTTATATTCCTAAGTGGTACTGCCTCTGGAAACCTAGACGAAGTACACACGATAGTCAACAAATACTGATAACCAGTTTTTGTCTTTGGTAATGGACCAACACAATCTACAATAACTTTAGAAAATGGTTCACCAAATGCTGGAATAGGTTGTAATGGAGCTATTGGTGAAACCTGATTTGGTTTACCCACAATTTGACAAGTATGGCATGTTTTACAAAACATCACCACATCTTTTCTTAGACCAGGCCAGTAAAAATGTTTTAAAATCTTGTCCACAGTTTACCTTACCCCTTGATGTCCACCTAAAGGCACACTATGAGCTAAAGTCAAAATCTCATTTCGATAAACTTTCGGGACAACTACCTGGTAAACAACATTCCAATCCTCACTTGCAGGAATTGTAGGAGATCTCCACTTCCTCATCAACACTCCTTTTTCCAAGTAATATCCTACTGGCACCTTATCAATTTCACTATCTAGTAAAACCTGCTCTCGCGATTTTATAATCTTAGAGTCTCTATTCTGCTCTGCTATCATCTCCTTTCGAGACAGAGATAAATCTTCATAGTCAGACTTACTCGAAGAATCTTGTTGAAACAACGAAGATAAGAAAGTCTCTGACAAATCCTCAAAACTCGAATCCTGAGCTGAACAGTCCTGAGTAACAACCTCATTCTGTGCGTCAATCTTTTTAGCCATAGCTCTAGTCACAACACAGGAAGAATCTGTGTTAGAATTCAACTCTGGTTCCTCTGACTCTATTGTCAAATGCACTTCAGGAAAAACTTGTCCACCTGCCAAGACATTACCTAACAATAAAGAAATACCCTTCACAGGTAAGCTATGCTGTAATCCTACTTTAACAAATCCTGTAACTAACCCTGACTTTAAATTTACTTTATGTAAGTGTACAGGCATAAAATCACTCCCAACACCTCTTATATAATTTACCTCACCAGTATCAGACTCTTCATTAAACTTCAACACACTGTCTAACATCAGTGATTGAGAAGCTCCAGTATCCCTAAGGATTTTTATTGGCACCAGAGTAGATCCTTCTTTCAAGGATACAAACCCTTCAGTTATAAAATGATCATATCCCTTTTTAACCTGATCAGACTCTAACAAAACCTCATTTGTGTTTATCGAAACCTGTAATTTTACAGGTGCTTCAGTGTGTTCACACAAGCATCTGGAACTGCTTCCTTCTCTTTCTTTTTCAATCTGAAACAGCTAGCTATTACATGGCCAGGCTTCTTACAATAGTTACAAATAAGACCAAACTGTCTATCCTTCACAGGTTTTCCTTCCTCTTTACCTTTCTCATTAACTTCTGATTTAATTTCTGATTTACCTTGAGTCTCCATGTTATTTTTCCTCTTAAAATTTCTGCCCTGAGGAAATTTGTTCTTATGGATTAAAACATACTCATCAGCTAATCTAGCACAATCCTGCAATTTATCAGTACCCCTCTCGTTTAAGTAGGTCCTTACTTCAACAGGAATGGTTCTTTTAAATTCCTCCATTAAAATCAGCTCTTTCAATGTACCATAGTCCCCGTTTACATTTTTAGAAGAAACCCATCTCTCAAAACACATAGCTTTATCATAGGCAAATTCCACATAAGTTTTTTCCACAGACTTTTTCAAACTTCTTTATCTTTCCCTATAAGCTTCTGGGACTAATTTGTATGCGTTTAGAATATGCATTTTCACAATATCATAATCAAGTGCTTGCGCAGCTGTTAAAGCTGTGTAAACTTGTTGTGCTTTACCTTTAATTACACTCTGTAACAACACTGACCATTTATCTTTCGGCCACTCTAACATCCGAGCAATAGTTTCAAAATGTTGAAAATATCTTTCCATTTCTGTTTCACTAAATGGAGGGACCAATTTAATTTCTTGACTAGCAACAAACGGTTTTCTAGAACCAGAAGACTGTTTCCCAGACCTTAATTCCTCCATTGCATATTCAAATTCTCTCTTCATTTGTTCAGCCTCTAATTTACAATGCTCCATTTTCATTTGTTCGATTTGCAACTGCATCTCCAGGTTACTTATTGGAAACAACTCTAAAATCGAATCATCAAAAACACCTGAATCCACATAGTGTGACGCGATTTTTCTCTGCATTACAGCCTTAGATGTAGTCGTCAAAATACCTTTAAGTTGCAATCTACGAGCTATCTCAGAGACCTCAGTTTTTTTCGCCTTCGCCAACAACTCCGCATCTAGCGAAACCAGAAACTCATCAATATTCATTGTTGCCAAAAATACTCACCAGCCAATCAAACAAAAGAATCGTGTATTGCCCTTTTCCAAAACACCGATTCAAAAGTTAGCAAGCACCTAAACTCAAACGATCCAATCCCAGACGAGCCCCCATATTTATGTTACGTATTCAGGCAACAATAAATATATGAGTTCGGCAAGGGTTTTTATAACAAGCAACACGTTTATTAAACACTGTAACAAACCCCCCAAAAGTAAACAAACACTAACGTAACCGGAAACAAGCTGCTGTGCGGCAGCTTAAACAGTTCTTAAAGCGGTGTTGCAAAAACAGTTCTTTAAAGTAGTATTGCCAAAAGTTCGCAATGCTCACGGTCCATTTAAGGGAGAGACTTTTTAAGATGATTTAAATTCTCTTTCACGTCACTTTGCTTCAGTCTCCAATGTCGAATTTTTCCCACAAAGACTTTACGAAATGAAACGGCTTAAAGGCACTGACTTTTCCTTTATCACACTGTCCTCAATCTTCTGCTATCCCACAGAGATTAACACGAGAACAGTCAACGAATTCCTTTCAAATAAGGATTAAATAAGGTCAAACCCGTTTTCACCGTCGAAAATGGATTCTCCTCGATCTTTAACTCCCGAACTCCGATCTTCACTCTCCACTGATTTCTGAACTACCAGTATTATAAAGAAACTGCTGGCAATGACCTTTTAAACCTTAGACATTAGATAAAACTTCATCTTTCAACTAAACTGCGTCATCACATTAAATCATGCAGTGGCATGAAGTCAACTTGGCAAATACAGCCACGAACTGCCCCTCCTCACAGGGTGGGGTCTTCCTTTTATAACCTGTAAAAAAAAACCTGTCACATGATCCCTACTGGCGGGAAAATGACATCACTTCACCATCACAAGACCATTACCTCAAGTCCAGTATAGCTTCAACCCCAGTCACGTGTCAAGGGTACGACTGTCATGTGTCACGAGTACGTAACATATTAGAAAAACAGATATTTGTTATATGGTGAGTGATTGGACATTCAGAGGATCTGTGTGTCTGTGAACACTGTCACTGAAAGCTAAGTGAGCCAATAGACAGATAAACAAAAAACTTGATCAGAGGAAATAAATATTCCTACATTGATTCCAGGGAAACAGTTATTGGTTTTTACACAGATGTTGAGCACACAGCAGAGCTTAGAAGAATAGGAGGAGAGTTGATTGAAATGTATAAAATTCGGAGAGGGCTCCAAAGGGCAGGTTTAAGAGATCCCTTACGTAGGGATCATCATCTCAGAATCTGAAAATAAGGCATCATCATTCAGGATTGAGATTCAATGAAATATATGAAGAACTAGCTCCTGTTCTGCAGTTTGTCTTCTAGTAGTCACTCCACTCAGGTGATCGTCTCTAGATTGGAGAAAGGCAAACATCACCCCTCTCTTTAAAAAGGGTTCTACCACCAACCCAGCAAATTATCGTCCTGTTTCATTAACAAGCACTTGCTGCAAACTCTTGGACCATATAATTGACAGCAATCTGATGAGGCGCCTTAGCAGACATAATATTCTTGCTGACAACCAGCATGCTTTTAGGAAGCATAGATTATGTGAGTCTCAGATTATCTTGACAAAAAATGAGCTGGCCAAAAACTTTGATAACAATGTCACCACTGATTCAGAAGTGCTCAACTTCTCTAAGGCATTCAATGTCATTCTCCACCAAAGATTACTTACGAAGCTAGACTTCTATGGTGTTTGCTTTAATACTAACAGATGGATTTCCAGTTTCTTGACAAAACGTCTTGAATGTGTGTGCGTGAATGGTAAAAGCTCTGAATGGTGTCCAGTATTAAGTGGTACACACCAGGGCACAGTGCTGGGTCCACATTTGTTTTTACTTTACATTAATGACATCCACGAAAAAGTCACAAGCTCTACTAGACTTTTTGATGATGACTGTTTGATATACCATCCAATTAAGTCAGCTGATGATGAGGATGCTCTCCAAAAAGATCTTGATAGTATGGTTGAGTGCTCACAACAATGGAGCATGTAGTTCAATCCTTCCAAATGTGAAACCATGCATGTCACCAAGAAGAAAAAAACAGGTAAAATGTCATATAAAATCCTTGGTGTCACCCTTGAAGAAACCAAACAGATCAAGTTTCTTGGTATCAAAATCCACAATGATCTGCATTGGAATGGTCAGAAACATGATTGCAACAGTGAATACAACACGAGTCCTAAATTTTCTGAGACATAATTTTCATCATTGTTCAACTTCAATCAAGGAGAAGTTGTACTTCACACTTGTTAAACCACATCTGGAATATGCAGCTGCTGATTGGGACCCATACACAAGCAAAAACACTACTTCCATCCAGCAAGTCCAAAGACAGACAGCCTGATATGTCACAAATACCTATGAGAGAGAAGTGAGTGTTACCCAACTTTTGAATACATTAAAGTGGAACTCCCTCCAAGATAGACGTGAAGGACACCATCTGTCCGGTTTTCCCAAAATGTTAAATGGTCAGCTTGACATAGACTAACAATCCTACACAAAACCCAAAGCTATTAGGAGCAGACGAGGGCACTCATTTCAATTTGATATACTATCTATGATATGTACAACAATTCATTCTTCGCCTGCACAATTATAACATGGAATAATCTTCATCCTACCATAGTCACACAATCAAATGCAATTAAATTTAAGACAGCTCTTCTTCTTTGAAAAATCTCCTTCTTAAGTCCACCCTCCGCCACCTCCAGTTTAAATTCCACGTGGAATATTTTGGAGGATCAAGAACCAAGAACCAAGAACACATAGTTTAAGTTCTACAGCAGTGTAAGACTAAGTGGGATTGGGAGCACAGAGCAGGATATGAAGTCTTGCTCAGTGAGAGGGCAAGAAAATGACAAATGGAATACACTGTCAAACTACTTAAAGCTTGTCCATTCTGGTGCAATGATTAGAAAAGTGAATTAGTTATGAAATGGAGAGTGATACTGCAATGTTAAAGCTAATAGCAATGAAGTTCTGATGTAGTTGCAAATGGTAGATTAACATTTACAGGAGAATTTGAATACAGCAATGAGGAAGTCTTCCTGTACTTGTAGAATGGATTGGCAAAAGCACCCGGGATTATATTGGACAGTTTTGACTTCTTACTCATAAAGGATGTACTTGCCATAGGCAGAGTGCAGTAAAGATTCAGGATTGGCATCACTTCTAAATGAGAAAATATTGAGTAGATTCCAATTGTACTCTCTTCAGCTTCAAGAAAACATACAAAAACCTCCTAGAACATGGCAGAAAGAATGCAAGGAAGGTGCTTTCCCTGACTGAGGAAACTTGAACGAGACAGGCAAGTCAAAACTTACATGAGTTAGAAGAGAGTATCTTCTGATGCTGGAAATCCAAGAAGTACACACAAAATGTGCAGGCCAGGCAGCATCTATGGAAATGAGTACAGTTGATGTTTTGGGCCGAGATCTTGAATCGGAACTGTACGTACTATAAGACCATAAGACAAAGGAGCAGAATTAGGCCATTTAGCCCATTGATTCTGCTTCACCATTCTATCATGGCTGATTCTGGTTACCGCTCACCCCATACACCTGCCTGCTGGCCATATCCTTTGATGCCCTGACCGATCAGGAAACAATCAACTTCTGCCTTAAATATACACATGGACTTGGCCTGCACTGTAGTCTGTGGCAGAGCATTCCACAGATTTACTACTCTCTGGCTAAAATAATTCCTCTTTACTTCTGTTCTAAAGGGTCACCTCTCAGTCCTGAGACTGTGCCCTATAGTTCTGGACACCCCCACCACAGGAAACAGCCACTCTGCACCCACCCTATCTAGTCCTTTCAACATTCTATACGTTTCAATGATATCTTCCTACATTTTTATAAATTCCAGTGAGTACAGGCCCAAAGCTGCCAAACGCTTCTCATGTGTTATCCCCTTGTATCCCATAATCATCCCCATGAACCTCCTTTGGAAACTCTCCAATGACAACACATCTTTCTGAGATATGGGGCCCAAAGCTGTAGACAATACTCTATGTGTGGCCTGATCAGTGTTTTATAAAGGCTCAGCATGAGAAGATCTTTCTGTGGTGGCAGCTTTAGGGTGTAGATGACCATTCTTTCTATTTGTACAAAACACAAATTGATAGATGTCTGGACATGGTGTGGATATATACAGGACAGTGGTGGAAATGGCACTGAGGTAGATGATCAATCACATTGATAATGAATGGTGGAACAGCCAGGAATGCCCAATGGACAACTCCTGTTTTTATTTGATATGCTCTTATGACAGCTGCATTAACACTGTTATTGACACCCTAAGCCCATTGTTTTTCGTTGTATATCTGATGCAACACACAAAACATTCCTCTCCACAGAATCTCAGACAATGCACTCTTTGTCCATATCACATTGTACTGTCCTGCCGTTGTCATCCTGCACATTATCCATTCTACTGGATATACAAGAATGAACAATAAATCAGTATTCATTGTGTTATTCCTTATGTTCTGAGGAGCAGAAGAAGGCCGTTCAACCTATCGAGATCATATCATCCGCCCAAGATTTCCATCAGGTATAGTACATCACTCCATATCTGTCTGGAAACAGCTCCCAGCCATTGTCCTGTTGTTATATTACACTAGAGGAAACTTACAGTGACCGATTAATCTGCCTGTTCCTGTGAAGTCAGAGCACCCAGAGGAAACAAGGAAGGAAAGATGATTTCCGCACGCTAAGCAGAGGAGCTCGGGATCGACCCTGAATCTCGGGAGATGTGTGGAAAATATTCTGGCAGCTGCACCGCCAAGCCGCCATTTCTGACACAGAACCATGTAACATTGAGCTGCTTACCGTCTGAAACCCGGAGATTCAAATTCGTTTTCAGATCATTAAACCATCCTGAAATCTCCACACGGCAGCAATACCAGCCGCTATCTTCTCTCCGTAGATCCTTTATAGTGAGCGACTCATCTCCTGCCGCAATTCTACCACCAAGACTATGTCTCTGGGATGTTACGGAAGTTACTCTCTCTCTCTCCATTTGTTTTAATCAGCTCAATTCCACAGTTCACAACACTACTCTGTCCCCGTCCCCAGCACATCTCAGTTTTTCCATATTTTCCGACAGAATAGCGGCACGGCAGTGTGATCGACCGTCCCGTGACTCCTCGCACTTCTGTTCCAGAGGCGAAGGCGACTCGACCTGAAACAATCCAGGGAAAGAAAGTTACAGATGGCGCTGAATGGGATGAGCAGACGGTGTGTGATGAGGATGGGCAACGGGAATGTGATCTATTTTACCCGCCGGTTGGCATCTGAGGAATATTACGGGAAGTTTCTACGTATTCAAAGGGATGTGGATATTATTAGGTATTTCCCACACCCTGAAACACCACCCCTCAGCTGACCCCGAGAAGGATGTGGTGATGAACCAGCATTTCTGTAGTTTTGACACATCCGATAGTCCTGCGGTAACATTTCAGAGAGCTGTTCAGTCACAGTAACGGAAACATACAGGGAAGGTACGAAGATCAGATTGTGATCTCGAGTATTGAAATCATTCTCCTCCCTTGCCATTTTGGATGTGTGATTCATTTCCCCACTCACATACCCACTGTGCTCCCAAAGCTTCACCGCCATGATCGGGGGATATTCGGTGTTCTGATCTTGTTTCTTCGTCCATTCAGATCAGCACTGATCAGTCCTCCAAGTTCACTCACCCCGTCAGTTCACCTCCCACCACTAATCTACAAAAACTGGCAGCGCCGGGGGTCACTCAGGGTCTCGGTTCTATCCCTCCCGGGTCCAACACTCCCACAGTCTCCACGTCAATTACTGCGTCCAATAGGTTAAAACAACAAGATTGAACAAGCTAATTCAATTCCTGCTTTTAGAAACATACCGAACAGAAGAAACACTATTGTCAAATGAGCCACGGAGCCAGTAAGAGCCATCGCGCCGGACACTGTGGCGGCCGCTCTCCGTGTCGCTGCACCTGATGCCGTGGCTGCGAGTTAAACTGTTGCTTCCGGCTTGTCGTGGACAAGAGTCCCTTCCACAGGAACACGGGTGTTGTTCACCGACACCCCGGAGAAATGAGGCAAATATTATTAAACACTCGGCTCCTCCCTGGCTTTACCATCAAAGTCTAGAACGCGCGGATTTCCTTCAAAGTTGCTTTTAGTTGGCCGTTTTAGGATAAATCAGTTTTTCCGATCACAGCTGTGACGCTGCATTGACAGATGTTCGTGTCTGAAATGTGCATCAGTAACACGAGTGGGCAAATTGCCAAGTGTTCGTCCGACTGGCTGGTTGAGTCCTCTCACTTTGTGTCACCATAGAACCATAGAATACTACAGCACAGCACAGGCCCTTCAGCCCTCCATGTTGTGCCGACCCATATAATCCTTTAAAAAGTACTAAACCCACACTACCCCATAATCCTCCATTTTTCTTTCATACATGTGCCTGTCCAAGAGGCTCTTAAATACCTCTAAAGTTTTAGCCTCCACCACCATCCCTGGCAAGTCATTCCAGGCACTCACAACCCTCTGTGTAAAATGATGTCTCCCCTAAACTTCCTTCCCTTAATTTTGTACACATGCCCTCTGGTGTTTGCTATTGGTGCTCTGGAAACAGGTACTGACTATCCACCCTGTCTATGCCTCTCATAATCGTGTAGATCTCTACCAAGTGTCCTCTCATTCTTCTATGCTCCAAAGGGAAAAGTCCCAGCTCTGCTAACCTTGCTCCATATGACTTGTTCTCCAAACCAGGCAACATCCAGGTAAATCTCCTCTGTACCTTCTCCATAGCTTCCACATCCTTCCTATAATGAGGTGACCAGAATTGAACACAATACTCTCAGTCTCACCAGAGATTTGTAGAGTTGCAACATGACCTCTCTACTGTTGAACTCAATCCCCCTGTTAATGAAGCCCAGCATCCCATAGGCTTTCTTAACTACCCTATCAACCTGTGCAGCAACCATGACGGATCTATGGATTTGAACCCCAAAGTCAAGTCAAGTCAAGTCGTCTTTTATTGTCATTTCAACTATAACTGCTGGTACAGCGCATAGTAAAAATGAGTCAACGTTTTTCAGGACCATGGCTTACATGACACAGTACAAAAACTATACTGAAGTATGTAATTTGAAAAAACACAGAGAAAGCTACACTAGACTACAGATCTACACTGGACTGCATAAAGTGCACAAAAACAGTACCGGCATTACAATCAATAATAAACAGGACAGTCGGGCAAGGTGTCAGTCCAGGTTTCAGGTATTGAGGAGTCTGATAGCTTGGGGGAAGAAACTGTTACATAGTCTGGTCATAAGAGCCCGAATGCTTCGGAGCCTTTTCCCAGATGGCAGGAGGGAGAAGAGATTGTATGCAGGTGCATGAGGTCCTTCATAATGCTTTTTCCTTTGCGGATGCAGCGTGTAGTGTAAATGTCCGTGATGGTGGGAAGAGAGACCCCAATGATCTTCTCAGCTGACCTCACTATCCACTGCAGGGTCTTGCGATCCGAGATGGTACAATTTCCGAACCAGGCAGTGATGCAGTTGCTCAGGATGCTCTCAATACAACCCCTGTAGAATGTGATGAGAATGGGGGGGTGGGCGATGGACTTTCCTCAGCCTTTGCAAAAAGTAGAGACGCTGCTGGGCTTTCTTTGCTATGGAGCTGGTGTTGAAGGACCAGGTGAGATTCTCCGTCAGGTGAACACCAAGAAATTTGGTGCTCTTTACGATCTCTACCGAGCAGCCGTCGAGGTTCAGTGGAGACTGGTTGCTCTATGCCCTCCTGAAGTCAACAACCATCTCTTTTGTTTTGTTCACATTGAGAGGTTGTTGGCTCTGTACCAGTCCATTAGCCGCTGCACCTCCTCTCTGTAAGCTGACTCATTGTTCTTGCTGATGAGACCCACCACAGTCGTGTCATCGGTGAACTTCATGATGAGGTTCGAGCTGTGTGTTGCAGCACAGTCATGGGTCAGCAGAGTGAACAGCAGTGGAGTGAGCACGCAACCCTGGGGAGCCCCAGTGCTCAGTGTGATGGTGTTGGAGATGCTGCTCCCAATCGGGACTGACTGAGGTCTCCCAGTCAGGAAGTCTAGGATCCAGTTGCAGAGGGAGGTGTTCAGGCCCAGTAGGCTCAGCTTTCCAATCAGTTTCTGAGGGATGATTGTGTTGTATGCTGAACTGAGGTCTATGAACAGCATTCGAACGTATATGTCTTTTGTTTCCAGGTGGGTTAGGGCCAGGTGGAGGGTGGTGGCAATGGCATCATCTGTTGAGCGGTTGGGACGGTACGCAAACTGCAGGGGGTCTAGTGAGGGGGGGGCAGCAGGGTCTTGATATGCCTCATGACGAGCCTCTCGTAACACTTCATGATGATGGATGTAAGTGCAAGGGGACGGTAGTCATTTAGGCAGGACACTGAAGACTTCTTCGGCACGGGGACGATGGTGGCGGCCTTGAAGCACATTGGAATGGTGGTGCTGCTCAGGGAGATGTTGAAGATGTCAGTGAGAACATCTGCTAGCTGGTCTGCACATCCTCTGAGCACTCTACCAGGGATGTTGTCTGGTCCAGCAGCCTTCCGTGGGTTGACCCTGCACAGGGTTCTTCTCATGTCAGCCACAGAGAGACACAACACTTGGTCATTTGCAGGAGGGGTGGACTTCCTCGCCGCTACGTCATTTTCTGCCTCAAACTGGGCGTAGAAATTATTCAGCACATTTGGGAGGGAGGTATCGCCTGCACAGTCAGGTGATGTTGTCTTGTAATTGGTGATGTCCTGGATGCCCTTCCACATGCGCCACGTGTCACCGTTATCTTGGAAGTAACTGTGGATTAGCTGGGCATGTGCATGCTTTGCCCCTCTGATGGCTCAGGACAGCTTGGCTCTTGCTGTTGTTAAAGCGGCCATATCGCCTGCTCTGAAGGTGGAGTTGTGGGATCTCAGCAGTGCACGCACCTCTGCGGTCATCTGTTTGGCACGTATAGTGATGGTCTTGGACAGAGTAATATCATCAATGCACTTGCTGATGTAGCTGGTCACTGATGCTGTGTACTCCTCTAAGTTGGTGGAGTCGCCAGTCAGTGTGCTCAAAGCAGTCTTGAAGAGCAGAGATGGCTCCTGCTGGCCAGGTTTTCACCTGCTTCTAAACTGGTCTGGAGCACCTGACGAGCTGTCTGTATGCTGGGATTAGCATAACAGAGATGTGGTCTGAGTATCCAAGGTGGGGGCGGGGTTTTGCCCGTTATGCATTGGGAATGTTTGTGTAAACCAGGTCCAATGCATTCTCCCCCCTCGTTGCAATGTCCTCATACTGATGGAATTTGGGGAGTACTGACTTAAGGTTTGTGTGGTTAAGATCACCGGCAACAATAAACAGTCCATCATGATGTGCTTTCTGCCGTTTGTTAATAGCCCCGTATAGTTCATCCACACTCTTAAGTAACTGACCATTAGTTCTGTACTCTGGTTTGTCCTTCCAAAATGCATCACCTCACACTTGTCTGGATTGAACTCCATCTGCCATTTTTCTGCCCAACTCTGCAGCCTGTCTATATCCTCTTGTAACCTTCAACAACCTACAGCTCCATCCACAAATCCTCCAATCTTCGTGTCATCCACAAAATTACTCACAGATCCTTCTGCCTCTACATCCAGGTCATTTATAAAAATCACAAATAGCAGGGGTCCCAGCACAGATCTCTGCAGCACTGCACTAGTCACTGACCTCCAGGCAGAATACCTTCCTTCCACAACTACCCTCTGCTTTCTTCCTTTAAGCCAATTTTTTATCCAAACAGCCAAGGTTCCTCTATCCCATGCCTCATGACTTTCTGGATTAGTCTCTCATGAGGGACCTTGTCAAATGCTTTGCTAAAGTCCATGTAGACCACATCCACTGCCCTACCCTCATTAATTTCTCTTGTTACCTCTTCAAAGAACTGAATCAGGCTCGTGAAGCACGATCTTCCCTTCACAAAGCCATGTTGACTATCCATGAGTAGATTGTACTTCTCCAAATGCTCATAGATCCTATCTTTAGGAATCCTTTCCAGTAGTTTATATACCACAGATGTAAGACTCACCAGTCTATAGTTCCTAGGTTTCTCCCTATTACCTTTTTTAAACAAATGAACTACATTTGCCATTCTCCAGTCCTCCGGCACTTCCCCTGCAGCAAAAGAGGATTCAAAGATCATAGCTAATGCTCCTGTGATCTCGTCTCTCAATTCCCACAACAACTTGGGGTGTATCATATCTGGCCCTGGGGATTTATCAATCTTAATGTTTTTAAAAGATCCAGCACTGCTTTTTTAATCTCCACATTGTCCAGCACACAGGCCCGCTCTACTTTGACCTCATCCTGATCAAGGTCCTTTTCACTTGTGAATACTGAAGCCAAGTATTCATTTAGGACCTCCCCAACCACCTCCACTTCCAGGCGCATGTTGCCCTCTTTATCCTTTAGTGGTCCCATTTTTGTTCTCAACATCCTCCTCTTCTTCACATACGCATAGAATGCCTAGGGGTTCACCTTAATCCTACGTGCCAAGGCCTTCTCATGTCCCCTTCGAGCTCTCCTAAGTCCTTTTTTAGCTCCTTCCTGGCTACCCTATACTTCTCATGAGCCCCTCCTACTTCCTGCTTCTTATATCTAACATATGCTTCCTTTTTCCTCTTGATAAGTTGCCTCACGTGTTTCATCAGCCACGGTTCCCTTTTCCTACCATTTTTTCCTTGTCTCAGTGGGACAAACCTATCCTGAACCCAGCTCAAGTGGTCCCTAAACTTCTCCCACATTACTTCTGTGCTTTCCCCTTTGAACACCTATTTCCAATTAACTCTCACTGGTTCCTGCCTCATCCCTTCATAGTTAGCCCTTCTCCAGTTAAGCACTTTACCATTTTGTCTGTTTTTATCCCTTTCCATAGCTATGCTGAAGCTAAGGGAGTTGTGGTCACTCTCACCAAAATGCTCCCCCACCAAGATGTCCGTCATCTGACCAGGTTCATTACCCAGAACTAGTTCCAGTATAGCCTCTCCTCTCGTCGGCCGGTCCACATACTGTGTCAGGAATCCTTCTTGAACACACCTGACAAATTCAGCCCCATCTATCCCCCTTGCACTCAGGAGGTGCCAGTTAATATGAGGGAAGTTGAAATCACCCATAACTACTACCCTGTATTTCCTGCACCATTCTAAAATCTGCCTGCTTATCTGCTCCTCAGTGTCCCGAGGGCTACTTGGGGGCCTAAAGATGGCTCCCAGCACAGTGATTGATCCCTTCCTATTTCTGACTTCCACCCAGACTGACTGTATGGACACTCCTTCTGCAGCGTCCTCCCTTTCTATAGCCGTGATACTATCCCTGACCAGTAATGCCACTCCCTCCCCGTTCTACCTCCAATCCTATTCCTTTTAAAACACCTGATCCCTGGGACCTGCATCATCCAATCCAATCCAATCCTGTCCTCCAACTAAGTTTCAGTAACAGCCACAACATCGTAGTTCCATGTACTAATCCATGCTCTAAGTTCATCCTCCTTGTTCCTAATACTCCTAGCATTGAAATAGACACATTTCAACCCCTTTAACAGGCTACAATTATGTTCTGTCCCCTGCCTGTCCTTCCTCATCAACTCAGAACTCTTAGCATTATGCCCTTGTCCTTCTACCTTAATCCCTGCACTCACCTTCTGATTCCTCCCCCCCCCCCCACCAAACTAGTTTAAACCCTCCCAACAGCTCTATCAAACCTGCCCACCAGGATATTGGTCCCCCTGGGATTCAAGTGCAACCCGTCTTTTTTGTACAGGTCACAACCACCCTAAAAGAGGTTCCAATGATCCAGAAGTCTAAATCCCTGCCTCCTGCTCCAATCCCTCAGCCACACATTTATCCTCCACCTCATTCTATTCCTATTCTCACTGTTGCGTGACACAGGCAGTAATCCCAAGATTACTACCTTTGAGGTCCTGCTTCTCAACTTCCTTCCTAACTCCCTGTAGTCTTCTTTCAGGACCTCTTCCCTTTTCCTACCTATGTCATTGGTACCAACATGTACCACAACCTCTGGCTGTTCTCCCTCCTACCACAGGATATCTTGGCCGCGATCAGAAACATCCCGGACCCTGGCACCTGGGAGGCAAACTACCATCCAAGTTTATTTCCTGTGTCCACAGAATCACCTGTCTGGATCCCTAACTATAGAGTCCCTATCACTACTGCCTTCCTCTTCCTTTCCCTACCCTTCTGAGCCACAGGGCCATACTCTGTACCAGAGGCACGGCCACTGTCGCTTCCTCCAGGTATGCTGTCCCCTCCAACAGTATTCAAACAGGAGTACTTATTGTGAAGGAGTACAACCGCAGGGGTACTCTCTAGACCCTGACTCTTCCCCTTCCCTCTCCTGACTGTGACTCATTTCTCTGTCCCCTGTTGCCCCCGGAGTGACCACCTGTCTGTAACTCCTCTCTATCACCTCCTCACTTTCCCTGACCAGATGAATGTCATCAAGCTGCAGCTCCAGTTCCCTAACACGGTCCTTTAGGATTTGCATCTCAATGCACCGGGTGCAGATGTGGCTGTCCGGGACACCAGGTGACTCCAGGACCTCCCACATCTGACACCGACCACAGAAAACTGGCCTCACACACATACTACCTCCTTTTGCAATCAACAACTGCCTCACCTCGACCCATTACCGCCAAAGTTCTTTGAGCCAAAGCCCTTTCACTCTGCTGCCTCTCACCCCACCGCCTGCTCCCAATGCTGCCTGCTGGATTGGGCTGCCTTCTTTCTAAACTGTTCACGCTCACCTGGCTGTCACTGTCTCAGCTGTCACATCTGAATGTTTCGTACGTGAAGGGAACGGAGGGTGAAGTAGAGAGTGAGAGAGAGATCAAGAACCCAAGTAAGGTGACTCCACTATTTTCTGTTGTAACTTCAGCCTGGTCGGCACTGGCAATCGAAATCTGGCCTGTCAACCCAGTTCAAGATTGGAGTCAAGGTCATTTATTGGTGAGGAGTGAAGGGACTTTCAATCTTTGTCCAACTGTGAAGAGGCTTAATGGTGGCACAAGAGTCTCTGAACTGCAAATTGTAGCCCCAGTTTTACTTTATTCAATCGTGCTGTAATAAGGATTAACACTGGGAGTGATACAGTGCTGTGGTCAAACTTGGTACCCGGGCTGCCTACATCAGATGTCTGGTGCACTTCCCAGGCAGCTCAGAGATCAAGGAGAGATGAAGATCAGACCCAGTAATTTGGGGGGACTGGCTGATAGATGTACGGAAGAAAGGTCAACGAGGTGGGGAGGCAGTGGGAGATGGGGAAGTGATCGGAAGCATGGAGTGTGAGAAAGGGTGAGCAGGGAAAATGGTCCGTGATAATAACCTGAGAAGAGATGAACAGAAACAACAAAACCAAACTGATTTACCCTAGTCAGTGTAGTTAGTTAGTGTTCACGAGGAACAACTGTAATTAAATGTAATGCAGGGATTGATAATGATTTACATTGCATCATTAAAGCTCCAAAACATTCAGCCTGACATAATTGGATGTAACACAAAAGAATGGAGGGATTAGGATGGTGATTTACAGAGTGATCACAGTGATTCAAAGAAAATGAACCAAAGGGTGACGTGGAGGAATTTCTGTGAGGATTAGCGGATTTTATTCAGTGTCCACCCATCTTTAACCATAAAAATGGTCCAAAATTAACAACAGAATGATGTTCATGGAGGTTGTGAGGGTAAACGGAGACAGAGAAGATTAACTCTCACACAGTGACAGCAGCAATGTAACAGCGGCAGTGTCAGAGTGATGAAGATTCAGGTTTATTCTCACTGGCATTTGTCATGAAATGTGTTGTTTTGCGGCAGCATTACAGTCCAAGACATCAAGTTAATGTCAGGTAGAAAAATGAAATGGGCAAATTATGAATAACAAGGTAAAGTTCATGGACCATTCAGAAGTCTGGAGGGAAAAAAAAACTTTTCCTCAATGCTGAGTGAGTGTCGTCAAACAACTGTACCTCCTACCTATTGGAAATGCCCCTGACGGTGGGAACCCTAATCAAAGTTCAAGGTAAATATATTATTAATGTACATAAATTGCGTAGCCATTTGGAACAAAGAATTGTCCCTGTTGTTTCCGGTAGGATGGAAATTAGTGTGGGGTTAAAAGCGTGTCCCAATACGTGCTTGGGCCATTATCGAGTCCATAAGGGGTCGTGAGTGGGCGCAGTGTTAATTGTTTTTGCAACACCTGTGCAGCGCTCGCCTTATCTCCTGTGACTGGTCGCCGCACTCTTCATGAGAAAAATCAAATTCCATAATACTGCACCAGGTGCTCCTAAGCCATTAGAAGCACTAGACATCGAAAGGAGGCAGCGAATAGAAAACACACACTTCCCGAGATAAGCTTTGTTTATAAAAACACGATATACAAAATATTTACACGAGTAAGAACAATTCAAAATTCCAACATTCTGTTAGGTTGTAAATCTCAGATATCAAGAGAAACCAAATTCCCGTTAGTTAGAATCATTGATATTCATTAGAGTGACCTTTATACTCCAATTTCTCTAACTAATTAGATCTAGTGTTATTACCTGTTTAAAGGTTTACAGACTAACCTTTTTATTTATCCCTAGTTAGAAATTTGTAATCTTATTTTGATATTTTTCCAAACGGGTTGTAGTTTCAGACAATTTTATAAGATTATATACCTGGAAACTAGGTCTCACCGAAAAAAATATACGAATTGTTGGATTGCAAGAAGGAGCTGAAAATGGAGATTTAACAGTTTACTTTGGTGAGCTCTTTCATACTCTATTTCCGACCATTTTATCACAGCTGTCTGCTATTGAAAGAGCATATAGAGTGTTTACTTGGAAATTTAAAGATTCAACCAGACCAAGATCTATTCTGGTTTGTTTTCATCACTTTAAAATTAAAGATCAAATAATGCAACAGGCAAGAAAACAGAGAGTTTTCAGATTCAACGAGTCTGAGCTCCGTTTTTATGAAGATCTTCCGAAAGAAGTAATGAAACAAAAATCAAGATTTGCTTTGATAATGAAACAAGCATATGATAAGAAACTATTTTCCTCTTTGAATTACCTGACAAGAATGAAAGTTTTTCCTCCTAATTCTTCTCCACGCATTTTCAAAAGCCGCACTGGATTTTGTCTAGGCTATACCTGTCACTGTCACTGACGCTACTACCGAATGAACTTTCTGAAAAGCTGTTTGATTATCTGTATATTATTTACATTTCTAAAAGAAGGTATATGCAAGTTATTTGGATATTTCATTGAGAAATTATTAAAAGAAGATAAGAAAACCTGCTCATTATTGCAGCTTACTGGATTTTTTTTGGAAAGAAGATTTACAGTTCAAGTTTGACTGTGGAAATGGCTAATTAGATATTTGACTGAGAAAAGAGGATAAAATGATTTGTTCCTTTTATCTAATATTTGATTTGATGTTTCTTTTTGTTGTTTCTTAATTTACTAATTGGTAGTTTTTTTCCTACTAATAGGGTTTCTTTTTATTTATAGATCCGAGAGGGTTTAGTTACATGATATTACTAATTAATATTTTTGTAAATCTAATTCGGTTAAATATAGAATTAACCTCTATTTTATCTGTTTTATTATAGCGTCCTATAACCAAATTTAAAATTTCCTTGGGGATTTAAAGCTAAATTTAAGATGGTGCTGGTTTTTCTCTCTAAGAGATTATATTATTTTGGTTCTTTTTTGGTTTAATACACGATGGAATGTAAACACTCTCCTTTGCTGAGACGTTACTGTCTTTCTTGTCAGGTGATTTTATTTTTTTGTGTGCTCACTGGGGGGAGGGAGAGAGGAGACTGACAGAGCAGCCCATGGCTTTGTATTCTGTTTTAGTTCGCTTGCCTTTTTTTCGGGCTTTTGGGAGGGTGGGTGGGTCTAGAGTTAGGAGATTTTCCCACTGGGTGGTTCCAGAGCATGCGTGTTTTTTATATGGTTTTATTCTTCATCACCACCATTATGAGAATCCCGTATTGGTATGTGTTCTGCCCATGTATAAAGTAAATTAGAATAAAATTATAGTATGGCAGTTAAACAGATTAATGTAATAAGTTGGAATGCACGTGGTTGGAATCATCCTATTAAACGAAAAACTTTTAAAATTATTAATTGATTCCAACCTGATATAATTTATGCTCAGGAGATGCATATCAACGCAGAAGTTCAAAAGAGATTTTTTCGCTGGTGGAATGGAATACAAATCCATGCTACTTCTCAGAGCAAAACTAAGGGCGTGTCTATCTTTATTAAATCTAATATATTTGCTCAACAGGATATTGAATCAGATTCTAATAGTAGATTTTTAATTGTTAAATGAGAGATTTGTAATAGAAAGGTTGTTTTGGTTAATTTGTATGGTCCTAATTTAGATGATCATTTAAAAAAAATATTTGCTTTATTACAGAATTTAAGTGAATATATCTTGATAATGGGTGGGGATTTTAACTGTTATTTAAATCCTATAACTGACAAGAGCTTAACTAATCAGCAACTTCCAAATAGTTCTGCGTCAGTTATTAACTCCTTTTTGACCAATTTTGAGTTGATCGAATTATGAAGGTATTTCCACCTTGATAACAGAGAATATTCCTTTTTTCGCATGTCTATAAAAAAATATTCGAGGATTGATTATATGATAATTTATCCCTGCCTTTTGCCTAATGTTAAAAGCTGTGAATATGACGCTATTGCTATATCTGATATGCGCCTTTGAGTTTGTTCTTTGAATTTGATGATGTCATTTTTGCCCGTCCACCGTAGCGCATGTTTCAGACTTTATTGCAATACCCTGACTTTATTAGTTTTATCGAAAGCCAGATAGAAGAATTTTTTTCTTTTTAATGATATAGGAGGTATGTCTAAATTAGTTATATGGGATACATTCAAAGCATTTTAACGTGGTCAGGTTATTTCTTAATCAGCTAAACTTAAAAAGCAGACTAAAGCAGAACTAGATAAAATTTCAAAACAAATTAAAGATTTAGATAGTATCTATGCGACTTCCCCTAATATTGACTTATTTTAAAAAGTGTGGAACTTCAATCACAATATAACCTATTATTAACTCATTCAATTGAAGGTTATCTACACAAGTTAAAGAGCCAATTTTATGTGTTTGGAGATAAAAATAATAAATTACTTGCATCTCAATTAAAATTGGCTGGAGCCAAAAGGCAAATTTTGAAAATTCGTACAAAGGATGGTATCCTGGCTCAGGAATACGAAGAAATTAATAAGATTTTTCAAGATTTTCATACTGAATTTTATAAATCTCAATGTCCAGTAGACTCTTCTGAAATGACTGCTTTGTTACGAAAGATTGCTTTTCCTAAAATTTCTGCTGAGGATCAAAAAACTGTTGATGCCCAAATTACTGAATCTAAAATTCATAAAGCTACTTTTTTCAATGCAATCTGGTAAGGCCCTGGGACTTGATGATTATCCTCTAGAATTTTATAAAAAATTTGGAAAATTGATTTCTCCACATAAGTTGCAGATGTTTAAAGATCCTTTTGTGAACAGGGCTATACCCTCTGCTTTTTATGAGGCTTCAATTTCTTTAATTCTCAAAAAGGATAAAAATCTTACTCATCTTGCCTCATACAGACCTATTTCATTATTGAATGTTGATGCTAATATTCTCTCAAAGATAATGGCCAATCAGTTGGAGAATATTTTGGGTAAGATCATTTTTAAAGATCAAACAGGCTTTATAAAGAGCCGTTATTCATTTTCAAATGTTCGGAGACTATTTACCATTATATATTCACCCTCTTCTAAAACTCCACAATGCGTTGTATCTTTCGATGCTGAAAAAGCATTTGATCGAGTCGAATGGGAATATTTATTTAGTGTTTTAGAAAAATTTGGTTTTGGTATTAATTTTAATAATTGGATTAAAATGATATATAAAGCTCCTATTGCTACTGTTGTCACTAATAACTGTAGGTCTCCTTTTTATCAGCTATCATGGGGGACAACTCAAGGTTGTCCATTAAGTCATTTGTTATTTAATTTAATATTAGAATCCCTTGCTATTGTTCTTCGTGAAGCCAAAAAATATTCATGGGATTTTTGTGAATGAGACCATTCACAATATTGATGATTTATTGGTATATATATCTAAGCCTGAAGAATCTATTCCTGCTTTGCTAAAATTATTTGACAAATTTGGAGATTTTTCAGGATATAAAATAAATTTTAGTACAAGTGAATTACTTCCTTTAAATGTATCTGTCTCTATATATGATAATAATGCTTTTAAAGTTACGGATTCTTTTAGATATTTAGGTGTAATAATTACTAAAAAAAAAATAAGGATCTTAATAAAGCCAATTTTCCTCCTTTAGTCGACTATATGAAGTACTCATTTAGTAGATGGAGCCCACTTACATTTTCCTTGTTGGTTGTATTCATGTAGTTAAAATGATGATTTTACCAAAAAAAATTTATACTTATTTCAGAATATTCCTTTTTTTTGACTAAGAAGTTTTTTTGATTGGATTGAATCTATTATTCTTTCTTTTATTTGGGATAATAAAAAGCCAAGAATTAGTAAATGTCATTTACATAAGTTGAAAAAGGACTGAGGTCTAGCTTTGCCTAATCTAAGAATGTATTATTGGGCTGTTAATTTGCAAAATATATTCTTTTTGTTATATTGGGGTGATAGGAGTGATCGGCCAATTTGGGTAGACCTGGAACTGAGAGCTGTGAAACAGTTTTATTTAACTTTGTTATTAGGAGTTGCCCTACCTATACAATTAGTTAAAGCTGCTAATTTAAACCTATATCCGGTGGTTAAGCACTCTTTACAAATTTGGCTCCAGTTCTGCAATTTTTTTAATCTTAAAAAATTTAAACTTTGTAGTGTAGCCCCCTGGGTCACCTCAGGCTTGCTCAACTCACTTCCATCTAGGGGCAGCAGCCTTTAGCCCCGCCAAACTGGATAATCAGCTTGTGTGGATGCTGTGTGATCTCCCCACCCTGCCAAATAACAGACAGTACACCATATGCGATTAAATGATTACACTTTATAGATCTTACTGAATCGAAGTGATTAATAATGATACAGTATATATGAAGAAAAAGAAAAATAAAGGTGCCAAACTTATCCAACAACCATTGGAGCTAAATTAATGAAGTCTTCTGGCCACCATTCGATCCCCTCCGAACTCCTCGACTCGTAGCTCAGGACCACCCAAAGTGATCAACCAAGCACGTCTGTCCTTGTCTCCTCCCCTCGCCGAACGTCCTGACCTGGACCCCCACTCTGAGTCCGTTCCTCGCCCAGCTTAGAGTTTTGCGTCTTCTCTCTCTCTCTCTCTCTCTCTCTCTCTCTCTCTCTCTCTCTCTCTCTCTCTCTCTCTCTCTCTCTCTCTCTCTCTCTCTCTCTCTCTCTCACTCTCACTCTCACTCTCACTCTCACTCTCACTCTCACTGTCACTCTCACTCTCACTCTCACTCTCACTCTCACTCTCACTCTCACTCTCACTCTCTCACTCTCACTCTCTCAGACCCTTGCGCTGACTCTGCAAAAGCCCACCAACAATAGCTTACAGACTCAGAACAGGGAGAATAACATTAATCCTAATTGGTTAACAAATGAATACAATTCTCATTATCAGTAATTCTAAACCCAAACAAGCTGCCAGAGAAATCAATTATCATAACAAAGAAGCATTCCTACTTTTAACAAAACAAAGAAACCATTTTGATTAACATATGCAGTGGCAAAGAAAAAGAAGGAAACCCTTATACCAATAAGAAACCCCCTTATAGTAGTATAATTTATTGTAATTACTTTTTTAAACCTTCCTGGAGTGATCCAATTTTTTTAACCTAGAAAAATAAAGGTATTATTTCTTTTCTGGATTTATTTAAAGAAGGCAGATTGATGCCTTTTGAACAATTAGTCGATAAATATTCTCTCATATTCACACTTTTTACAATACCTTCAAGTTTGACATTTTTACAAAAATATTTAAGTAATTTTCCTTACATATTGGAGGCTGACTTGTTAGATACTATTATGAATATGAACTCTTCGATGACAGGTTCTATTGGAAGAATTTATAATTTATTATTACAATGGGATAAGCGTCCTTTACTTAAGTTTAAACAGGATTGGGAGAGGGAACTCAATTTGACTTTTATATGGGAGGATTGGATGCGGATTCTGAAGCTGGTTCACACTTCTTCAATCTGTGCTAGTCAATCACTGATTCAATTTTAAATTGTACATCATTACCATTTGACGAAGGAGAGACTTTCTAAAATATTTCCCAATGTTGACAAGTATTGTGATAGAAGTAAAACTGAGATAGGTACACTGACACATATGTTCTGGTCATGTTCTATATTAAAACAATTTTGGAAGTCAGTCTTTTTGACAATTTCTAAACCACACAGAATCAATTTACAACCTAATAAATTGACTGTGCTTTTTGGAATAATTCCTCAAAATATCCGTGGTGTTTCTGTGTCTTACCAACATGTGATTGCATTTGTTACACTGATAGCTAGGAGGCCATCCTGTTGAAATGGAAGGATATATCAGCTCCTACTTTGACACAATGGTTCTCTCAAGTGATGCTGTGTCTTAGCTTGGAGAAAATTAGAAGTTGAACCTTTGAACCTTTATTTGATTTTGAGAAGAGATGGGGCTCATTTGCTCGTTATTATCATTTCAGTTAACTGATAGATTTCATCCACGATCTAAGTGTAATTTTTTTTTGATATATCTTTTTTTCTTCTTGGCGGTTTGATGTTTATTTTTAGAAGCTTTTTGTATGACGCATGGCTCCGGGGTTGTACCTCCAATGGGTTTCTTTTTTTTCTCTCATTTTTTCTTGCTTAGTAGGGTTTTTTATTCACCCACAAAAATTTTCAATCTTTAAGATAGTTTCCTTTTTTGAGGCATTGTAAGTGTTGTTACTTCGATGTACTTGTGCTATTTTTGAATAATAATAACAATTAAAAGATTTGAAAGAAAACTAATTGAATTCTTATTTATGGTTACTTCAGTTTCAGTTCAGCTCAGTATGTCTACAATTCAAATTGAAAAATTATACATATCCATACAGCGTAACTCCTTTCATGACAATTCTCTCACACTACTATTTTTAAACAAAGTAAATCTCATTCATTAATTATCAGTCTTTGCAAAACTAATCAGTTTTTGTAGAAAATCAAATTCAGATCTTTCGATTGAAAATAAACTTATACCTACAACCGTTTTAAATCTTCTACATCATGAAACATTTTGTTTCCGCGCTGTTTCTTCTAACTTGGGTGGCTCGCCATCTTGTTTCTTGTTTAGTTGGATGAAATATAGTTGATAATCCATGGAAAGTTGGTTCACAAACTTCTTGAACCAAACCCTTGGAGTGATTTAACAGAACTATTTCCCAGTTACACGGTAGAGGTCTTGAACACTGGTGTTTACCGATATTGCTTCATTACAGCTGCTGCTTGTTATAGCCGTAGCTTCAATAGATCTTTTATCGCCATCGTCTCTCCTTCAGGAGTTTCACCCTTAGTCATAGGGTAAAGATACTCACTAATAATTCCACTTAAAAGTAGTTTTATATCTTTATTTTCTAATCATTTTTGCTGTGATTCTCTCACTTTCCCACACTGCATTAGCCACACCTTGTTCCTACATAACCATTTTTTCCTCCATAAGTTCTTTAAAAAAACAGTATACCTCATTTTCATCCCTCCACAAGTGGAGCTTTCTAACATGACATATTTGGGTTTAATTAACCTGTGTTACTCCTCCCCCCACATTTGAATTTATGCAAGTCCCTTTGCATACGGTTGTAGGTTGCCCTGGGTTTGGATTGTTCAGCATATGCGAAATCTGGAAGAGGCTCCACAATGGCTGAACTCATAGCTTGGAAAATGGACTGAATTATTGTCAGTAAAGGATTTCCTAGCTTAGGATATGCTAGAGTTCTGGGTTTTTCTCTATGTCTAGAAGACCTTCTGAGTTCAGGCTCTTCCTTGAGAGAATTTTCATTTGTCGTATCTTTTCAAGTCAACATTTCATCACGTGACTTTTTCTCGTTGCACCTCAGACTCATTTGGGATTGATGAAAGTTTCAGACTTCTTTCATCAGGTAGGATATGCTGATTATACATTTCCTCATTTGTTGTTTCTTCCACCGGAGTTTCTTCAGGAGTGACAGGTAAGTGGATTCCCCTACATCAGGTAAGTAACTTGCTTTTCTTTGGGATTCCAGCACTGGATCTGCAACCAGAGTGGTTGTATGTGGCTGGTTTGGTTTTGGGTTGGAGCCTACAATACTTTTGTGTAACTGTTCACAAGTTTCTCGACTCCTAGAAGGTTCATCTTCAATGTCAAGTCTTGGTTTGAGGTAATAAACATCATCATCCTCTTCAGAGTCTATTGGATTTTCTTCCTCTCCAACTGACTTTTCAATCTTAGTACTACGAGTTGTGTACTTGCGAACAGGGAAGGAGAAAGTTGTTCATTGTTTTCATAGGAGGAAGTCAGCAAGGGAGCAATAGATTCCTATGTAATGTTCGTATGGGTCCATACTGGTTCTCAGGATGTATCTTGTAGACAGGCAGATCACCAGCTTGGCTCAACTTACATAGACTATTTCTTCCCACTTATTGGTAAGTTTGTTTTTACCCCCTGGGCGTACATTCCTTATTAGCACTCTGACTCCTTTTCTCAACTCTGAAGCTGTCACATGTTTGTCATATCTGGTCTTCTTTTGTTCTGCCATTTTGTGTGATTTTCCCGTAGCCATCTTGAAGCTTTCTTCAAGATGTGATTTTATATTTTGTACACACTGAGAGTGTGATGGACCATGTTTGTCTTTTAAGAGTAGTCTGAATGCTGAGTCAGCTGGAAGTCTGGGTTGTCGTCCGCACATCTATTCATATGGACTAAAGCCAATCATCTCATTCCTAGTACAATTATAAACATGGGCTAGGGGCTTCACAGGTTCTTGCCAGCTACTTTTATATTTCAACTTCAGGGCTCCCAACATATTCAAGAGGGTCCTGGTAAACCTCTCCATGGGGTTTCCTTTAGGATGATATTGTGTAGTTCTGACTTTCTGAACTCCAACTGTCTCACACAATTCTTTATTCGGCTCAGATTTGAAGTCAGGGTCTCTATTGCTGTGTATGCACTCAGGATAAGCATAATGCGGGAATAATGCTCCTATTGGCTCTTCACAAGCACATTGGATTTTCGGTTGGGCGTCAGAATAACTGAAGCATATTTAGTAAAATGTTCTTATATTAGTAACACATCTTTTGTGTTACTTTCATCGGGTTCTTTTTTTTGTAATTTATTTTTTAATAGAAGTTCCTCAGACAAACATTTCCATAAGATGTATTTCAGACATTGTACATATATATCACAAATCTCCACAAAGTATTTATCTGGGGTATACAGTTATAGAAAAGAGTGGAAAGAAAAAACAAGCAAAAGGCAAGAACTATGTACAAGTAGGGAGTGATCTTTTTTCTTTACAACAGATTCATTGATTTGTGAGAATAAAATCAGGCCTATGAGGCATTATGTAGTTAAACCATTTTTCTCAGTATGAATCAAATTGTTCCAGCATATGATTAAAAGATGCTGTTATCTTCTCCATTTTGTAAATTTCCATTGTAATTTCCATCCATGTATTTAAAGTTGGGCTCTCCTGTGATACCCATTTCCTAATAAGAGTCTTTTTACCAGCCACCAACAGTATATTCATTAAATATTTATCTCTTTTCAACCATTCTTGAGGTATATATCCAAAATATATGGTGTTACTCTCCAAGGGTATTTCACATTTAAAGATGTCTTGTAGGGCATTGTGTATCCCCCTCCAATAGTTTTTAATAACAAGGCAGTCCCAAAAAATATGATAATGATTTGCATTTTGATTTCCACAATTTCTCCGGCAAACAGGGAGGTTACTATCATAATGGGATTTTGGAGAGGGTGTAATAAAATATTTTATCAAATTTTTCCATCCAGACTCCCTCCATTTCTATGAATTGGTACACTTCCATTGATGTCTCCATATTGTTGTCCATTCTTCCTCAGATATAATTATACATCCTTCCATCTCCCACTTTGTTTTAATGTATGAAGTTGAATGTGTTTTAAGATTTAACAACCCCTTATACATGCTAGAAATTATTCTACTGCCATTATCTGAATTATATGCTTTTCTAAAGAGCTCTATCAAGCATGTATTTGCCTTGGTTAGATATTTAAGCATCTTATTAACATATTGTCGCATCTGTAAATACCGATAAAAATCTTGTTTTTCTAATGTGTTTTTCTTTAAGCATTTCAAAACTGAACAGTGTTCCTTCTTTCATTATGTTGCAAAGAACTGTTATTGCTTTAGCTGTCCAGTCCTTAAATCTAATATCCAATTTATTTGGTGTAAAATCAGAGCCATATGCACACCATTTAAGAATTGCAATATCTCCCTCTATGTTATATTCTTTTATAGCAGTTTTCCATATTTTAAGAGTCAATTTCACCCATGGGTTATCAATAGTATTTATGTACCTTTGCAGGTTGTTATCAGCCAAAATTGTTTGTGTGGGGATGGGAATTACCTGCTCCTCAATGTTTTTCCATTGAGCGTCATATGATGGGTTGCACCAACATATCTCAGCTCTCAACTGTGCTGCAAAATAATGATCTCTAAGAGAAGGCAAGCTGCATCCCCCCTTTTCCTTTGCTAATTGCAAAGTTTTGAGACGAACTCTAGGCCTTTTACCCTGCCAAATATAGCTTGATAGCATCTTGTTCCATTCATTGAATTGATTTTGATTAATCTCTATTGGTAGAGTCTGAAAGAGATATAACAGTCTGGGCAGTAAATTCATTTTAATAGACTCAATCCTTGAACTGAGACTGAAAAAAGGAATCAGGCTCCATCTTGCCACATCTTCCTTAACTTTTTTTTATATAAAGGCTGATAATTACATTCTGATAATTTTGTCAAATCTTTTGGCATAATGATGCCCAGATATTTGCCCAGGGTTATCGGCTTTCGATTTCTCTTGGTGGGCTATAGTAATATGAAAGTAATTGAGTTTTATCTATGTTGATCTTATATCCTGATAATTGACCATATTCTTCAAATGATGGCATCAATTTAGGTAAAGAGTATGTTGGTTGCCCCAGATAGATCAAAATGTCATCCGCATAACAAGCCAATTTATGCTCTGTCCCTTTAATAGTAATTCCCCTGATATCTTTATTTTGTTTGATGTATTGAGCTAATTGTTCCAGATATAGCGCGAAGAGTAGTGGTGACCATGCACAACCCTGTCTCGTGTCTCTTTCTAGGGTAAGACTATTTGATAAATATCCATTGATTTTAATTCTAGCAGTAGGATTGTCATATAGTGTCTGTATAGTTATAATAATTGTGTCTTGGAAACCAAATCTATGTAAAACTCTGTAAAGGAAATTCCAATTAACTGAATCAAATGCTTTTTCAGCGTCTACGCTTATCACTATCGCTTCAATTTTATTTTTTTGATATGATCCACAATGTGAAGTGTCCTTCGTATATTGTCTTGCATCTGGCGTTGTCATATAAAACCTGTCTGATCATTACGTATCAGTATGGGTAGAAACTCCTCTAATCATTTGGCCATGATGGAGGTAAATAACCTATAATTTTTCATTAAGAATGGATATTGGTCTAAATGACCCGCATTCCCTTTTATCCTTGCCTTCTTTCTGTATAGCTGAGATTATCTCTTCCTTCCAACTGGGTGGCATTTGTGCCTTTTTTAGAGCCCAATTCAGTATGGAGAGAAAACAGGAATTAACTCATTTTTAAATTCTTTGTAAAACTCTGCCATATCCCCATCTGATCCTGGTGACTTGCTTAATTTAAGCCTACTAATTGCAGCTGTTATTTCAACTTCAGTTATGTCAGCAGTCATCTTTCTATTTTGTTCTTCGCTTAAAGTGGGTAACTCTAGAGAATTCAAGAAGGTGTCAATTTGGGTTATGCTTCCCCCAGAACTTTGGAATATAGCTTTTTGTAAAACACTTCAAAAGCTTCTTGAATTTCATTTAGCTTATTTTTCATCATTTTCATTCTTGAGTTCCTAATTCTATGAATTGTATTTTCTGCTATCTTTTTTTCAGTTTCCATGCCAGTATTTTCATAGATTTTGACCCACTTTCATAATGTCTCTGTTTCAGAAACATTAAGTTTTTCCTGATTTCTTGCAGAGCCAATTTATTTATTTCATTCCTAATTCTTTTAATTTTAATTCTAATTTTAATTTTAATTTCTTTTATTTTCCTGTGCCAAATTCAATTTGTGTTTTTTCTCCAGTTCTTTCAGCTTATTTTGTAATTCCTTTAATGTTTATTCCTTATTTTTTTCTTATATGAAGATATCACTATAATTTTCCCTCTTAAGAATGCCTTCAGAGTATCCCATAAAATGGGAGATGAAACCTCTCCATTATCATTAAATTCTATGTAGAGAACAATTTCTTTTTTAATTTGTTCCTTAATGTACGGATCATTGAATAGACTTGAATTTAGTTTCCAAATAGTGTTCTTTTGTTGTGGGTCAAAATCAACAGGTAAATATATTGTGCATGGTCACTTACATCTATTGTCCCAATTCCACAGGTGTTTATTTTGTCTTTGTCTTTTCCAAATGTTATGAAATAGTCTATTCTTGTATATACAGAATGTGAAGCAGAATAATGAGTGTAATCCCTTCTGTCAGAGAAAAGGTCCCTCCATATATCAATTAAACCAACATCCTCAAAAAGTGTATTAACTTTTTTATGTAAAGATTTTGTTTCATAGGTTTTTCTATTGGAAGAGTTGAAGTTTGGTTGTAATTGTAAATTTAAGTCTCCTCACATAACAGGAGACGTTCTGTTTCTGTTACCACAATATCAGTAATTTTCTGAAAGAAACCAATATCATGACACGGGGGTGTGTATATATTCAATAGAGTAACTGAATTGCCATCTATATTCCCCCTTACCTGAATATATATGCCTTCTTTATCTCCCATTTCGAATATTTTTTCAAAATTTAGCTTACTTGAGATAAGAATAGCAACTCCTTTCCTATGTCCTGATTTATACGAGGAGAAAAACAGATTAGTGAAGCCCATTCTCTTTAGTTTTTTATGCTCATTATCACTTAAATGAGTTTCCTGTAAATATACTACATGGGCTTTTTTTTCATTTTGGATAAAATTCTCTTATATTTGATTGGATTTAATAGCCCGTTTACATTAAAAGAAATGAATTTTACCTTGTCCTTAGCCATCTGTATTTATCTGTCAATGTATCATTGAAATTAGAATAAAACTTAATCGATCTACTCCCTGAACAAGAAACTCAAATAATAACAAAAATGGCAACAAACATGCGACCCAATTCCTAGCGCACTCGAACCGGCTCACAAATAGCCAGTGCACCGGTGTAAAGGCCAGTCCCAAAAGGGCACCAAGTCTGCTTCACCAGCAAGGGGAAAAGCCCGCACGTGGGACAGGACTGTGAATTCGTTCCCCCTACAGCATCTGCGCCCGGGGAGGGCGGGATCAGGAAGGCTTTAAAGCGAGGCCGCAAAGTTTGAATAAAATCCCTTTTGTAACTGCAGTTCACTGACTCCGTGTCGTTTATTGCAGTGCTACGTGTAGCACACCGCTACAATTGGTAACCCCGATGGCCCAAACGATATTTGGGCCAAAGATGAACAACGCCGCATCTATTCATGCAGTTTCGTTGAACTGCCAGGCTTCTGGACGCTGCGACCTCAGCTATGGTTCCAGCAAGCAGAAGCCCAATTCCACATTCGGCAGATAAACTCGGAGGACACACGTTACTACTACGTGGTGAGCTCCCTCGATCAGGACACAGCGGCCCAGGTTCAGGAGTTCATAAAGTCTCCCCCGGCGGACAGCAAGTACACAGAATTCAAAGCCCTGCTCATAAGGACTTTTGGACTCTCAGGGCGCGAGCGAGCTGCCCGCTTACTAAACCTGGATGGTTTGGGAGACAGATCGCCATCGGCTTTGATGAATGAGATGCTGTCCCTGGCCGGAGGACCCAAGCACTGCCTCATGTTTGAGCAGGCATTCCTGGAGTAGCTGCCCAAGGACATATGCCTGCTGCTGTCCGATGCGGATTTCAGCGACCCCCAGAAGGTGGCAACCCGGGCGGACTTGCTGTGGAAAGCCAAGAAGGAGAGTGGGGCTTCTGTCACACAGATCACCAGGCCACGGTCCCAGCAGCAAACCAGTCCAGGCCCGGCAGCGGAGCCCACTAACCCCAGAGGCAGGGGTGAGGAGACCAACGAACAATGGTGCTTCTACCACCAGCGGTGGGGCGCAGAAGCCCGCCGCTGTAGCCCGCCCTGCAAGTTCCCAGGAAACGCCAGGTTTATATGTGTGTGTGTATATATATACATATTCTCATTTTGGTGGGGAAAAAGGAGTAAGTGAGAGAATGAAGATTCACAACAAAGTAATATAAAACCCACATTTTAATAAGTATTTCTCAAGATAGGTATATCTCCATGTACTTTTGCTTCTGTTTAGCTTTTCAACATGTTTAAAGTTAGCCAAAACCTTATGGCTCTTCTGAAGGGGGTGAGGACTGTCTTTGGGAAACTCCTGGTCTCTTCCTGATATGTTTCTCTCGGCCTCCTCCCGTCTCCTGCCTTCTCCTTTCTCGCACTATTTCCCAAGCTGAGCGGGACAATTCCTCAGCCAGGTTTTCCTTCGTTTTGGGCAACCCTCTGGCCTTCATGTCTGTAGTTGCCTCTTCCACTGTCTGGTAAAACTGCGTCCTGTTGTCATAAAACACTCGAAGTTCAGCAGGGTACAGAGTTTGAAACCTAATCTTATTTTGCTTTAATACTCACATTACTTTGGAGTATTCTTTGCGTTTCTGGAGGACCGCGGTGGGGGGATAATCTTGTTCGAAATATATTAATTTATACTCTAAAAACATTCTCATCTTACCCCAGGCCCTTCATAGAATCTCTGCCTTGGTGCTGTACCGAAGGGATTTTATTATTATTGAGCGTGGCCTTCTATCCTGGGTAGGTTTTGGGACTAACACGCGGTGGGCTCTTTTGACTTCCAGCTTCATAGCTGGGGTAAGATCCAACGCGTCCCGCAGTAACTTTCCAACAATCTCCGTCATAGACGAACCCTCCGCTCCTTCGGGAACGTTGTAGGTTGTGATATTCTTCCACCGTGATCTTCCCTCCAGGTCAAGCAGTTTACCTTCTTGGTGATGTATTATTTTTATTGTCTTGCTCAGTATCCGTTCCATGTTTTGAACGCGATCTTCCACCTTCTCAATGCGAGTCTCTGCCACCGCTATTTTTTGTTTGACGCTGGTGAGCTCTGCCTTAATATCATGGAGCTGCTGCTCTATTTCTTTCCAGAACTCCATTATCTCTTTCAGGATTTCAAAGACATTCGCCGCTTTGACTGAACGAGGCCCAACAGCCGCCTTGCTCGCACACGGTCGGGTAAGAGAGCCACTCGCTGCACTCTTCTTGGACGCAGGGTCCGCAGTGTCACTTTTTTAATTTCCATTTCTTCTCCCCATTCTCGCCCCTCTTTTCAGTTCAAATATTTTTTGAAAAATATTATATTTGACTGGTTAATGGGGCTTAATACGCATTTTTCTGGAGGAGCTAGTGACTTAAGCTGCCATTTTCGACAATGACATCACC
The DNA here is from genome assembly GCF_030144855.1 of Hypanus sabinus. Taxonomy (NCBI): domain Eukaryota; kingdom Metazoa; phylum Chordata; class Chondrichthyes; order Myliobatiformes; family Dasyatidae; genus Hypanus; species Hypanus sabinus. The sequence continues at coordinate 23,006,689 of NC_082720.1, forward strand.
GGAACCACTTTGATCGGGTTCTAATGTTAGAAAGTCCATGTAGATCAGCTGCAAGGGACAAGTACTCACAACATTCACAAACGAAGCCATTTTCTTGGGTAGACTCTTTCTTCTTATGCATCGACTGCATGTTTGAATCTTATGTTCCACTTCAGCAGCCATCTTGGGCCAATAGAATCGGCTACTGATTAAATCTAGGGTACGATCAATACCCATGTGAACAAACTCATTGTGATGACTCTTAATTACCCCAGATTGAAATATTTCAGGTAAATCAAGCTAGTATTGTCGTGGTTTCTTGAAATGACCACGAGACACAGATGATTCCTCGAGAAGTTAAGCCTTTATTTGCAAACAAAAGCTGAAGCAATCAATTAAATTGTCACTGACTGCCCGCCGAGCCTGGTACACAGTGTTTTTTATAGTAATTTCTTAACTCAGTTACATTTTGGCCATATCAGCATACCCAATTATTCTTCAACAGTTTATCACCAAGATATCATCTCCCAAACCTGCCACCATTATCTTTTCCTAGTCAATCTAGTTCCATCCCTGTCTATAATTCAGGCCACATGATCTCTCCTCCCTGGCCAGTTATATCTCAATCAGCTTTTCATTAACTTACCTTTGCCTGTTCTATCCACCGTAATCTTTTCACTAGATATTAACCCATTCCATAGTGTATAGATTACATTTCAGCTAATTTATAGTACATAGAATATAGTTCAATTAATACACTTCGGCTAATTATAGATGATGTATCTAGTAAACTAAAACATAGTAAATGCTGCGTATGTAAGAGTATATGAAAATAGTATATAGGTTACATAGCTCAATTAATACACAGCTGCTACTCCCATTTCAAGCATTTTTCTCAATATAATCCTTCCTTTGAGACCCACAGGGTCTCACACAGAAAGAGAAGACTTAGAATCCATGCACAAAAGCCAAAATAGAGCTCAGTATTTAATCCCAAACTTGGGGTCAATTACAATTTCCGTACTCGGAACTCAAAGTGATCTCTCTCTGTAACCCTAGACTGCTGAGCCAAAAACCTGTCCCTCAGTAGCTGAGACAGGAAAAAAGACTCAGGTGCCTTTACAGAGTAGTAGCCACATCATTAGCACTCTCCGATTCAGTTGAAGCATTGCACAGACTGTAGCACTACATCATTGGTTTTTCTCCTTGTGTAGTGTCAGATTCAACAATTTCCAGGAGCATTGGGAATCACCTTGCTGCTGCACGCACTACCAAAGTCTTGAGACATGGAAGAAAACAGCACAGAATAATCGCACAGCTCATCAGCACAATACCTGGAGTTGTTGCTATTTTGGTCAGCCACGCTCCCCATCCCTCTATTCTGCTTTCTAATCTGTCAACTCACTGATGTCCAAATTCTGCATTCTGTTTGACCTCCTTCCACAAATTCTTTAGTTTATTCATTGCTCTGGTGAAAGACCCCTCCGGACTAGTACTGTTTGGTATAAAAGTGCAGCATTGTTCTCCAAACATCACATACACACACACACCCACTTTCTCTGCCAAAAGCCAATCTAGTACCTGTCTGTTTTGCCACGCCATTCTGCTAGTTGCATCCAGCTATTGCCCTAAGGCCGCCAGCGCATCATCGGTGTAGTTGATGAACCTCTGTTGATTGTCGTATATATAATTTATCCATTCAAGATTTTTTGCTCACCCCTATCACAGGTATGAGTGCTTGCCAACCTGCAGCAATCTCATTCCATGCCTTGAATTCGTTAGGTATACCTCTCGGCTGTCCTATACTATCAATCCAAATCGTCGGGTCGGGTTCATATTTTCTCTTCTGCTGTAGCAGTGTCCGCTGCTCAGGGATGTCAGCGTTAGACTGTACTTCAGGGGACATTATAACTTCCTGAAGCAGCATGACAGCGTACATATTCCTGCCCAAGTGAGGGGGAGCGTAGATCTCAGACCTCCCTCCTGTCCACACAGCCACCAGGTGTCTGCTAATGGGGTGGTCTGAGTGTCCAATGCACCATCAGGAGGAGGGGAACCCGTTATGTGCCTTTTACCTGGGGTTACATCCCATGTCTGAGTGCAGATGCCTCAGAAATGGCCAACTGGGTGAGTGCCCACCCGCATGAAGCATTCATAACTGAGATGGTCTTGCATTATAAGTTGTTCCTGCGTAGGTGCTTGGCTCCTTTTATTTATAGCCCAGGGTCTGCTATAATTACAGTGATAGGCAAGCTTATTTTGGTCAAACTGCAAGGATGCCTGATATAACATACACCAATATGGGCACATTGGTGCATTGTTCAGACAGTTTCGATAGCAGGGATCCGTGTTGTTACGTACCCCGTAACTGGGTCACTTACCAGCAAAGATAGAGAGGTCCATTGAAGTCTGATGGTACTATTTTAACATTATTTATTGGTAAAAATACACAAAAATAATATCAATGCAAACATACAGATAATATACGTCATCAATACTAACTCTAACAGTGCGGATATGATAATAATCAATAAGAAATAAGCTCTATCATTGTCTAGGGGATAATGTATTGTCCGATGGAAATATAAAAGTCATTAGCTGATTCAGGCTGCAGCCTATGGTTGGAGTCAAGAGAGACAGATGTTTAAACTTGCCAGCTTTTCCTTTTTATGATGTCGATCCTTCGAGAGTTCCATTTTTTGTAGTCGGTCCTTTTAGCTAAGCCGTTCCGTGGACGCCCACCAATTCCTAGGCCAAGGAAAAGGATGCACACGAGCCCCACGGGCTGTCGCTATTAAAAGCTGTCACGGGATTTCTAGAGTTTCTCCGGGTGCGTCTCAAGGGGCCGTTCCCCAGACCCTCTTTTATCCCCACTCACGGGGTCTCAGATGTCACTCAGGGTGGAATGATGCCATCCCCCAACTAGCCCACGTTGCCTGAGGGCTTCCACGAAGCACAGTACTCAATACACAATTCCGTCTCCAAGAGACAATGACCTGTTCCGTGGCTTTGTATCGCTGAGGGCCAGGACATTCCAAACGTCTCTCTCTCATTTCCTGGGTCTCCTGACCTGACTTAATAGCGATCTTGCGATTCTCAAAAAGGAGGGGGCCACGGATGTAACACCCCCTTTCTTCAACGCGTTTGTTACCATCGGAAAAAAACGAAGTAATACAGAGTCTTACAGGATTTTAGAATCTAACACAATACAACAGTTTTTTTCTACAGAGTGATAGTTATACATTCAATTCAGTATCTAGATGGTTACCGATTACATTATCATTCCCTTTAATATCTTAACATCTTGTACCTTACTAAAGTCTTGCAGCATCACAGTCCAATTTAATAACCACCTATTTTAAATAAGAACTAAAGAGTTGTGATCTTAGTTTACGGGTACACTACAAAAGTTCATGCAAATATGTTGCTTTATGTTGTTTTCAAACTTAACAGGCAGGCTTCCATGGGGGTTGTCTTTTATTATTCACATGCTTTGTCGAAATCCCTTAAAAACCGGCTTCTGCTATTTAAAAATGGCGTCCCCATTAACCCTCGCCTCTTTTCCGGTTAATTCCCATGTGGGGAGCTTGTGCACCCTGGCGAAATAGGCTTTCAGCTGCTCCTTCCATAGGAGTTATTTTATCAACAATGTGTTCCAAACTTAGACCCTCTTCTGAATTTCCACCCAAATCTTTAATTTTATGCAAGTTGCTAGTTTTCTCTTCAGGACCCTTCAGGCTATTAGTTTTCAGTTTAAACTCTTTGTTCAAACAGCATTTCAAATTCTGCCTTTTCGCACCACACTCTAGAATAACAATAGCGTGTGGGGCCCGTTAACCTTCCAACTCAACCTGTAATTGATTCACAGGCTTTCTGGTATCAAGCCATTGTCTCTGTAGCCTGGTGGTTGCTTCTGATATCAGGCCAGCCTTTAAATTTTCTTCATTCAATTTGGGAACTACATATTTCCCTTTTCCTTCAATAATAATATTCATCTCTCCACCTTTGATCTCATCACTAACTTTTAACACACCTTCGAACACAAACACCTGGAAACTCTCAATTCCCACTATTACCAAGGTTAACCCTTTCTTCACTGAACCAAGTCCATCTGACCCACAAGGACTGCATTCCTTTTCAACTGAATCAAATACCTCAGACTTTTTCTGAGCTCCATTACTAGGTTCAGTACCACGTGCATCCACATCTTGGACACACTCAAATGGGACATTTGCCTCTTCCAGGCTTTCAATACCCGTACCCGGTCGAAAATCTAAATTCCCCTGATTCTCCCAGCTACTCTCTGGGCTACTCCCTTCTGGAGTAAACTCACCCTAGCGGGCTGAAACAACCTCATCTGCCAACCCAGCAGACTTCTTCAAGGTAATGGCATCCTTTTCATCTAGGACTGCCCTCATTTCATTATCGGGAACCTCTTTAGAATTTTCAACTTCTTCAAACAGTTCTGCCAAACCAGACAGATCATCCAGGTCCAACCCTGGACCTTTTAACAGCTTTTTCTGTTTCTCATCTTTACGTTGTGCCTCTAGAACTTTTCTTCTCACTAAGGGAAGGTCTACCTCCTCTCCCTTACTCTCTTTCACTTTACTACTCTTAGTTTTACCACCCTCTAAACCCTCGTGGTACAGGGTTAGTAAAAACGTCTCCGCCAACTCGATAATGGCTGGATTTAAACTGCTCTCATTCTCAGCTGCCTTTCTCAACATGCTGCGAGTGATCGCGCATGCGGGATAGATCTTGGAATCTAGGGGCGGAGCCTCCACCAGCTGTCTCATCAGCGTCATTGCTGACCAAACCTTACCACCAGCTAAATCATTACCCAGAAGGACATCTGCGTCAGTTCTTGGGAATTCTGACAGCACCCCCATTTCAACTGGTCCGGATACCAGCTCACAATCCATAATGATCCTATGCAAGGGCACCGTTTCCTATTCCTTTCACAGCTACCATTCCCATCTTGCGACCAAAATCCAGTACCTAACTGCTAATCAATGACAGTCAAGCCCCCGTGTCTCTCCAGATCTGTATTGGAACTGGTGTGTCTCCCTCCCTCACAGACACGGTTCCGTTTGACATACAGGTCTCAGACCCTTCTCGTACTCGGTCTACCCGGGGCTCTCTTGTCGATTTACTGATTACCACGGCACATCTGATAGGGACTGCTGCTTTCCTTTTTCCTGTCTCTTTCCGCGGAGCAAAGCACCTAGATGCAATATGACCCCCTTTCCACAATTAAAACAGGTCAAGCCCAGAAATCTCTGGCCATCTTGCCTCTCCCCCTCAATCTTACCACTAGCTCCCGGCGGGACCTCTGTCTCAGCCGGTGGGTTTCTATATCATTCCCACGGTCTCTCTGGGTACCTTTATTTGAGGAAAACTTTGTCTTGTGGGTTACGGCATATTCATCTGCGAAACTAGCAAATTCGGAGATTGACTTATTCGGCTTCTCATTCAAATACATCCGGATATCCTCCGAAACACAACCTTTAAACTCCTCAATCAGAATGAACTCCCTGAGATGCCAAAAATCCTCTTCCACTATTTCTGCTGTGCACCAACGGTCCAAGAGCACACCCTTCTCATAGGCAAACTCGGTATACGTCTGATTCCACTCTTTCTTTAAATTTCTGAACTTTTGTCTGTACGCTTCAGGTACCAATTCATAACTCCAGAGAATGGCCACTTTTACTTTGTCATAACTCTCCGCCTCTTCCTCCTCCATGGACAACGCCAAATGTGCTCAGTGTGCCTTCCCTTTTAACACACTTTGTAATGCCACCCACCGCTCTTTGGGCCACTTCTGATTCACTGCCACCTTTCCAAAAAGAAAGAAGTAACTATCAACATCCGTCTCCTCGAATGGAGGTACTAACCTCAACTCCCGACTAACATTAAACCGCACCTCTCGGTCTGACCCTTGATCTCTTCACTCTTGCCTTAACTTCTCCATCTCCAAGTCATGTTTCCTCTGTTCCTCTGCCTCCCTCTCCTTCTCAGCCCTCTCTCTCTCTTTCTTGGCCCTCTCTCTCTCCTTTTCAGATGCTTCCAGCTGTTTTAATTGAATTTCATGCTCCCTTTGTTTCTCAGCCCTGTCCTGCCCCCTTTTCACCTCCAACTCCTTTAGCTGGAGCTCATGTTTCCTTTTCACCGCTAACTCCTTTAGCTGGAGCTCATGCTCCCTTTGTGTCTCGGCCCTTTCTTTCTCTTTCTCGGCTCTTTCTTTCTCCTTCTCAGCTGCTTCCAGCTGCTTTAACTTAATTGCTTGTTCCAACCTTAATTTCTCCAACTCTAACTGAGCCGTCCCACTAGCTGGTACCTTTTCAGGGATATCTTCCAATACCTCAGCTGCAAACACATTCTTCCCAATATAATACTGAGTTATTGCTCTTCGCACCTCCAGCTTTTTCATTGACAACCACACCTCTACGAGGTTTAATCCCTTCGCCAAATTTATCAAGTCCGATTTGGTGGCCGCCTCTAGCGCCTCTAGAGTCGGGTTTTCTATAAATTCATCCACATCCATCTTTGCTGGTTTCCCGTCTGGCTACCCGCGTACCAGATCCAGGTTTGGACTTACAAGCCCGATTCACTAGCCTCCCAATTTGGTGTCAAATCTCGAGATGAGAATCCCAAGTTGTTACGTACCCTGTAACTGGGTCACTTACCAGCAAAGATAGAGAGGTCCGTTGAAGTCTGATGGTACTATTTTTAACAGTATTTATTGATAAAGGGGCACAAAAATAATATCAATGCAAACATACAGATAATATACGGCGTCAATACTAACTCTAACAGTGCGGGTATGATAATAATCAATAAGAAATAAGCTCTATCGTTGTCTAGGGGATAATGTATTGTCCGATGGAAATATAAAAGTCATTAGCTCATTCAGGCTGCAGCCTTTGGTTGGAGTCAAGAGAGACAGATGTTTAAACTTGCCAACTTTTCCTTTTTATGATGTCGATCCTTTGAGATTTCCGCTTTTTGTAGTCGGTCCTTTTAGCTAAGCCGTTCCATGGACGCCCGCCAATTCCTAGGCCAAGGAAAAGGACACATGCGAGCCCCACGAGCTGTCGCTATTAAACGCTGTCACGGGATTTCTAGTGTTTCTCCAGGTGTGTCTCAAGGGGCAGTTCCACAGACCCTCTTTTATCCCCGCGCACGGGGTCTCAGATATCAATCAGGGTGGAATGATGCCATCCCTCAACTAGCCCACGTTACCTGAGGGCTTCCACGAAGCACAGTACTCAATACACAATTCTGTCTCCAAGAGACAATGACCTGTTCCGTGGCTTTGTATCGCTGTGGCCAGGACATTCCAAACGTCTCTCTCTCATTTCCTGGGTCTCCTGACCTGACTTAATAGCGATCATGCAATTCTCAAAAAGGAGGGGGGCACAGGCGTAACAGTGTTAACACAAATCCTCATGTAACAGGTCCTAACTGGACCTGGACATCGTTGCTTGCATCACTCCCGGTGCTCCTTTCGCCACCACGCACAAGTCGAAGAATTATAAGGCAAGGGGACTACGTGCTGCGCAGGGTTTGCCCTTGAGCACAGGTAGCAATTCTGCCTTCCCATCATGCTTGCTGTATACATTGCCGATTGGTACCATGTGATCTCTTGTCATGGCAAAACGGTGTGTGTGTTACTTCTCTTAGTGCGTGCTCCCGTGTTTTCCAGGGTTTCATCATTCCCATGCCATATCTGCCACGTTGATGGTTTCCAAATCTGTGCAGGAGTAGGCGGGTGTGTCATCCCACGGGGCAGAACTGGTTGCACCCAAACCGTCCCCACTATCTGGAGAAGTACTATCATCCACACCCTCATCCTCAGAATCTTCAGGTCTATCAAAAATTTCCCTTACTACCTGGTCAAATTCCTGTGCGGCAGTGACGGCTTCTTGTTCCTCCTGGCTGGCCTCTGCAATCTGCTCCTCCTCTCCACTTACCTCAGGTTCCGCCTCTGACTGTACCTGCGGAACTGCCCTAGTGCAGTGGTTGAGATGATACCAAGTGGAGCATCCTTTCACTTGAACCGCAGTGGGTGACGCCTTACCGTAAAAGGTCCTTCCCTTCTCGGTTTGTTCCACTTCCTGCGAAACGCTCGCACGTAGATCTGGTCTCCTGGCTAGATTGACCCTTCCCCTTGGACAGTCTCCAGCTCTTTCTGTTTTTCCTGTGTATAGATCGACATATGTATCATAGTTAGCTGCCGCATGTACTGTTCTAATTCTAGTTCCAATTGTTCCAAGCTCGGACCTTTATATGGTACTCTCCATTGGGGCACTGGCATGAGTCTCCCAGTTAGCACTTCATGTGGTGTCAAACACGTTACTCGATTAGTTTGCATGCGGTAACTCATTAATGCTAACGGCCGTGCATCAACCCAGTTGAGTCTAGTCTCAGCACAAATGTTCTTCAGTTTGGCTTTCAGGGTGCCATTAATTCTTTCTACTATGCCCTGTGACTGTCGGTGGTACACACATCCAAATCTTTGTTTTATTCTCAGTACTTGTAGTACTAACTTGACCACTTTTTGGATGAAAGCCAAACCATTGTCTGAGCTAACCTCTGTAGATATCCCAAATCTTGGGATCACTTCGTTTGTCAGAAATTTCACCACTGTTCCTGCCCCTTGATCTTTCAAGGGCACTGCCTCTACCCATCTGCTAAATCTGTGAATTACTACCAGCATGCATCTTTTCCCTCTTATCGTCTTTATCATATCCACATAATCAATCACCAGGTGTTTAAATGGTCCTTCAGGTATAGGTATGTGACCTATTGGGGTTGTAATTCCTTTCCGAACATTATTGTGTGCACACACCACACATTGTGACAAAACATGGTCTGCTGACACTTGTAAATAGGTGACCAAAAAACATCCTTCTTTATTTTCCTTATCACTTCCCCCCTTGCACAATAATCCACTCTGTGTGCCTCTGAAATCAGAATATTCAGCAAAGGGGTGGGTGCTACCAGTAAGCCGTCTTCTGTGCTCCACAGGCCTTCTGGGTTCTGCTTGGTCCCTCTTCGTCTCCACATTGTTTGTTCTGCCAAAGTTGCCTTACCTTGTATTTCAATCAGGTCTTCTATCATAGGTTCCAGCTCTAGGCTTACCTGGGGTGCAATAACAGCCAATGTACACCCAGACGCTTTTCTGGCTGCTTCGTCCGCAGCTTGATTTCCTTCTGTTATCACATCATTCCCTTTCTTATGTGCCTGGCATTTCACTATAGCCAGTGCTTGGGGTTTCATCAGTGCTTTTATTAGGTCTGAAATCTGCTGACAATGCTGTATGGGATCTCCATTACTCTTCTTAAAACCTCTCTGTTTCCACACTGCCCCAAACAGATGACATACCCCATGGGCACATGCTGAATCATTGTAAATGTCTACTTTCTCACCTTCCATCATTTCACATGCTGCCGTCAATGCCTTGACTTCTGCTAGTTGGGTGGAGCATGGTTGGGGACAAGTTTCCACTCTGATGGTCTTGAAGCTTGACTGATCCTGCTGCACTACTGAGAATCCTGCATGATTTCCATCATAATCCCTATAGCAAGAACCATCTAAAAACAAAACCTTTTTATCCGAATCCTCTAGTGGCTCTGACAGTAAATCTGCTCTTAGCTTGGCAAATGCCATTGTTTTCCCTACACAATCACAGGGTTCTCCTTCGCAGCTCAAAGGGACATAATCGGCTACGTTGCTGGTGGTACATCTTTGCATGGTTACATCCGGAAATGTCAACAGCATCTGATACACTGCTATCCTGGCTGGTGTTAGCACAAATTTCCCTCTATCCAGCAATTCTGCTACCTTGTGGTGTGTGTACAGAGTCACAGGATAACCCATAGTTACAGATGATGCCTTCTCATACGCATAGTACAGTGCTCCCAATCCCTGATAACAAGGTGGATACCCCTGGGCCACCTCATCCAATTTTGCACTGTAGTATGCTATCGGCTGCTTCGCTTTTCCAATGCCTGTCTCTTGTGTTAGAACCGCTGCGGCATAGCCTTCCTGTCGATTGGATACGTACAGATGGAAAGTCTTTTCATAATTGGGTAAGGCCAATTAGATTGCAATTCCTGTCTAATAGTGTTGAATGCTATCTCCGCCTCCTCATTCCACTGTAGGCTAGTTCTCAAACTGGTATGGCCTGCTTCCTTCAGTATCTTTCTCAGTATATTCTCCAATCCAGTCTGCGCTATATCCTGTCATTCCTAGAAATGTCATCATCTGCCCTACTGTCTGGGGCTTTGGAGCTTTAGTTATCACCTCAATCTGACGGCGCTATTACCTTCACGCCTTTAGATACCATCCTCCATAAGTATTCCACCTGCTGCTTGCAAAATTGCAGCTTTTTCCTAGATACTTTATATCCTCCATACGCCAGTTTCTCTAAAAGAGTCATAGTATCCTGTTCTCACTGCTCCTCACTTTCAGAGCAAATCAACAAAACATCCGAATACTGTATCAGTGTACTTTTCAGCGGAATGCCATCCAAATCTGCCTTCAATACTTGGTTAAAAACATGCGGTGAATGCTTAAATCCTTGTGGCATTCTAGTGTAAGTGTACTGGCTGCCTCTGTATGTAAATGCAAATAGATACTGATACTGTTCAGCTCGGGGAATGCTGAAGAAAGCCGAACACAAATCAATCACTGAAAAGTAACTTGCTTCTGGCGGAGTATTGGTCAGCAGCGTGTGTGGATTGGGGACTACTGCTGCCAAATCCTCCACTACCTCATTCACTGCTCGTAAGTCACGCACTAGTCTCCATTTAGACTTGTCCGTCTTTGGGACAGGCAACAGCGAAGTATTACAGGGGATTTCTACCCTCATAAGTACTCCTGCCTCAAACAGTCCCTGTATTGTCGGTGCTATTCCTTCTTCTGCTTCCGGTCTTAAGGGATATTGTGGTCTCCTAGGTGGAACAGCTCCTTTCTTTAATTTTACTTCCACCGGACTGGCGGTTTTTATTTTCCCTACATCCATGTCATGTTGCGACCACAGAATAGATGGTATCTTGTCCACCCTTCTATCTTTCTGCTGGCCTCTCTCCTTTCCCAGCAGTGGTATGTGTGGTTGGGGAGTTATATCGACTTCCTTCATAGTTCCTGTCATATCTACACTTACCATTATTTTAATGCAATTGTTGTCTTCTGATATCCACACCTCTGGCATGATTTTCCTCCACACTGTTACGGTTTCAGCACTCTTAACTAAGGGTCCTAAGTCTTTAGTCTGATATCCCTTGTTTACCAACAATGTTACATGGGGTGCAGCCTCCAGTATCCTGTACCATTTTCCTAAAAAGGTGTTCCACTTAACTTGTAAAGCTGCCCCTTGCTTTCCAATTATCACAGCCTCCCTTTCCAGGTGCTGTTGGCTACATGCCTCCAGGTGCCATCTCTCCTCTAACTCTCTGTTCTGAGTCTCGTCAAAAATCACTGTACAAAGTAGTTCAGATTTGGGCATTACAGCCCTGGGTAATATAGCCTGCATGCCCTTTTTCCATTTTTCCCAGGTTTCCTGAATCTGATCTGCTATGTCTCCTATCTAAAAAACATTGGCTTTCTTAGCTCCTACTAGCTGAGCGTCTGTTCTTTCCACGCTCAGCCCATTCCTAGTACATTCTAATTTTAATTCCAGTTTCAGTAAGGCATCTCTGCCTAACAAATTAATCGGAGTTCCTTTAGATACTAGCACTGGCAAAACAATTCCATTATTTCCCATTTTCAACTGCAGTGGAGCCGTGCATTGTATCAACTGTGTTTTCCCCGAGAACCCTACCGTCTTAATAAACTTTCCTGACATGGGAAGGTGAAGGGCATACTGTGGCTGTACACAAGTGTACGTGGCTCCAGTATCTATCATCATTGGTGTCAGTTGCCCTTCTACCACAACCTGAACAATAGGTTCCTCCTCCACCTCCCTTGTTATCATTGGGTAATGTCCCTTCCCACTCGAGTTCCCGGGGCACCCCGAATACCTTGCATAGGGGTTTACAGGTCTGCTTAGGCCTGTGGGGCCTGGTCCTTGGCTAAACTTTAGTTCCCTTCTTACCATTTCCTGCTGGTGTGTGACCGGCCAAGGTGTAAACGGACAATCTCTTCTCATGTGACCTGGCTGATTACATCCCCAGCACAATCTCTCTACCTCTCTTTCCCCGTTTCCAAACTGGTCCCCTCTGCCCATGGCTCCTCTGTCCCCCTCCTTGGGACTTCCAGTTCTGTCTGGGCTGTTTGAATTTAGTCTGTTCCTGATAGGGCATTTGTGGGAATGCTCCTCCAAAGACGTTGTTTATTTGCATGGGGTTTCCCAGCCCTTGTCTTACAGTATGATTGGTTCCTCCATATAGTGGTGCTTCATCCAGTTCGATGGCTGTACTCTGACCAGTGGTCGTTGGCAGCATCTTTTTGCTTTTCTCCTTTTCCTTCTTTTTGAGTTCTTCAAGCTGCATTTCTATTAACTTTCTTTGCACCTCTTCTTGCTGCTCAGCCAACCTTAGTTTGTCTTTCCTGTATTTCTCAACCGCAAGGACTACGTGGTCTCTGAATTCTTGTGGGGTCATTGACGTCAGCCCAACCACTTCCTTCAGTTTGGATTTAACTTGCAAAAGCATTGCATCCAAAATGCTATGTTGGAACAGTGAGGTCATGAATAAGCTATTTTCCACCTCTTGCTCAGTCTCCAGTCTCCACCTTTTCAACTGGTTTTCGACATAGGCTGCTGGGTTTTCAGTGTCTCCCAGTGGATCCCCCTTTAAGGCTTTGGAGTCCACTTTGGGTGGATAAAGCTTCCTGAGGGCCTGCCATACCCTCTGCCTCACTCTGTTAAACCCGTTTCCGTCAGTTCTCGGGTCGTTTGGGTTTATTATGCCAGCCATTTCCATCAGTTTGTTAAATTTGGAGGTTCCCATCAACCTTATCAATAGTGCCTTTAAATCTCCCATAGCCAATAATCATCCCGCTGTTTCTTCTTCAAAGGCTCTAATCCATTTCCCTGCTCCTTCATGTAGACTGGGCAGAGTGTTTTTCAGCCCTTCTAGGTCCTGGGATCCCCAAGGGATATACTGCACTTGTCCTGATCCTTTTACTAACAATGGCATCATTCTTCCTACCTGCCCTGGCTCTCCTCCTCACCTGACTCCCCATCCGTCTCAGGGTATGTCTTTACTGCCTCCCACACAAATTTCTCCGGGGTCCACTTCTTCCCTCAGTCTCCCGGTGGAGTCCTTCCTTTCTGTCTTGATTCAATACTTGGTCGGTCCCTGGAGTACTTTTCACATCTCCTCTGGTAATTCCCTCTCAGTAACATCTCTAGCTCTCTCTCTACTTCTGCTAGTCGCTTCCCTACCACCTCCTCCTGCTCTTCTAGGCTTCTGCCTCCTACCTCTTTCCCACAAATTCTCGCATCCTCTGTCTCTCCACTTAACTCTTGCTCCTCCAATGAGTCACCTTCTCTTTCTTCCTGTCCGTGTCTGTACACCTGTGGCAGGGACTCCTCATGATCCTTACTCGTGCTTGATTCCCTTCTCTCTTGTGTTTCTCCAAGATTCTCGTCTCCTACCTTCTTTCCACTTCATCTTGAATCCCTCAGCTCTTCCTGCCCTGATGAGCCACTTTCCATTTTAGTCTGTTCATTTCTACAGTATAACCGGTACTTCTCATACTCCTTTTCCTCTATCAAGTATTTCATCCGTTCAATCTTTTCTCTCATTTCTCTCTTTGCCTGTTCCACCTTTATCCTTTCTGCCTGTATCTCCTTCCATATCACCGCTTTTTCCTTCTCGTATTGTTTTTTTTCCTCCTCATTATCCCAAATTTGTACTTCTCCCTGCACGTTTACTGTACCCGTCAGCAGGGGGCACTGCTTAGGGGTTCCTTCCTCATTATAGGGAGGGGGGCTTTCTGCTTCTTTCACATCCGGGCATGGAGCTGAAGCCAGTTTCACACTGTACCTTCCTCTCTCTCTAACAGGCTGTTTCTCCAGCACCTTAGTGTCTTCCTCGCTTGTAAACAATATTCTACCTCTCCTCCTCAGCCTCTCTCCCTCCGTTCTGAAGAGTTATAGCACTTCCATTTCTCATTTTCTTTTCTGCTCTCTTTTCTTAGATTTATCTTTTGGTCTGTAATTTTTAATTAGCGCCTCCATCTCCCCACACAAGCTTACATAAAACGTTGCTTCTCTTGGCCATTTTGTGATCACGTTCTTGGTTCTTTTTTCCCATTTTTCTGAAGTTTTTGTGATCTCACTCTTACTTACCGGAAATTTTTTGCTTAGAATCTCTACTGCCATTCCTTTTACTGTCATGTTGCTCTCTCGTTTTCAGGTATTTCAGAGATTCACAGTTCGCTTACTGGATAATACATTTTACTCTAATTCTTTGCCTAGTCAATCGTCTATCTACCAGCGCTTTAAACTATATGTTTCCTATTCCATTCTGCCCGTGCAGACCTCTACCTAGATCGTTGTTGCACCTCGTCTATTCAGACCCTTATCTCTCAAGGCAGTATCCATGAGGATTTTCTCTATTTTTCCTTTCCCTGCCTGTTCAGACCTTCGTTTTGTACAAAGTGGTATCCACAGGGACTTACCAACACCACGTGGAATTTTTCTTCACGTAACTCCTTATTAGCTTATTCGTACTTACCCTCACTGCAGTGTTCTCGATCAATCCTCTGAGCCTCCTGTTAACCCCAAATTCTGCCAGATTCCTTGGACCGGAGAGACCCTTCGGCAGTGGTTCCACTCTTGGTTCCCCAGGAGCACCCCAAAACCAACAGAATTCTTAATCCAAATTGTCGCAAAAAGCGCTTAGCTTTGTTTGGGTGCACCCTTAATTCTGTTAGCCTGTGAGGGTTCCTGGGGGTCCCGGAAGCTTCCTCATTCTGCCGTTTCCTCTTCGCGGGTCTCTTTCTGGTCCTGCCGCGGTCACCAATTTTGTTGTGGTTTCTTGAAATGACCTAGAGACGCAGACGATTCCTGGATAAGTTAAACCTTTATTTGCAAACAAAAGCTAAAGCAATCAATGAACTTGTCATCGACTGCCCGCTAAGCCCAGTACACAGTGTTTTTTATAGTCATTTCTTATCTCAGTTACATTTTGGCCATATCAGCATACCCAATCATTCTTCGACAGTTTATCACCAAGATATCACCTCCCAACCTGCCACCATTATCTTTTCCCAGTCAATCTAGTTCCATCCCTGTCTATAATTCAGGCCATATGATCTCTCCTCCCTGGCCACAGTTATATCTCAATCAGCTTTTCATTAACTTACCTTTGCCTGTTCTATCCACCGTTATCTTTTCACTAGCTATTAACCCATTCCATAGTATATAGGTTACATTTCAGCTAATTTATAGTACATAGAACGTAGTTCAATTAATTCAATTTGGCTAATTATAGATGACGTATCTAGTAAAGTAATACATAGTAAATGCTGAGTATGTAAGAGTATATATAAATAGTATATAGGTTACATAACTCAATTAATACACAGCTGCTACTGCCATTTCAGGTATATATTTCTCAATAGTATGTTGTTTTATCTCTAGTTAATTTCTTCCTGTCGAGAATCCCATCTTTTAGCTCTAGACAATCCCATTCTCTGAGAAGGTAGGGTAGTCTGAGGATTACGTTTCTCACTGAAAGGGATGGTTTTTCACCAGTTTCCATCTGCTTGATGGCTTCCCCAATACAAGGATCTGCTAATTGGGAGTCTGAAACCTGAGCATCGCAGAAATGAGAAATGACTGGGAATCCCCCACACTGATCATCTTCTGCGTAACTGTCAGGAATAGCACTTGAATACTTCCTTAAATATTGAACATATGCAATGGCAACATCTGCGGCAGATTCTGTCTGTTGGATAAGACCACTCTCACATATAGCTTGTACAACATCCGCGCTAACCTCAACCACATCACCTGAGTTCACTAGGTGTAAACTTCAAGATGTGTTCCACTCTTTCTGGGACTTTGTTTCACCCAGCAATATCTTGGAGCTTTTGGGATATGCTTTGCCAACGTCACTCTCCATTTTTCTCTCAACAGGAACCGCTTTTAGTTTAAAATGAGGCTTAGGAGGACCACGACGTGACTCCCACTCACTCCGTCTCTTTTGAAGATGTCTTCCCTTTTCCGCTACTTTGTCGGATTGGATTTTCCGGCAAGAGCAGTCTATGTGCCCATCTTCACCACATTTAAACAGTACCAGGGTTTTGGTTTTACACTTGGCTGTTTGTCAGTGGTTGTGGGGTCTTGTTTATCTTCGTGTCAGCCTTTCCTTACGGTGGCGAATGTCTTGCTGTCTTCGAGCTCGCTTTAACCTTCTGCTGTTTCTTAGCTTGTAGAGTAGCTAGTTGCCTTTGAAGCTAAGTGATTTGTTTGGTCAGTTGAGAAGTAATTAAAATTAACTGTGCTGCATCGTCTTCTTTACAGGTGCCTGCGGTCCGAGACTGTATAACGGCACGTTGTGTGACTGTTCCTACAGGCTGCTCCATGTGTACGGTTCTGGAAGCAGGCTTGTCTTCCTCAGCAGAAAGAAAATGTCAATAGTTCAGCAAATGATGGCGGATTTTGTTTTTTTTTTCTGTTCCAGATGCAGCTCCATTGTTCCAACATCCCCTATAAAACTGCTTTAAAAGATGCTTCTTAACTCCAGTTTCAACAACTCGACCTCGCTTCACAGTCAGTGTCAATGCTACCTATAGCCTCTGTAGGTAGTTAGACGGTTTTTCCACACGTGTTCTGTATCGTGTTCATGAATTTGGTGAATCATTCATCTCCGACTTGGCTGTCTCGCTAGTTTTATGTAACACCTATGTAGCGCATGTTTTATCTTGTGTGACTGGTCACCCACTCTTTATGAGAAAAATATAACTCCATAGTAATACATTAGGAGCTAGTAGGCCAACAGAAGCTCTAGACATCGGAAGGAGACAGTGAGTAGAAAACACACACTTCTGGAGGTAAGCTTTGTTTATATAAGAAAAACAAGATATACAAAATACTTACATGACCAAATCCCTTGGTATGACTTAACTGTTATGATCCGGTCTGCCGCACACATTCTGGGTCTTGATCCGGTCCGCGGACACAGGACTCCAGGTCTTGCAGCCATCTCTCCTGTCACCCTTTAGCCAAATAGGGTCATCTTGGCTTAAGAAGGTTCACCTGTTGCCTATCAGCTGGCAGGTGGATATAAGGGACTCTGGGACTGAGCCTAGTTGGGGGGTTAGTTTGCTTTGTCATATTTGAGGTGGGTTGCCTAATTGGCTCTGTTTGTTCTGGATTGGAGGGCCCACAGCTTCCTCAAGTTCTGTGAGTCATCCTGGACCAAGTTTCCTTCTGATCCCTGGCCTCCTGTGGTGAACTACATATACCTGTCTGGACATGCTCCCTGCTGACTGCTCCTGTGGCTCCTCCCACAGACCCTGGTATAAAGGCGATTGAGGCCTGAGCCCGGCCTCTCAGTCTCCAGGATGTAGTATGGTGGTCACTCACTACTTGTTCCTTCTTCCAGTCAATAAAAGCTGATATCTCGCCTTTAGGTCTCAGAGAGTTATTGATGGTGCATCACCTCTGTTGGGTAGAAGGCTGGACTGCTGTTGCCTGGTGGGGGGGAGGGGGAGAGACTCTGTCCCCTTCCTACCCCTCACCTCTGATGGGTTGTGCCCACTACCAGACCAGGTGTCCAGCGTCTTGCCCAGGCCTCTGAGTTCCTGCCTGGGAGTCGGCCCTGCCCAGGAGTATGCGGCCCACCCTGAGGTCTCTGCCTCTTCCTATCCCTTGCTCGCTACCGGTTGTGCCTGCACCTGCCCAGGTGTTCTGCGTTTTGCCCGGGCCTCCGTGTTCCCACCTGGGAGGTGGCCCTGCCCAGGAGTATGTGGCCATCCAGGGGGCGATCCTGCCTAGCCACAGACTCTCTCTGAACCCCAGGATTACCTAACATGCCCCGTCTCTTTCACACACCCTGGTCTCCCCATCTAGTTCTATCCGTTAGTTATTCCTGTCCTGCCCCTAGTACTTCAGTGCCTGCGTCCTGCACTTGGGTCCAACCTCCTGTCCCCCTGTGACATTAACAGAACCAATTCCCGGTTACACGGTAGAGATCTTGGTCTCTGGTCTCTGCCGATATCGCCTCATTACAGCGCTGCTTGTTATAGCCGTAGCTTCAATAGATGTTTTATCTCCATCGTCTCTCCTCCAGGAATTTCACCCTGAGTTTTTCAGTTAAATAGGGTAAAGATACTCACTACTAATTCCACTTAAAACAGTTTTATAGCTTTATTTTCTAACAGTTTGCTGTGCTTCTCTTGCTTTCCCACGCTGTATCAGACATGCCTCATTCTCGCTTAGCTTTTTTCCTGTTTTTTATACAATTCCGTAAACCTCATTTTCATCCCTCCACAGGTGGGGCTTTCTAACGTTACATCTTTGGGCATAATTAACCTGGGTTACATTTGGCTTGATTTATTTTGGTGACCATGTGTACCATGAGGTGTGTTACTTGTGTACATTAAAGGTTGCAGTAGGTCGTTATTTGAGTTACTGCTTTAGCCTTTTATTTAATGCGGTTGGCTTCGGCACAGGCTTGAATTTGTGGTACTTGTATGGCTAGCCTTAAATTTCCATGTAAACCCGAGGCACTGATGCGTTTTGTTATACTGGTGTAGTAACTGCACTTTATGCAGTCTGATGATAACTCGGGAGTTGCATTTTATGTGAAATCTGTCTTGCCTCTCTATGTACTGTGTTTTTTTCAACAATACTGCTGTTTGTTAATAAAATTTGTTTATAATTTAAACTGCCTTGTTGGACTGCCTGCCTTAGAGGTGTACAGAACCTGTCTGTAATCCTGGCTCAGTGGTTACAGATTGGCGCCACGAGCTGTTAACCCAGCGTCTCTCGCGTTCTCATCAGCCATTCGTTTCTTTCGTCTCTGACGTCTTTCAACTTCAATATTCCATTCTTGACAGAGACCGACTCCTCCTTCGCGTGACTACTGACCAACACTTCTCTTTCATCATAAAAATGATCTCGGAGGGCTTTCAAATCCAGGGCAGCGTCGTGGAAGTTCACGCTAGGATCCTGCAGCCTCTTTTGAATACGGTCAATGTGAATGAGTACTTTGTTCCAAAATCCTAGCAAATCATAAAATCGTAACTCGACTTGCGGTCGTACAGCTGCCTTGCGTCACTTGTTTCACTGTTCCCGTTTTCATTGTCTGTCACGTCCCGGAGAACTTGAAGAATCTCCTCAAGGTACTTGTTGATGGGCTTCACTGCTTCTATCCTTGCACTCCACCTGGTGTCGGACTCCGACTTAACAACCACAGGCACGGCGTTTTTGAGTTTTCCCCCAGCGCTGTTGAAGGAGATATAAATACATAGAGAGCTTCGACGGTTCCAAAAAACGTGGCTATCATTGTATCTGCTTGGCTGCATGTACACCCACCAAGTTGAGTGAGTGATTGTCGCACTGCCAGGTTGTTTTTCTCACTTATTCTTTGATGAGTACCACTTTTGTGTCCAGCCATCACAGCAGCGTTGTCATAGCACTGACCGACAATCTTGTAGCTCCATTTCGTCCTTCTCTAGCTGTTTCAAGATGTCTTCAACCAAGCTCTCAGCATCCTTCTGGCTTCTCTGGATAAAACCAAGGAAGGACTCTCTAACACGGACTGTTTTCCTCTCAAAATCAACTTCCACGTACCTCACTACTTCTGACATCTGCTCACGGTGTGCCTGACCAGGAGTCGAGTCGAACATGAGACCATAGAACTTGGCTTTACTAATGCTTCTCAGTAAACTCTGGCGAACAGTGGATGCCATCATGTGGATGAATTCGTTCTGGAGACCAGTGAAAGATAAGACGTAGATCCAGGATGACTTTCCAAATGAGTGAGCTGTTCTTTTATGACAGGGTTAAAGATGGCCAGTAGTTTCAGTAAGTCAACGAAATTTCCCACATTGGAGTCATTGTCTAGCTAAAGTGACTCCGTGTCTTCGCAAAGCCAGGTTCTGAGTCCAAGGAATTTTATGCAGTTAAGGATTCTAGTCAAGATATCAGGACACTTCTGGTTTTCCTTCTCAATCTGTGACTGAAATACTGCTTCAATAACTCCCTCTGTTTCCAGCTGAATTTCTTTTTATTTCTTTCCACTGTGTGAAGCATTCCCAATGATTCTTGGCATTTTCATGAACACTAATCCTTTCTGGTGTTTTCCACTGGTTGAATCCACTTTCCTGATCCAATGAGGATTGATGGTCTGTCTGGGAATAGAGAAGGCAACAGATACAAAATGCAGACTTTTTAGAAAGGGAATGGACAAGCCATGAGCAAGTCACTTCCTTACCATGACCATTTCCTAATTTCCTCTTGAACCAAGTTTTGTTCATTGAGCAGTTATTTGTTGGAAGGAAAGGCCCCTCACTGTTCTGGAAATACTTCAAACTCGGCTTTATTTCTGTTCTCAATGCTTCAGGCAGAATTGCTTTTCCAGTATCCTTGTTGAACTTCAGAAGTCCAATGTGTTGCTGTTCAATCACTTCTGGTATGATATTTCGAAGCTCTTTGACACCATCAAGTTCACTAGGTTTGGCGTCGTCAGGCTCAATCTCGTCAGTTAAAATCTCGTCAATAAACTCAACATCACCATCATCTTCCCCTTCTGTCACATCCACATTCTCTGTGGCAGCCTCACACTTAATCTCATCATACTCAAATTTATCTGACTTGACCAGCTTGTGATGCATTTGTACTTGATCCACCTTCAGATTCTAACAAACTTGTAGCAGGCGCAGGCGACTCCATGGAACATGTCAGACTACTTGTTCCAAGCTTTTCAAAGATTGGCATGAAGAATTTGCTCGACTTCCTGGCTTCCTCCACCTCCAACTTTCGTCCCTTCCATCCTCGGCTCCACTTTCCTTCATCATGAAGAAACGTTTCACGGTCTTATTACACAGTGCTCTGAAATAAGGCCATCCTAGTGCTTCTCACCCATGATAATCAAAGACAGATCATGCATCTGAAGAATCACCATCTGAGGATGGCTTGACTGACTTTAATAGAAACTGCTCAGTGGCGCCTAGGGCACGTGCCATACCTTAGATACACCACTGAATGCTTGCATGTTCTGGAAGGGGCTGGGCCACCAGTCTAGGGTGCCAATGCAGCAGTACCTGGTGGGGGGCCCCAGTATGGGTGTACTGTCCCTCTCAGAAGAAGGGATTATCTCCCAGGCTGGGAAGCCACTGGAAGGGGCCAGGAAAGGTACTTGACTGCATTTTCAATGTGGTATATTGGATGTAATTGCCTGAGTGGTGTAAGGCAGTCCTGCTGCACAAGGACTGGCCACCACTGATGCAGTGCAGCTGAAGGAAGGAAGAGACACTCCAGGTACCCTGCATCTTGCCTCACATGAGCAAACGTCAGTGTTAATGCCACTAAGACTTGTTGTGTTAAGATGCTTTTGTGGGATCATGGTTGGAAATTCCATTTCATTTATTGTTACATTTTAGCTCGGATTTTACAATTATTCAGTTGGGTGTTTGTGGCTCACCCTAACTGTAACCAGGGTGTGTGATCGTCACCTCCCCCATCTGTATAAGATGCTTGGGTTCACTCTCCAGGTCATGGTGCCCGGTTTGTTTATGTTTATCACAATAAAATGGTTATTGAGGTAACAAGCTTCCTCATCTGTCATTATGGACCGAATGCTTGCCACAATATGATTTGCAGTCAGTAGTGTAAATGAATATCAATGGGGTATTGAACATTTTCGTTGGGGGTGGGTGGGAATGTAGCCAGGTGGAACAGAGAATTGTGCCTGTTGTTTCTGGCAGGACAGAAAAAGTGTGGAACCTTCCCAGGTGGCCTTAAAAGTGTGTCCCCACATGTGTTTGGGCCATTGTCTAGTCTATAAAGGGGAAATAAACTGCTGATCCTTTTGGTTGATTTATTTTAGTGATCATGTGTACCTGGCTGAGGTGTGTTATTTATGCAGCTCTTTTTGTACATTGTGGGACTGACATCAACCAATGTGTAAAAGACAACAAGCTGTGCAAATACTAAAGAAAAAAAAGACAACATAATAATAAATGAGCAATGAATATTGAGAAAATAAGTTGTACTGTCCTTGAAAATGAGTCCATAGTTAGTGGGAACAGTTCAGTGATGGGGCGAGTGAAGTTGAATGGAGTTCTCACCTCTGGTTCAAGAGCCTGATAATTGTGGGGTAATGACTGCTCCTGAACCTGGTATTGTGAAATGCCTGTACACTTTTCTTGATGGCACCCCCTTTTTGCAATCTGATAGTACTTGTACTTCAAAGCTGAAAATTTGTAGCCAACTAAGCTAATTAAAAAAAAAATTATTTCAAAGTTTAATTGCCAAAATGGATAAACCTCTTCAACAAGAGACGCCAGGTTATAGTTATAGTTATCATCACTATATCTGTTCATCAGTCCTACACATCAATTAAATAGTCCACTTACCCTTCCTTCCACAGTGACCCTTGGGTAAAGGTAGCAGCTGTTAATAGACCTGGACGAATGGACTAACTAGGTCACTGTCTCACTGTCCTAACAACTGCAGACCATCACCACTCCAAGTGGCAATTTTGTGCAGAGTGCAAATGGCTGCCTTAGCAACCAACTACTTTTTTTTTAAAAAAAAGGCAGCTATTTTTCTGACGTTGTCTCGTAGGACTATCACATAGTAAATTCCATGTAACTGACAACTTCAAAGACATTCATCTCCTTGTTAACCACTAGAGTTTAGGTTTTGTCTGGGCAGATATGAAAATCCTTAACTATTTGCATTTTCTTTATCTTGTGGGTGACACAGGAAAATGAAATCTGCATAATTCACTCAACCTGGACCAACCCAATAAAGGTCATGCATGAAATTCTTGCTACCTACTCATTGCTATCTTCACATTAGCCAGCTCTGACTGCAATGTTCATTATCTTTTTTTGTCAGCACAGGATGCAATTTTGAGGGGCAAGTACCATCTGAAGCCTGTGTCACACAGGCTTATTTGCCAGTTGAAAGTTGTTTTTGTTGTTGGTCAGTGATTGGTTCATTTAATGTTTTTAGCCGATTCTTCATATTTGTTATCTCATGCACTATGGCACCCATTTCTGGTCCCAGGCACCTCAGGGGGTATCAAATAGCAAGGAGGGTGTGTTTGCTCTTTTCTTTCCTTTGTCCCCAGGGCACAGCTCATGGAACCATTGGGAAGGTATGCTCCACACACTCTCTTAGCTCAGTATATGCTTGTTGAATACTTAGTTTTGTAGTTTGCATAACTCTGAGGTACTTAGATGATTGGTTGAATCGTTTGCTGTTTGTTAATAAAGATTAATGTGCTTATTCATAGTCCGTGTCTTCTGTCTCACTCAGTGAACCTGCTTCCACATTACATTTAGTGCTGCTTTGGCAAAATTTGCTGATTTGAGCAGAAAATGCATTTCTTTAGAAGGTCATTTACGAGAGATGCCCCCCAGCAGTATGAGCAATGTCCCAGGGTGGACAGATAATAGTGAGGGCTTTGGAAGTCTCCCAAACCTACTAATGGGCTACAGGATGACAGTAGATTGGTCAGACCAGCTAGATTTTGATGGGTTTAAAATTGGACACCACGTTGTGTCCACACTTAAAATGTTAGGATTTCCCAGGAGAAAGCTGGTGGGATGCTTTCTGGCTGTTTACAGCCATCGTAAAGTACCTGCACAACATGATCTAGGGTCTTAAAAATGAGGCTGAAGAGCTAAATCAGCACAGTATCATAATGACAGAAGGACTGCTGATGGCCGAGACCCAGGATACAAAAGCAGATAAGTATACAGAGATTGTAGGCTAATGAAGGTACAGCAATTGGAGGGTGCCCAGTGAGACAATTGGCAAATCAATCCTGTTAAGGGTTGAGCTTTGTGGTGGGGCAATAATTCTGCATGGATGGGGGATGGGGATGGCTGGCCGGGTGGGGAAAATGAGAAAGAGAGGGTAGAGTCGTCTGCTAGGATTCAGCCTCTAAATTATCGCCTGTGTTCCCAAAACAGAACGGGTGAAGCCAGTGATCACACAGTCCCATACCTGCCATGGGTAGCATTGGCTCACGACTTCTTCCTCCCAGGAGGGAGAGAGAAGATTCAGCCATGTGTGAAGGGTGTTATAATGCTTCCTTCAAGACAACAGAGACCAGGGGGTACTCTGCTAAGGAATTGGTGAGTTTAGGGAAGCCTGATGAGTCTTTGGCCGCATGGTTGTTTAAGATATGGGATGAGGGAGGTACCAGAGCCTATCCAATGGAGAGCCTAATGTCCCAACACATGATCAATAACACCCTGAGAACACTGCTTGCTTCCCCTGAGCATAATGTATCATTATAGCAGCCGTGGTCATGTATCTGTCTCTCTTTAAAAGAGGTTTCAAACCCCATGCAGAATGGAGCACAGCGGAGGGAGGCACTAAAGCCCTTTACCAGAGGGCTCTTATTACAGAACTATGCAACTGTAGTGTTAACCTGCCAGAGGAGGTTGGACGAACCTCTGCCATGATAGGGCACCTGGTTATGGCTCTGGCTTCCCATTTAAAAGGGGTAATATCGCAAACATGAGAAAATCTGCAGATGCTGGAAATCCATTGCAACGCGCAGAAAGATGGAGGAACTCCGTTGGCCAGGCAGCTCCTGTGGAAAAGAGTAAACATTCGATGTTTCAGACCAAAACCCTTCATCAGAGCTGACTGGATGGAGCTGCCTTTAATAGGACCAGATTATGGTTGTCCTATAAGTACGATTTAATTGTGGCAGGGTTTGGAGTATGTGGGAAAAGGATTGCGTAACCAGGTATGGAAGTTGGATAAGTAGACCGTGAGTGGAGGATCCCACCTGCCCTCATTAGGAAATGCTTTTAACATTGCTAAAAGTTGGGATCCCAAAGGAGCAGGTAAATGGGGTTCCCTCTCCCACACGCTATGCAATGTTGAGGGAGTACAGCCAATGAATGAGGAAAGAAGGCCATTACTGGGGAAGGGTAATTCTTCAAGCCCTCTCCTGATAAGGGCTGTTTTTGTCCTCCGCTGGATTCCTCACATTCCATTCAGCATTCTTTACATGCTGAGTTAGTGGCATGCTAATGGTAGAAGGCATTGGGGGGGGGGGGGGCATTTGGCTTGCATCCCTCTTCCATGTAAATCGAGTGTGAATGGTTTGATTGCGGAGAGATGAGTGAAGGTTTTGCCTTTAAGAGACTGAATGTGTCGGGCTCTGTCCAGTTTTTTCTTTCTGCTTGTTCTCTGATAAGTGTGTTTTCCACCCCCCCCCCCCCCACCAAATGGGAATTAACGTTTTTAAGTTTTTACGGATCCATGCCAAGTTTCTTAATGAAATGAAGTACAAACCTGTATTTTCGTTTGTCTTGTCTGTGTTTTTAGTTTGTTGCTTATACAATTCCCATGCAATTGGTTTAGGCAATAACCCCACAGTTCATACTGTCCATATGGAATTTTGGGTTAATGAGGTAGAAATTTGGGCAAAGATGCCTACACTCCAAAGGGAAACAGACATTTGGGGAATAATTCTAAAAGCTGTTTTGTGTCTAAATATCCAATGACTAATCAGGAGTGTGTGTTTGTATCTCCTTGCATTACAGAATGGCAAAGTAGTGAATGCTGATTTGTGGTAGGAGATCCTGTGATATATTTCTCAGAATCCTGTTTGAAATTACACACTGGACCAACGTGTCAGATTGCTGGATTTGTATGAAGACTCCTTACTACACTGCGATGACAAGGATGACTGTCGGGGGAAATTATCTAGCTTCTCAGGTTTTGACATTCTATTCTGGGGGTCTGGCGGGAGCTGGGAGGGAGTAGTCTATTCCAGCCAAACTCGACACATAGTATGGTAGCAGCCTTAAGGGACCTGAGCCTTAATAGCTCCAGTGGAGTAAGTGCTTTAAGGGCTGGTATTTCCCTACATAACATCTGTTTAACTGGAAGGTCCCGATTAGTAATTTCCCAACTTACCAAGATTGCTGGAGTTGATGGCATGATAAGCACAGGTCCAAACAGTCAGATATGTCCAGTGTGAGCAGGAACAGTATCATGAGATGACAGTGTCTATGCCAAATGGTGTTGTGAAGGCAGGCCCTCGCTGGGCACTGAATGGCACTCACTAGATATGAAGTTCCTAGGCCCACCTGTGGCTGCCCTTTGGGATAAGTGGTGCCATATGCACATCATCCCAGTGCCCCAGATGAGCACCTTGCCCATGCTAGTTGGCATGGTAAGAGGGCTATTACGGAGAAAGGAATGTTTGAATGATAGCCTTGCCCAGCATGGTATGGCCAGACTGTCCTGCTCACAAAGAAAGGTGGCACCTGTGCTGTTATTGGTCAAGAATGCTGCACCTACATTCCTGACAAATCAGGGAACACTGCAGATCCTATCTGAGAGATGGTGTACAAGATTAAATAGGAGCCAGCTCCTTAGCTATTACATGCTGGAGGAAGGCTGGTGGCCTTTTGTGATGCAGGGAGGCTGCTGGACTACTTTAGTACACTGTGGGGGGGGTTGCTGTGGGCTTACAGTTCTGGATATTTATGTTTAATACGTGGCTTAGTAGCGTGTTTGTGAGGGTCATATTAATCTGAGGGTTGAATTGTCATGGTGTTGCGACTTGTGAGGGGTGGCATGTTTCGTGGGGGGTGTAGCTTATTTGCCGGTCAAAAGCCGCTTCTGTTGTGTCAGTGGTTGATTGAGCCATTTATAAGCTGATGCTGCACTTTCCCATTAGCTGGCTTACACGCCATGGCACCATTTCCTGATTGTAATTGCCTCAAGGGGTATCAAATAGCAAGTGTGGGAGATCTGTTCTCTTTTCTTTCCTCTGTCCCCAGGGCACGGCTCATGGAGCCATTGGGAAGATGTGCTCCATGCATGCTCTTAGCTAAATAAATGTTTGCTGAACATTTAGTTTTGTAGTTTGTGTAATGTGTGGGAACTTAGATGTTTGGTCGAATCTTGTACTGTTTGTAAATTATTAATTTGCTTATTCATAATTGGTGCTTTCTGTTTCACTCAGCAAACTGTGAACCTGCTTCCACATCACAATCTATGTATTGGAAGACAAAGACAACAAATACCATGGTTTCAAGTAATCCCTAGAGGCAGAAGCTTTATAAAAGGAGAACAGTATTAGGATATATCAACTTATCGACAAGTAGAAGAACAAATTCAAATTAAATTAAAATGGAGAAAGAAGCAAGAATTCTACTCTGTAGGGAGACTTGGATGTCCTTATAAGTGAAGCAATGATACAAAGAAAATATCTAAATACTTAGTGAATCACTCTTTTCCTGTTACATGATCACCACAAACAATACCCTGTAACTTCCCTTTGGACTTGGAGTCGATTTGATGCGGCAGAACTGAGACGAGGCGAGAGAGCTGGAAAGACCTGAAGAGTGCCAGTCAGAGTTGGATTGGTCAGGTACAGGTGCCAGGGCATATCAAAGCAACAGAACCCAATATTCAGACAACAGTTTAAGCAGTGGGCCAGATTGTAAAGGGCAGGGTGTCGGGGCCCAAGGCGAAGAAATGGCTGGTTCAGTTGGCCGCTCCACAATGTTTGCACAGCTCTGCCCTGAACTGAGGGTCTGTGGATGTGCATTCTTTGGTAGATTTCAGTTCTGAACACCACTTGCTTGCTTTACTTGCTTGCACGATCCATATCTTCTCTCTCTACTGATTGGGTGTTTGACAGTCTTTATTTTAATGGGATCTTTCTGGTTTCTGTGTCTTTACATTTACATATTAATTAAATAAAGGTATACATGTGGACATTGCTTTAACTGGTATTTTTGGATTGCAGAGAAACAGTGTGTCAGTACCTCCAGTTGAACTTTGTCTTTTTGTGTTTTCCCCTAGCCATCAGTCTGTGGTTTTGTATTGCCATGTACTCTCGTTTGTTTTCATGTCCCCATGTGCTCCTGTCCCCGCTCCTACTCTACTCTGGATCCTGTATTACCGAGCACTCCACCTCTCACCTGTCTCTCATTATTAGATCTATACATTACATTTCCTCCCCCTCTAATGTAACATAAAACGGTATATTTAGCAAAATATTCAATTTCCCTTTAACAGCTATATTCAAATAAACTTGCTTTCAGAACAACTAACTTCACTACACTAAAGATTCAGTCTTTGGGTTGTGCTCTTTTTCTTTCAGGAATAGTCCTCTGGACCTGTGGAGTGGCATTACGTTTGGCCGATGTCTTGTCAAAGGCAACTTTCTCTGTTGAAGGTGTCACAATGCTGCTAGTGTCATGGTCATCACTGAGACACCAGTCTGGTGGCTGTAATGTGTCCATCTTGTTGGATGCATTTGACTCGGGTGTATTCTTCAGCTGAGCGAATAATATCTGGTCCACATGATGTCTCCATGTCTGATCTCCAACATCCACTGTGTACATCAGCATCCAGTTCTTGTCGCTACCCTACCGGGTGTCCACTTGTCTTCATGGTAATCATGCACTAGGACTTTCTGTCTAACCTCAAAGTCCTTTGCTGATTTCCTCAGCAACTGGCTGAACTGTTTATTCTGCACTTCCCTCCATAGATCTGGTTTTAGTAGATCTATGCGAAATCTCAGATTCCTGTTCATGAACAGCATTGCAGGTGTTTGATTTGTCGTCACATGAAGAGAGTTCCAATTGTCAGGAACGGGGACAGGAATGGACCCGAGTGCAGGACGCAGGCACTGAAGTACTAGGGGTAGGACAGGAGGGGGATGCCATGGCATGCAAGGGGTAATGCTGGGGTTCAGGCAGGCAGAGGAGGATTTCAGTCAGGCGGGGCAGAAGGATCCCAGAGGTTGGGCAGAAGGCAGGGTCTTGAGGTACATGGCTTGGCTGGAGGAGAGCCCCCACCCCCCGGGTGTCCCGGGTAGGGCCACCTCCCAGGTGGAAACACGGAGGCCTGGGCAAGACACGGACTCCTAGGCAGGTGCGGGGCACAACCCATCGGAAGCAGGCGGGGGTGAAGGGGCAGAATGCCCTGCCGGGCAGCGGCAGTCCAGCTGGACTTGCCTGTCAGAGGCAAAGGGGTAGAACGGGGACTAGGTCCAGGGTGACCGGCATGACAGCCATGATCCCCAGGTAACTCAGGACAGGCAGGCAGACAGCGCAAGCAAGGCAAAATGGGTGGAGCAGCGGGACCAGCACATGCAAGAAAAAGCAGGGGACAAGACCAACCTGGACAGAACAAATACAGAGCAGGTCAGAACCTGGGCAGGGTAAACAGGATGTGGAACAAAACGACCACCCACCTGGTCTCAGTCCCAAGGCCCCTTATAAACGCCTGCAGCTGAATTGGCAACAGGTGTGCCTCCTAAAGCCAGGAGGCTCCTAACTGGCTCAAGGGTGACAGGAGGGACAGCTGCAAGACCCGAAGTCTGGAGTTCATGGACTGGATCAAGACCCGGAACGTGGGCTTCGGCCCAGACTGGACCCCGACACCAATACATGAAAAGGAAGTTGTTCACCTTGTGCTGTAGAGAAGTGTCCTTCTTGTCTATCACTTTAATGGACTTCTTGAAGCATTGGACAAACCTTTCAGCTAAATAATTTGCGGCTTGGTGGTAAGGAACTGACCTGAAATCTTTGGTGCCATTTTACTTTGTGTATTGTGGTCCGTTGTCACTCTCAATTTGTGCTGGTAAGCCATTTCTGTCAAAGACAGTCCTCAGAGTGGAGGCAGTCTTTGCTGAGGTGGTTGACTTCTTTGGTATGACCTTTAGCCACTCCGAATGAGCATCCACAGCAATCAGAAACATGGAGTCCATGAATGACCCAGCAAAGTCAATATGCAGTCTTTGTCATGGTGCCAACAGCCCCTCTCGGGGGTGTAATGGTACCTCTGGGGGGGAGGGGGGTGCATTTTGAACTTTGTGACATCCCAAACAGCTTTTGGTCAAGCCTTCAATTAGTCAATCTATTCCTGGTCACCTGGTGAGACACTTCACTTTGATTGTATGCCGTTGTCCTTCATGCAGGTTTTCTAACACGCTGGTGCACGGTTTAGAGGGAACCACAACATAAGATCCACACATTAGTGTTCTTTGTCATGCAGACAATTGGTCTCATCTTACTTATCAAGTCTTAGACTTGATAATGTTGGGGTCATTCCATGTTTCTCTTTGTATTTCAGAATTTGTTACTGGGAACTGGCCCTCCAATGCTTTGTGAAACACTTCTAGGCCACACACGAAGAATTTTCTTCTTCAGATCCAACAGTAGAAGATGTGACATGCCATCAGCATTGCTGTGTTGTTTGATACCCTTGAACTCTATCATTAGAGTGGACTCAGGAAAATTGCCCAATGTTGCAACTGGGTAGAAGCATCACTGAGATTCCCTTTCTGGGATTGAAGATGGACACAAGAGGCTGATGGTCTGTCAGTAAAGTAAACTTTTGTCTGTAGACGTAGTGGTAGAACTTCTTTATTCCCCATACTAGATTCAGGGCCTCTTGGTCAATCAGTGCATAGTTGCATTCCGCGCTCATCAGTGATCTTGAAGCAAATGCAATTGAATGTTCAGATCCATCTTTCATGATGTGTGACAAAACGGCTCTAACGCTATAAGGGGATGCACATGCCAATCTGATGATTAGAGATTGGTCATAATGGGTGAGCAGTTCATCTGATGTTATTAGTCCCTTTGCTTCCTTGAATGCACTTTCACATCTTTCTGACCATTCCCATTTTGCTCCTGTCTGCAACAGTGCCTTAAATGGGTGCAGCACTGTAGCAATGTTTGGGCAAAACAAGAGGCAGTAGTTTACAAGGCCCAGGTATGACCTGAGTTGTGACACATCTTCTGGTTTGGCTGCTTTAATCTTGTGACTTGTCTAAGCCATGCTTGTCAATGACATGTCTACAATATGAGATTCCATTCTTTAAAAACTCACATTTCTCTCTCTTTGCATGCAGACCATACTCACTCAGCCTGGTAAGCACTTTACCAAGGTTCTGGAGGTGGTCTTCATCATTTTTGCCAGTCACAATTATGTCATCAAGGTGACATTGTGTTCCTGGGATAACTTGGACTACTTGGTCCATTGGTGTTTGCCCCCGCCCCCCATCCATCTTGTGTATTGAGAAGACCTTGGTTCTGATTGCTGCGTGTGGAGCGAGCTACGTCTCTGCGAAACATAGAACACAGCAATGAGGGGTGAATTGTCAGGGTCACTGGAGTTGGAGGACAAATTAGCACCAAAATGGCATCACAAGGCATTTGATTGTGTCAAAACTGCTACAGAAAGGCAGGGACTGAAGAAGGCCAATTGCCACCACCTGCCTGAGGACAAATTTGAGGGTGGGAGGGGGAGGTCTAAACAGCCAACATTCTGGTGAATACATAGAAATTTTCTGTAGTATTCCTCATATGCTGCCCACTCGATCACTTTCTCAGTGTTGGGACAGGATTTCAAACTGTGGATGCTTCCTCTCTTAACACCCAGTCAGTGCTATCTGGAACTTTCTTTCTCTGGATTGTTACAGGTCAAGCCACCCCTGTCACTAGATCAGTAGTGCAAGGAGTTATGGAATAGTTGATCACACTGCTGTGCCACTACTGTCAGCAGCTATGTTAAAAGTGAGATGTGCTGGGGCTGGGGACAGTGTCCTGCTATGGGCTATTGAGGTTAACTGGTTAGAACAAATGAAGATGCAGCAACTTCTGTAACATCCCAGAGATATCGTCTTGCTGGTAGAATTGTCGAAGGAGGTATGTCACTCACTATAAATCATCTACAAAGAGAATATAATGACTGGTATTGGTGTTGTGTGGAAATTCATGGACTGCTTAATGATCTGAAAATGAACTTGAATCTCCTGGTTTTGGATAGCAAGCAGTTCAATAGTCCATCTTTCAGTCTAATAAATGGTGAAAGAACAGTGTAGCAGTTTCTGTAACTGTCCCACAGCTCCTGTGACGCAGGTTCAGTCCTGAGCTCTGAAGGTCACCCTCAGTTTCACTGTGTGCTTGGGTTTCCTCTGTGTACATGGGGAAACACTTGCTTGGAGAGATTACATTGCTTTGATTGAATGAACAGTACTCTTCTGCCCCCTTGTTGTTGTTTTGTATGACAGGTCCTTTTCTCTTCACACTTCTAAATGGTTTTTGTCAAGCCACTCCTCCAGTTTGTGGACACAAAGCCATCTCGGATCTTGGTGAGAGGGCATGTTTGGACCAGGTTGGGGCACTACAGGGGAAAGCTGGAGTTTGTCGGGTGCCCCATCAGAGTAGTGCTTGCGCTGATTTGGCATGTCAACTTCGGAGTTTATTTGTGGCTGTCCAGTTTTTTTTCCTGGTAGCTATAGTAAAGTCTTGGAGGAGTAAGTTTTAAGGCAGATATAGATAAGTATAAGCATGGGCCTTGGAGAGTATTAAACTAGAACAAGCAACAGGGGAGATAGCAGGGTTTCACTTGCAGATGAGCTCAATGCCTTCTATGCTTGCTTTGACTGTTAGAACATGGAGAAACCATTGCAAACCCCACATCCCCCGATATTCCTATGATCTGAAGCTGACATGCAGGCTGCCTTCTGGGGGATGAATCCCTGGAAAGCATCTGGACCAGACCATGTATCAAAGATCTGTGCAGACCAGAACCTCCTTGTGCATTTGGATTCTTGATTTCCTTACTTGTAGACCCCAGTCATTCTGAATTAACATCTGCTCCATGGTCCCTTTCAACTCAAGTGCACCACAGGACCATGTGCTTTGCCCCCTGCTGTACTTGCTTTACACCTATGACTGCGTGGCTAAGTACACCTCCAGTGCTTATTCAAGTTTGCTGATGCCACCACTGTTGTGGGCCAAATCAAAGGTGGTGGTGAATAAGCGTATAGGCTGATAATTTGGCTGAGTGATGTCATAATAGCAATTTCTCACTCAATGGCAGCAAGACCAAGGAATTGATTATAGACTTAAGAAGAGGGAAACAAAATGTCCATGAGCCAGTTGTCTTCAGAAGATCAGAGGTGGAGAGGGCTAACAACATTGAATTTCTGGGTGTTACTATTTCTGAGGGCCTGTCCTGGACCCAGCATGTAAGTGCAATTGCAAAGAAAGCATAGCAGTGCCCCTACTTCCTAAGGATTCTGTGGAGTTTCAGCAGGACACCTGAAACCGACAACCTTCTATAAATGTGTAGTGGAGAGTTTATTGGCTGGCTGCATCATGGAGTGGTATGGAAACACCAATGCCCCTGAACAGAAAATCGTACAAAAGGTAATGGATTCAGCCCAGTACATCATGGGTAAAGCCTTCCCAACCATTGAGCACATCTACATGAATCATCGTTGTAGGAAAGCAGAATCCATCACCAGCAATCCCTATCACCCTGGTCATGCTGCTGCCATCAGGTAGAAGAGCCTCAGGACTTGCACCACCAGGTTCAAGAACAGTTCCTATCTCTGAACCATCAGGCTCTTGAATAAAAGAGGATAGCTACACACACTGTGCCAGTGGGTGGCGTAGTGGCATCAGTGCTGGACTTTGGGGCGGAAGTTCTGGAGTTTGAATCCAGCCGGTTCCTGTGCACACTTTCCATCCATGCTGGGTTGAGCGGCTAGTAACTCAACCTCATAAAAAATGAAATTGCCTACTACAGAAACGTCAACAGCAAAAAGTTGATGGCCTATGCTCTCTTGTGAGTTGAAAGGCAATTTCTCTTCTCTATCTCTCACACACTTCCACTACAAAGGCAATTTCACTACACACACTTGCTCCATCATTGAAATGTTCTCACAACCATTGATCTCACTATACGATAATCTTGGAGGGGAGATTTAAACTGAGCAAAAAGAATGAGAGTATTAAGCAGGAACTAGGGAAAGTTCATTGGGAACAATTGTATTTAGGCAAGTCCACACCTGATATGTGAAGGGTGTTTAAAGACCTATTCCATGAAGTATAGGACAGGTATGTTCTAGTCAGAAGGAAGAACCAGGATGACAAGGCAAGAGAACATTGCACGATGGGTGAGGTGATGAATTTGGTCAAGAAGAAAAAGGAAAAACATGTAAAACCGAGGAAGTTAGAATCAAACAGAGCCTTTGAGGATTATAAAGAAGACAGAAAAGAACTTTAGAAGGGAATGAGGAAAGCCAGTAGGGGCCATGAAAAGTCCTTGGAAAGTAGAATTAAAGAGAATTCCAAGGCATTCTATACATCAAGAGGAAGAAGATAACTAAGGAGAGGGTAGGACCACTCAAGAATAAAGGGGGGAAACATTTGTTTGGAAGCGGAGGATGTTGGTGAGGTCCTAAATGAGTTCTTTACATCAGTATTTACCAGGGAGAGAGATATAGAGGATAGGGAGATCAGTACCAAGAGTATTGATATGCTAAGACATTTTAAAATAAAGGGTCTTTTAAAGAGCATTAAGGTGGATAAGTCCCCAGGGCCTGATGGGATATATCCCAGGTTACTGAGAAGCAAATTAAGAGATTGTTGGTTCTCGACCAATACCTTTGTGTTCTCTCTAGTCACAGGCACGTTCCCAGAGAACTGCCAAGTAGCTAGTTTTGTTCCATTATTCAAGAAGGGAAATGGATAATCCTGAAAACTATGTCGAGTTTCATGTCAGTGGTAGGGAAGGTACTGGAGAAAATTCTTAGGGAGGGATTTATGAGCATTTTGAAAATCATGGCTTAAATAGGGAGAGCCAGCATGGCTTTGCGCAGGGAAATGAGTCTTTTCACCTGATAGTTTTTTTTGATGAAGTGACAAGGGTGATTGATGAAGGTAGACCTGTGGATGATGTCTTATAGTTTTTAGTAAGGTGTTTGACAACGTTCCCTCAGTCAAGGCTCATCCAGAAGATTAAGATGCATGGAATCAATGGTGAGTTGGCTGTTTGGATTCAGAACAGGCTTGCCCATGAAAGGCAGAGGGTAATGTCTGAAGGAAGTCTGTAATTATTGGTGTTCTGCAGAGCTCTGTACTGGGACTAATGCTGTTTGTGTTGTATGTACAGTAAATGGCCTGGATGAAAACGTGGATGGATGTGTTAGTAAGTTTGCAGTTGATATAATGATTGGTGGTGTTGTAGATAGCGCAGAAGACTGGGAAAGAACACAATGGGATCTAGATCAGTTGCAGATATGGGCAGAGAAATGGCAGGTGGAGTTTCACCCAGCCAGATGTGAAGTGTTGCATCTTGGTATGTCAAATGTAAAAAGACTCAATACTGTTAAGGGCAAGATTCTTAGCAGTGTAAGTGAGCGGATGGATTTGGTGTCAAAGTTCATATCTCCCGAAAAGTGAGCAGACAGCTTGATAGGGTGGTTAAAAAGGCATAAGGCATACTTGACTTCAATAGTTGAGACATTGCGTTTAGAAGTCAGCAAGTTCTGTTGCAGCTTTCTAAAGCTCTAGTTATGTCGCAACTGGAGTATTGCTTAGTTATCCTGTATTCAGAAAGATGTTGAGGCTTTGGAGAGAGAGCAGAAGATGTTACCAGGATGAGCAGAAGATGTTACCAGGATGTTGCTTGGATTAGAGGCCACATACTAGAACAAGAGGTTGGACAAACTTGGGATGTTTTCACTAGAGTAGCAGAGGCTGAGGGGTGTTTTGATAGAAGTTTATAAAATTTTGAGCGGTATAGATAAAGTAGACAGACAATATATTTTTTTCCAATGTTGAAATGTCTAATACCAAAGAGCATGTGTTTAAGGTGAGAGGGGGTAATCTTAAAGAGGAGAGGCAAGTTTTTTTTTTACACAGTGATGGGTGACTAATGCACTGCCAGGGAGTGGCAGGGACAGATACATTAGGACTTTTAGGAGACATTTAGATAAACACATGAATGTGAGGGAAATGGGAGATATGAACATTTTCTCAGTATAAGGGATTAGTTTAGTTGGCAATTTGATTATTAATTTACCTGGTTTGGCACATTGTTGTGGTCTGAAGTGCCGGTTTCTGTGCTGTACTGTTCTATGTTCTGAAATCTGGGTCTGGACATTTTAACAAATTAGCTCAATATCTGGATAAGACTGTTTTTACATTGAATACCATCTTGTTCTGTTTCCTGCAGATTTCAAACTTACAACTGTCATTATCTCGGTCTGAATCTCCCAGAGATTTCAGTTCAACTTCACGCTCACCTGTGCGTAATTTCCTTTTTACTCAGAAGACAAGTGTAACTATTTGTAGAATTTCACTGAGATGACAAGGTTATCTCCTTCTGCTCAGCTTGTTCCAGACGTTGGTAATCTGAAATGAAAGCAAAACTGTGTTGGGGTCATGGTGAGGGGAGGGGAGACCATTAGACCATAATGAGGAGGAAGACAGGAGTAGAATTTGTCTATTTGCCCCCTCAAGTCTCTAAATTCCTGCACACTTTCTAATCAAGAGCATTTCAACCTCTGCTTTAAATGTATTTAATGACGGCCTCAAGCCAGCCCTGTCAATGGATTCCAGATTCTTCACCCTCCAGCTAAACATATTCCTCTTAATTTCTGTTTGAATGGGAGGTCCTTTTATTCTGAGGCTGTGCCTCTGGTCCTCGACTCTCTCACTACTGGAAACATCCTCTCCATGTCTATTCTATTCATGCCTTGCAATATTCAGTGAGTTTTAATGAGATCTCACCTTGTTCTTCTAAACTTGCAGCAAGTTTGTCGAAGTTTTAGATGTTATGCCAAATCTCCGCAGACTCCTAAGGAAGTAGAGGCTCTGCCGTGCTTTCTTTGCAATTGTATTTCTTTTCTCATCACTGACACAACCTGCAAGTTAACATTTATAGAATCCTGCATTTGAACTCCCAAGTCTCTTTGCACCTAATTTCTGAGTTGCCTTCCAATTTAGAAAATAATCTATGCCTTTATTCACTTTGCAAAAGTGCAAGACGTTATAGCTTCTTATGCTGCATTCCATCTGCTGCTTCTTTGCCCGTTCTCCCAATCCAATGTCCCTCTGCAGATTCCCTGCATCCTCAACGCAGCCTACCAATTGATTATAAGACCATAAGACATAGAAACAGCGTTAGACCATTCAGCCCATCGAGTCTGTTCCGCCTTTCCATCATGGCTGATCCCGGATCCCACTCAATCCCATACACCTGCCTCCTTGACATCTCTGACCGATCAGGAAAGCATCAACTTCCATCTTAAATATACTGAAGGAGTTGATCTCCACCGCAGTCTGTGCTAGAGCATTCCACAAATTCACTACTCTCTGGCTAAAAGAAATCTTCCTTATCTCTGTTTCAAAAGGTTGCCCTTCAGTTCTGAGGCTGTGCCCTCTAGTTCTGGATACGCCCACCACAGCAAACATCCTCTCCACATCCATCCTGTCTAGTCCTTTCAATATCTGGTAGGCTTCAATGAAATCCCCCTACATTCTTCTAAATTACATTGAGTACAGGCCCAAAGTTGCCAAATGCTTCTCATATGTTCATTCCCAGAATCATCCTTGTGAATCTCCTCTGGGCTCTCTTCAAGGACAACACATCCTTTCTGAGATACAGGGCCCAAAACTGTTAACAATATGCCAAGTGTGGCCTGTTTAATGTCTTATAAAGGCTCAGCATTTTCTCCTTGTTTTTATATTCTGTTCTCCTTGAAATAAATGCAACATTGCATTTGCCACCTTTACCACAGACTCAACCTGTTAATTAACCTTCTGGGAGTCTTGCACGAGGACTCTGCACCTCCGATGTTTGAACCTTCTCCCTATTTGGATAATAGTACGTACTATTGTTCTTTTTACCAAAATGCACTATCATTCATTTCCCAACACAGCATTCCATCTGCCACTTGTTTGCCCATTCTTCCAGTTTGTCCAAGTCCTGCTCCAATTGTGTTGCTTCCTCAGCACTACCTACACCTCCAACTTTCTTCGTATCATCAGCAAACTTTGCCACAAAGCCATCAACTCCATTATCAAAATCATTGACAAACAATGTGAAAAGTAACGATTCCAGTATTGACCTCTGAGGAACACCACTAGACATCAGCAGCCAACCAGAAAAGGTCCCTTTTATTCCCACTTGCTGCCTCTTGCCTCTCAGCCATTCTACTATCCATGCCAGTATATTTCCTGTAACACCATAGGATTTTATCTTGTTAAGCAGCCTTTGTTAAGTTACCTTTGTATAATCGACCAACTTGGCCACCATTATTTCTAATATTCAAATGATTAAGATATAACATGAAAGGTAGTAGTCCCAAAATGGGAATGCCAGTAGTCACTGGCAGTGAAGCAGGAAAGACCCTTTTTGCTCATGCATTTGTGTGTGTAAACTGTGAGTTTTCATCTGGGCTCAGTGCATGAAGGTCAGGTGAATCTTTTGAATTGAAGTGCTGAGGACTGAGCAATGCAGATGTTTCATTTGTGTGTCAGGGTTTATTGTATAATCAATGATGCTAATAGCCACATGGATGGATATACCAGTATAAGATTCAACTTGGGAAATAATTAATCTTTCTCACAGCATTTACATCCTTGGAGCATTCTCCATGATATTGACATGTACAGCTGGCACTTCCCACTAATTCCTGAGCATCTGTCCAGCAGATCTGCTCTTCTGCAGATAATTTATGTCGATCATCTCTAAAAGACTTGTGTTGGGTTCCATTACATTTCAGAACATATTACAGCTCCAGCTGTCTCACATTCTCTTGTCGGCATTTCACCGCAGAAATAGAAAATGAAGATCAGTTCTTCCAACCCTATCATCGTGAACACTTTACTATTGCCTTTTCCTAATGGCTCATTTCCATCTCTTTTTACAATGCAGTGTACTTCTCTGGCAACAAGCAAGTTGAGGAGGATCCTAGCCAGGGTAAATCCACACCAGGCTGCCGGCTGCTGAAGGACTGTGTGCCCCAGTTAACAGATGTCTTAATGGATATTTTTAATATTTCTTTGCAACAGTCCACTGTCCCTGCAGGCTTTAAAGCAACCACACTTATTTTTGTGACTAAGAAAGCAATGATAATTCAATGATTACCACCCAGTCCTATTGATGTCAGCAATCATGACATACTTTAAGCACCTGATAACGGATCGTATGAAATCCCACTTTCGAGCTACATTGGGCCCTTTCCCGTTCATCTTCCACTCACACTGGTGCACTAGTGATGCCATAGACTCAGCCCTCCACTCTGTCCTGTCCCATCTAGAAAACAATGCCTTGTACACCAGGTTGTTGTTCATCGACTTCAGCTCAGTGCTTAACTTGACCATCCTTCAGATGCCATTGGGCACACTGTCCTCATTGGGATTCAATTCCACTCCCTGCAACTGAATCTTGGGCCTCATGATGGAAAGACCCAAGTCGGTCCGTGTTGGCAACAGCATCTCAAGCTCCATCATGCTGAGCACTGGTGTCCCCCCAAAGCCAGCCATTGCTCCCTTGAATGACAGAGCAGATTTGTGTGTTTTTCCTGTTTCTATTTCTTGTGTCCTTGCATTATGTGAGTACCCTAGGACTCAGTTGTGCTCAGTTTGTTTGGTTTAGTGCTTTAAGTGCTGATAATATCATGATATCAGTATTATTCAGAGTTTGCAGTTCACTCATTTTAGATTTAAAGTGGAGAAAATAGGTCTTGTTATCTGTTTCAGGTTCCTGGTGAGCTTGCTAACAACCTGATTTTGCTTCTTTTGTTGTTCTTTTGCTGGACCACTCGTACCTGTTTTAATCTCTTTTCTTTCTATCACTGTGCAAGCAGAAATATAAGTGACAAATTAATACAGGTCCACCATCCCTGATCCAAAATTCTGAAATTCAAAAAGCCCTGAAAACTGAAGTTTTCTTCGCCAACAGCTGACGTCTCGCAGGTGTGACATGGCAGCACTAGCAGAGGCCGCCAGACGCCTGTTGTGGATCAGCGCTCGTACTGGTTGTACGTGCATTTCCTGTTTGCTGGTATTTTGTGTTGACTGTTGTCTTTGTGTTTAATTTCACTGTGAAAATGTCAGAAATAGCTGCAGATAACCTTATGGGTAACAATGAGCGAAAGAGAAGGAAGCATCTATCATTATCAATAACGCAGAAAGTGGAGTTATTGCAGAAGCTTGATCATGGTATGGCTGTGTGGCATCTTACTGAAGAATATGGTGTCAGAACTACCACTGTATATGATTTAAAGGAACAGAAAGGCAAGTTACTGAAGTTTTATAGTGACAGTGATGTTCTACATTTATTCCAATAAGTCATTTACCATGTGTTTGATTTGGTTCGTTTGTAGCTGTATATTTTTGTTTTATTGTATGTTTTTGTTGGAAATAAAATATTTTTCTTGTCATTATTCCCTAAGCAATACAGTCTAACAACTACCTACATAGCATTTACATTATACTGGTATTATAAGTAACCTAGAGATGATTTAAAGTATACGGGAGGATGTGCGTAGGTCTGGAGCTCCGCCGAGTCCTTAAGTCCACCCACACTGAGAGAGGTTAAATAAGTCGCATACATGTTTTTTGGTATCCACAGGGGGTCCCGGAACCAATAAGGAGGGATACTGAAATCCGAAAAATTCTGAATTCCGAAATGCAACTAACTTCAAGGATTTCGGATAAGGGATTGTGGACCTAGAATTTAATATTCAAAAGACTTTGCTAAGATATTTGTGTAAAGTTGCTCTTCACATTTCACGCCATATGATGATATTCATTTGAGGTAAAATGCTTTATTTGAGCAAAGCAATTACAAAGGTTAGGTATGAGACTCTCATCCTTCCTTCTGTGTTGATAAGACTATGTCTCTACTCAACAAAGGACCTTCTGTTACCGTGTAAAATTTGTTAACAGTTTTTCCCATTTCCTCTTCTCTGGTCATAATGTATAGTTGTTGTACTACACACATTTGTCAACTCTGTGCCCACCTGTGTTCACATTTTTAGGGAACTATGAACTTGCAACCTCAAGTTTCGCTCTT
This sequence comes from Hypanus sabinus, assembly GCF_030144855.1. NCBI lineage: Eukaryota > Metazoa > Chordata > Chondrichthyes > Myliobatiformes > Dasyatidae > Hypanus > Hypanus sabinus. The sequence goes on from NC_082720.1 coordinate 23,047,688, forward strand.
CAGTCACAGTTCCCAGAGTCACCGCCTGGTTTACCAATCATCCCATCCACATTACCTTCCAATTCATTAATATGCATGGCAAACAAAACTGAATAGACAAGAAAGTGGAAGCATCATTGTGGGCAAAGGAGAACTGAAAAATGAAAGAATGTCATTCTATTTACAACTCTTTGAAGAGAAAAAAGCTGAACCAATGCATCTCCCCAATATGAAATGTGATAGAAAGAGGAGAATGTAGTGGCAGAACAATTTATTGAAATTTACATTGCTTCAGCCTGGCTTGCCCTTTTGAGAATAGTATTTTCTATTTTGGTGCTTCAGATAGAGGTTTTTCGATCATGTGCAGGTATTATTTTTGTTGTATTTATTTATCAATTGACGATGTCTTAAAGGACTTAATAGTGTTAATGAAGGAACTAAGTAATTTGAGAATCATTGGAATACTTTGGATTAATAAACCTCAATATGATGTGATAATGTTGGGAGTACTGAGATAATTAATCTGGTTAGATTCTGGAGTGGATCTTGAGATCTGTGTTATATTTTGACCTTTGATCTGTGTTATATTTTTACCTTCTATTTGAGTAATCATACCTGATTTGTTGAATTTGTGCCTTATCAGAAGGCACGAGACAACAGAAAAATAAGGTTTTTGATTCTTTGCAGGGGGAAAACTGAGGCATGGCTGTGATCTTGAGGAGCTGAGGAGAATTGCATTGGACAGATGTAAATGGTTATGATAGAGCTGTTGCATTATGGGACTGACATCAACTTTAAAAATGACCCAAAGAACTGCATTGTATGATTTTACTGTAGACTTAATCTTGGATGCTTCTTAAGAACAGTCATCATGTCAATGTGTGGAAGCTATTCTGACAATCTAATCAGCCTAACCTACACAGAATTAAGGTGTTCACTGTCCTCTGAGTGTGTTGAGTCTAGGTGTATGGCAACATGGTTGGAATTAAATGTGAAGCAGTGGTTTTCAAGGTTCAATAAGTGCACGTGAATTGCCTGTTAGCTTTCTCTCCAATATATTCACATTTGATTTGATGCCCAAGAAGAAACAGAAGTGAGTATTTCACAGGAGGTCACACACAAGCATTGGTGAAGAATGACTTCTATCCTGACCAAAGTGGTGATGTTGCATTCGAAAACTGTTGATTATACACAATATATAGCAAATGCTGGAAAGCAGAAATAAAATTTAGATAAGAAATACTGGAAATTTAATTTAATAAAATAAATTAAATACTGTAAATGCTCAATTTAGGCAGCATCAGTTCTCAAATGTCATGGATCTGAACCGTAGTCTCTTTCTACAGATGCTGCCAGGGCCACCAATTATTTCCAGCATTATTCATCCTACCTGCAAAATCAGAAATTCCTGCCAGACACCACTACTCTAATTACTTAAATTACTCTCCACACTCCAATTTCACCTGCTGTCTCCAACTCCGTTCCCTACCTCCCTGATAATTTATTCCCTACACCTATTGCCGATCACCTCCCACACATTTCTTAATTGAGGGTCCAACATTGAGCTCATATTTAGATGTGTATCAGGCATCTGCTGTATCCAACCCTGGTATCAAAGAGGACTGGGGCCTCACCCCAATATTAGGTTCACTCCTAGTGTCAAAGATCATAGAACATTACGGCATAGTATAGGCCTCACGGCCTACAGCATTGTGCTGACTGTTTATCATACTCTAGAATCAATTAACCCTTCCCTCCTACAGATTTTTCTATCATCCTTGTGCCTATCTGTGAGACTCTTAAATTCCTACAACATACCTGTTTCTACCACCAGCCTTAGCAAGGCATTCAAGATTTCAAGTTTAAGGTTCAAGTTTACTTATCATGTCTACATTGAAAGATACAGTGAAATGCATTGTTTGTGTTAACTACCTGCCCACCTGAAGGTGTGCTGGATGCAACCTGTAAGTGTTGCTGCACATACTGGTGCCAATCCCACTCCACACACTCAGCTCTCTCTGAGCAGTGCAATAATTCCTGTAGAACAATTCAAAAATCAATTTGAATATCCTGGTTTTGTATGGCTAGCAGCTCAATATGATGTGATTCTGTGGTGACACAGCAGTGTAGAGGATAGTATAGCTGCTGCACCGCTCCCGAAATCCAAGTCCAATCCTGAGCTCTGGTGTTCCGCGTGGGGAGATCATACTTCCTCCCTCGGTGCCTCCAGGTGATCCACATTCCTCCCACATGCCAAGACAGGTTGTCAGATTAACTGGTCACTGTAAACTGCCTCTAGTGTAGATGAATAGCAGGGAGCTCTGGGAGAAAGGTTCCATGAAGATAGTGTGGAGTGCATCTGATGGGAACATATGGACTGATGATATAACCTCGATGTGCTGGACGGTCCTCTTCTGTCCATTAAGAAAGCGTGAAATAGCAAAATGAACATGGATTTGAGATTTATTGTTCCCTATTGTTCACTCAACTGCACTTTTCCCATCAGTGAACTGATCCCACAACCTATGGACTCGCATCCAAGGACTATTCAGCTCATGTTCTCAATATTTACTGCTTGCTTATTAATTACTTAATATTATTGCTTCTGTATTTGCACTATTTTCTCATGTTTTGCACACAGGTTGTTGCCCTGTTCGGTGCACTCCTTGATTAATTCTATTATTGCGATTGTATTTACTGAGAATGCCTGGAAGAAGATGTATAGGGTGACATGTATATAGTTTGGTAATGAACTTACTTTTGAATTTGTTCTTTGAATATCGGTAGTGTGGATAATACGCAAGATGAAAATGGCAGGATAGTACAATGTGATACAGACAAAGAAGCATTGTCTGATATTCTGTGGGGAAGAAACTTGTGTGTGTTGAACAACCCTGTGCTGTGTGCTCTACAGAAACTTGGGGTCATCCTGTTCTTGCTGGTTTTGATGCTGCTGTCATAGGAGCATTAGAAATAGGAGCAGGGGTTGTCCATTGGATGCTCCGGCCTGCTCCTCTGTTCATTAGGAATTGCAACTTCACTGCCATTTTCCAGCACTACCCTGTATTTCTGGACTCCATGTCAAAATGTCTATCAATCCATGATTAGAACAAACACAATAACTGAGCTTCTGCAGCCCAATGATCTACCAACCCGGAAAGCTCCTCTCATCTATATCTCAGCTGGCCTATCCCATGTTCCGTATTCTTTCTCGACATCTACCTTGCCATTTTCTCCACTGTTTTTCTTTTGTTTTCCTGTTCTTCTAAACTTGAAAGTACAGTGACACTCGACTCAGTTTCTCCTCTTAGAATAACCCACTAGAACAGTATCTTCCCTGTGCTTTGCCTATGGTAAGTAAAACCCTTCTTTTGGTAAGAAACTAAAACTACAGAAGGGGACGGGTCCAGGCCCCATATAACTGAAGTTTTGCTTCCTTACTCCTGCATTGAAACGCTCATTAATCAAGGATAACCAGTCATTTGTCCTTACATGCTGGTCTGAATCGGCTTGTGTACCATTTTGCCAAACTCCAATACTGGCCAAATGCTGCCCACCAGTTCAGGAACAGTTTTTATCCTTCATCCATCAGACTCTTGAACCAGCGAGCATTACCTGACTCACCTCAACCTTGAATGCATTTCACAACCTATGAAGTCACTTTCAAGGGCTTTGTATTATTTGTTTATTTACTTAGTAATATACAAAATGCAGGAAGAACTCAGCATCAATGGAAAGAAATGAAGAGTCAATATTTCAAGCTAAGAGCTTTCATCAGGACTTGAAAGGAAGGGGGAAGAAGCTAGGATTAAAAAGGTGGGGGAGGGGAAGGAGTACAAACCAGCTGAAGGGGAATGTATGCAGCTGGGTGGGGAGGGAGCCACTGGGGTAGTGAGACTGGGTTAATACATGGTCAGAGTGTGAGAGCAGCAGAGATTACAGAGGGGAAGCAATGTGAGAGGTTTTCACTGAAATCCTGTCTGTTATGTTTTGTAACTTCAAAACAATAAACTAATTCAAAGGAAGATGCAGGGAGTCTGAAATGTGTTTCTTTACTTCATGCAAGGCAAAAACATTTCATGTGGTACTGTGATGACAGATACAATTAACATTTTTACATATTACCCATGATTTAAGTGAACAAGAATGCTTAATCAAACAATATAGGTACAAGATTACTCAAATATTAGTGACATATCAGATACACAACACCATCAAGTAACTGGTTGAAGAGTCTGAGAGCAACAGAGATCACTGAGGGTCTCACTGAGCTCCCATCGAGGAGAAGATTTAAACTACCTCGAAGAGACTTCGCAGTGGCAGAACAAAGCATACAAGTGATTCTGCAGGTGCTGGAAATTCAGAGCAACACCCAGAATGCTGGAGGAACTCAGCGGGTCTCAACTCAGCAGCTGTGCTTATTATTATTTGTATCTGCACGGTTTGTTGTCTTTTGCACATTGGTTGTTTGTCACTCTTCGTTCACCTGTTGTTTTCCATTGATTTTATTATATTTATTTGTTCTACTGTGAATGCCTGTAAGAAAATGAATATGGTGACGTATACATACTTTGATACCTTGAAAGTGAACTTTGATTTAATAAATACTCCAGGTTTCTCTTCTGTGCACCAAATAAAACGAAGCATTCACCAACATAAAAATAAACTAATGCTCCTTCTGTTTCAGAGACCAGCAGTTACTTGTTACTTCACTCACAAGTAAGTTCTTCAACACACATCATGGAAATGATGTTGCTAATTATATATTTGATGTTACTGTCTCGTGCATAAGCTGCACAATTTGACTGTAGATGATGGAAATGGACAATAGTGCTGGTTCTTAAAATCATGACAATTCATAATGATCTAATTTAGGTGAATATTTCAAATGTATGTTTCTTTTGTGTGATGAAAGTGATAGTATGACTTGCATTTTGAAATATATTTATTTAGAGGAAACACATGTTCACGGGGAGGGATGTACAAACTGCTTTCTGACAGCATTGGAATTGAACTCTGAACTCTGATTCCTTGAGCTGTAATCGTGTCAAGCTAACTGCTATGCTACCATGGTGCCCCTACAAAATCAAATTTTATAAAAGTAACTTTCATAACGACAGGATATCCGAAAGCATGGAACATCCAAGTTGGACCTGTTTGTTCAAACAGGGACTGGTGATGACCAGATATAGATTGTGATGTAGATTTTGCAGTTTATTTTGATTGAGGACCAATCAATCAGGAACTGATGTCACACATTATTCTTTGAAATAATGTCTCAGGAGATTTTACATCCACTTCATCAAGTAACGGGGTTAGAGGGCCAAGAGTTAACTTTTTACCTGGGTGGTAAATTGATTGATCAGTTGATGTTCAAGCCTGATCTGATGTCAGCCTTACCAATATGGACTTCAATATGCACCGCCATTTCTTCAACTTGTGTTGTGCTCTCAGTATTAAGGAATCTCTCTACGTTATTTAAATAGAGCAAGTTACCTGACCACATGACAATCTCAGATATTCTGCAACAGAAGGGATTCCGTATCTGGGCGTTGCTGGTTTTCAGTACCCTATATCCACGATGCAAGCACATGTTCATTCTTCATCAATTCTCTGTGCCTTCCGATGTTGAGATAAAAGTGACAAACCAGTTTCTAGGCTTTGAGAGTGATTGTCTGAACATTGCATAATTAACTGCAGAGTGCTTGGTGTTATATATACACTTAGTGTTATATTACCTCCCAGAACCTGGCAGAATAGACCATTGATGTGTTGAAGCAACATGGACCATACTGAGCACTCACCCCAGTGAGGGTGGTGTTGTGATACAGACATCTGTGACCCAGTTGTGAGATGTTGCTGCAAGGTTGAGGAAATCAATCCAGTGAATTATCCATTCTACTAGTTCCACCAACTGAGATCCAATTGATTATTCATTTGATAAACTCATCTGTCCTGTTCAATACTATTAATTTTTATAAGGTTATTACATCCTTCATTATACATTTCAGCAATTCCTTTATCACTGACATTGCTCTAATCGTCAGTCATTCCTATATCCTCTATTGCTTCTTTTTTAAAATAATGTTGTGCATGTTATTCTGTCATCTAGGAGCAATTCCAGAATCAATGGAACATTGGAAGATAACAAATGTAGCATTCACACCCTCTAATTCTGATTCGTTTGAAACTCTGTGAAGTAAATCATTGGCTTTAGGAATTTACTGACTTTCCAACTGTTCATGCCCCATAGACTTTTTTTTGTCTAATATAGGTTGATCAGCACAAAAATGGAACTGCTGTGACCTGTGCAGTACCCAATTAGTGATTTTGCTGAATCATAGATGGTTAGGATGGGATTAAGTAAATAAACACCTCTAACCCAGTTGATGATCACCTCACCCTTGAATAGTTAAGAAAAAAGAAACAACAAATGAAAAGGAAGTGAAATTTATTGAAGTACTGTGCAGGCAAAATACCTTATAATGTACCTGGAGAAGAGTGAGGTGGTACACTTTGGAAGGACAAACTCCAAGGCAGAGTACACAGTAAATGGCAGGATACTAGGTAGTGTGGAGGAGCAGAGGGATCTGGGGGTACATGTCCACAGATCCCTTAAAGTTGCCTCACAGGTAGATAGGGTAGTTAAGAAAGCTTATGGGGTGTTAGCTTTCGTAAGACGAGGGATAGAGGTTAAGAGATGCAATGTAATGATGCAGCTCTATTAAACTCTATTTAGGCCACACTTGGAGTACTGTGTCCAGTTCTGGTCGCCTCACCGTAGGAAGGATGTGGAAGCATTGGAAAGGGTACAGAGGAGATTTACTAGGATGCTGCCTGGTTTAGAGAGTATGGATTATGATTAGAGATTAAGGGAGCTAGAGCTTTACACTTTGGAGAGGAGGATGAGAGGAGACATGATAGAGGTGTACAAGATATTAAGAGGAATAGACAGAGTGGACAGCCAACACCTCTTCCCCAGGGCACCACTGCTCAGTACAAGAGGACTTGGCTTTAAGGTAAGGGGAGGGAAGTTCAAGGGGGATATTAGAGGAAGGTTTTTCACTGAGAGTGGTTGGTGCGTGGAATGCACTGCCTGAGTCAGTGGTGGAGGCAGATATACTAGTGAAGTTTAAGAGACTACTAGACAGGTATATGGAGGAATTTAAGTTGGGGGGGGTGTTATATGGGAGGCAGGATTTGGGAGTCGGCACAGCATTGTGGGCTGAAGGGCCTGTAATGTACTGTACTATTCTATGTTCTATCTGTGTTGATTTACAATAGAAGGTTAGACAGTCCCACTTCCAAAGTAAAGAGTTGAATTGTACAACTAAGCAGAGTTACATGTCTGAAGATGGGGGTAATCAGGAAGTATTTTGTGTTTCATCTTGAAAAATGATTGAATCTTCATGACCTGGTGGTTGTGATGAAGTCGGCACAGCGTCTTCAGGAACTGGTGATGGTGGGTGGGCTGAAATTGACGGCACTGAACTTCTCAAGTGTTGACTCCTGTCTTGTGCTTTATTTAACTATTTTTCTGAATATATCCTGCAAACTAACATATTTCATGTATTTTCTGATTAGTTTTTCTCGCAAAATGTGCACATTCATTATCTCTTGTTAGTAGTAAAATTGCACTGCTCAAGACCTTTTATCAGTTTAACTGTTAGCTGAATTAGCCTGTCAATGGACAGTCTTTTGACTACCTTTTCCTCATTTTCATCACAACATTCTCCCCCACTGTCTTTTGTCTCTGGACTTACAACCATCTGCACAATTTCCGCATCAGTTTAATAATGAACAGGAGGTTCATTATCATCGATATCCATCCACTTGTTTATGTTATCTGCATCCAGTCTAGAACTTAGTACTGCCATCAGGGAGGAGGTACACAAGTCTAAATACATTGTTACGTATCCCGTAACTGGATAATTTACCAGCAAAGATAGAGAGGTCTGTTGAAATCTGTTGTCACTATTTTCAAACGTTTTATTCATAAAGGGACACAAAAGTAGGGTTAATACATACATTCAGATAGGGCACATCGTCAACACTCAATCTAAAGTGTGGGTATAGTAATAATCATCATTAAGAAGTGAGCTCTGCTGATGTCTAGGGGTTAATAGATTGTCCGTTGGAAATATAAAAGTCACTCTGAAAGTCTGCCGGCCTCAGCCCGTTGGAAATCGCTGGGTTTTTCGTGGGGCGACCGAGAGAGAGATTGGGGGAGAAGAGAAAGAACTTGCCGAGTCTCGATGAATCTTCTGTGAAATCGGGGGAGCGTTGGTTTCCTCTCCCCGATGTTATTTAAAGTGGTTTTCTGTGATTCCAGCCACAGATTCCAATCCCAGAATCTAACGCACGTGGCTTCCTTCAGAATGGCTTCCCGCTGCTGCGGGACCACTCTTGTGTCTTGGTGTGTCTGAGGGGCTGTCCCGGAGACTTTCCTTTATACTTCCTCACGGGGTCGCAGGTGTCAATCAGGTTGGGATGATGCAATCTCTCTCTCAACCAGCCCACCTTGCCCGAGGGCTTTTCACTTGGTCTCCATGAGACAATAGTTGCTGGCATCTTATTCTGTATCCCGGGTGGGACATGCAATTTGGCACGTTTCTCTCTCTCTCTCACTTCCTGGGTCTACTGACCTCCCCCCTCAACGGGTGCTCTTGCGATTCTCACAAAGGAGGGGGCTGAGATCATAACAACATACACTCAGCATTTTAGGAACAACTTCTTCCTTTCTGCCATCAGAATCTGATTCTGTTTCTGATGAGATTTCTGAATTGCCCACGAACCCATAAAAACGATGTCACTATTTTAGCTCTATTTTGGCACTACTTTTATTTATCTTACTGTAATTTATAGCTTATTTTATGAATTGCACAGTATTGCTGCCACAGAACAATAAATTTTATAACATATGTCAGTGATAATAAACCTGATTCTGTTTCTGAAAATAAATCCACCTTTCTTTTATTACAGAGACTAGCACAGCATCTTCCTTGAGCACAATTGACACCTTTTCTAGATCGTGGAAATGATTCTGCCCCACTTACATCTGAACGTCAGTCTAGATCTTCCAGACATTACCACTCATTACCATGAATGTGTGTGTATATAAATTATGCACAAGAGGAATAGTGAGGAAATGTGAATGAATCTTTCAGAAATCTAACGGTGGAAGGGATTTGGCTGTCCTAAATTGTTGACTGTGTGTCTTCAGGCTCCTCTAACCCTCATCAATGGCAGTAGCGAGAAGAGGACATGTCCCAAATGGTGAGGGCCCTTAATGATTAATGTCACCTTCTTAAGACTATTTTTTGAGTATTCCCTCGATGATGGGGAGGGTTTTGCACATGATGGAGCTGACTGAGCCTACAACACTCTGTACCCTATTGCAATCACTTGCACTGGAACTTCGATATCAGGCGGTGGTTCAAACAGTAGGAATGTTCTCCACTGTTCATCTGTAGAAATGAGCAAGTCTTTGGTGATATACCAGATCTCCTCACAATCCTAATGAAGCATAGCCATTGTATGACACCTTCATGATCACATCAATGTGTTGGACCCAGGAAAGATCCTTGATAGGAATTTGAACCGCTCAACCTTTCTACTGATGGCCCCTCAATCAGGACTGAACCAGCTTCCCTTTCCTGATGTCCACAAACAATTCCACGGTCTATTGCAAAAGTATGGGTTTGGATTGTTTACAGTTAAAATGAAAGTAATGAAGCAACTTCCATAAGGCCAGGAGACCAAAGCACTGAACATCCAAGATAGACCTGCTTTAGCAAACAGGCATGTGGTGATAATCAGATATGGACTGTAATGTAGATTCTTCATTGATTCTGCTTGAGGGCTGATTAACAGCCAAAATGGACATCATTATTTCTTCTTTCAAGGTAAGGCTTTAGAAATTTTTACACTCATTTCAGGAAGGTTTGAATTGAAATACACTGACAGACTTTAAAAAGATTCACAAAATAGATATATTCCAACAGGAAAGAAAAAATCCAGATGTAAGTCAACTGGAGGATTCAAAGGAGTCAGAAGGAGCACTTTTTTCACACACACAGTAGTGTTTATATGGAATGAACTGCCAGAGGTGGTGATTGAAACAGGTACAATTACAATATTTGAAAGTAATTTGGACAGGGGCATTTTTATGAAAGCTTTAAAGAAATATAGGTGAAGTGGGACTAGCTGCATTAGGCTCCTTGGTTTGCAAGGACAAGTGAGCCCCAAGGGTCTTTCCTCATGTTATATAGCACAATGAAACTCTGAGGGTGACTGGAAATATGAAAGCTGATGATAGGAGATCTTATAGATGTTTCAAAAAACAGGTTAGATTTAACTAAATGAGCATTGTTTTGTGGAAAAAAATGCTGAGGAATTCATTGTGGATAAAAAGGGATGGGAATTAAATAAACAGATATTTTGCTTAACTCTTTACTCTGTAGGATGCAAATAGCAGCTTTATTGGTGAGCAAGGGACATCTTGCAGAGCTGGAGCCATTTGAAAACTGCAAGTTGCACTGGGAGTGAGTGATTGTTTAAGCCAATAAAATGAAAAGAGGTGTAAACAGCGAGGCCATTATGTAAGTGGGGCAGTGTTAGAGAGGTCCAGCTATGGTTCCGCTGGCTTGCATGAGAACAGGCTTGAACAAGCACAGATGCAGGCTCTAAGAAATTTTCCACTGTATTTTCCCCTGTTAGTACAAAGCTAGCGTATCGAGAATGGGTCCAGAGTTAGTGGTATGTTCCTTGTGTGAGATGTGGAAGTTTGGGAGACCTTCAGTGTTCTTGATAACAACATCTGCACGAAGTGTACTGAGCTGCAGCTCCTTAGCGATCACATTAATGAATTGGAGCTACAGCTTGATGAACTTTGGTTCATATGGAAGAACGAGCTGGTGATAGATTAGGGCTACAGGGAAGTAGTCACCCTTAAGTTGCAGTAGACTGGTACCTGGGTGGCTGACAGCAGAGGAAAAGGGAATAGGCAGCCCTTACAGAGTACCCCCATGGCTGTTCCCTTCATAATATGTATACATATATGCTTTGGATACTGTTGGGGGGGGGGGGTGCAACTTACCAGGGAGAAGCTGCAGTGAACAAGTCTCTGTAACTCAGTCTGGATCTGTAACCCGGCAGGGAAGGTGGAGAAGAAGTGAACTGTAGTGATAGGAGATTCATTGGTTAGCGGAACAGAAATAGGAAGATTGTTCTCTGACATGAGAACAAGATTCCCAGATGGTTTTTTGCCTCCTGGGTGCCAGGGTCAGGGACATCTTGGATGGAGTCCACAGTGTTCTTAGGTGGGAAGGTGAGCAGCCAGAGGTGGTGGTCCACGTTGGTACCGATGACATGGGTAGGAGTGGCGACAATATCCTACAAAGTGAGTTCAGGAATTTAGGTTTAGGTGCCAAGTTAAAGGGCAGGATCTCCTGATCTCAGGATTACTTCACGTGTCATGTGCTAGTGAGGCCAGAAATAGAAATACCGTTTAACATGTGGCAAAGGAGATGGTGCAGGAGGGAGGGCTTCAGATTTTAGGCTCATTGGACACTCTTCCAAGGAAGCTGGAATGTGTACAGAAGGGACAGTTTGCACCTGAACTAGAGGGTGAATAATAACCTAGTGGGAAGGTAGCTAGTGCTGCAGGGTGGAGGTGGTGGAACTTGGCACCTCCAGGGTGCAGCCCAGTGGACGACCGATTCCCGGCTGGTGTTGCTGACTGAGGCAGAGCGGGAGATGCAACATTAGCATTTCATTGCGGCAATGGTATAGGTGGAGGTCTCTGTAGTCGAGCCTTCGCACTCTCTCGACGGTGGGAGACTTTGCTGCAATTCTCATGTCAGAGAATCTCGGAATAAAAAGCGACGCGGTAGACTGCAAGATTGTAACAGTGACACTTTCACTGTGAAAATAGATGATATCTCTCTATCTCTTGTTAGTGAGAGGGAGAGCCTGTGGCATGTTGAATTGTCGGGTAAACAATAGTTCTTGTTGACTGCAGATCATAATCTCTCCCTAGGTGTTCTGCTGTTGCTTGGTGAGTGGTGGGTGCTGATGTTTTTCACTGAAATGAGCAGGGGGCAGGAGGCTGATGCATTGAAGCTTGCTGCTGGTTGCGTGGGGAGGGGGCACTTTGGGGTTCTAATCTTCTTCTGTCATTCATTCTTTTGGGGTTCTGTTTTTCGTGGATGCTTGCAAAGGTTGTATACTGTATACTTTCTCCGATAATAAACTGAACCATTTAAATCAACAGTTCGATCGTGGTGGCACCAATGTTCTGAGCTACGTATGTTTCAGTGCAAAGAGTATTGCAGGAAAGGCAGATAAGCTTATGGTGTGGATCAGCATGTGGAATTATGACTTAATAGCCTTTAGTGAGATTTTGTTTCCATTGTTTTAGAATGATAGAGTGAGATGGATTAAAGCAGAAGGGGTGGCATTACTAGAGAGGGAAAATGTCACAGCAGTGCTCTGTCAGGACAGACTAGAGAGTTCATCCAGTGAACCTTTATGGGCAGGTCTGTAGAATAAGAAAGATATGACCACATTAATGGGATAATATTATAATAAGATGATAGGTACAGGAATAGAATTAGGCCATTTGGCCCATCAATTCTGCTCTGCCATTTTATCATGGCTGATCGATTTTCTATCTCAGCCACAATCTCCTGACTTAACCCCTGATCGCTTCATGCCCTGACTAGTCAAGAATCTATCAAATTCTGGCTTAAATATACCCCATGACTCAGCCTCCACAGCTGCCTCTGGCAACGACTTGACAGATTCACCCCTTTCTGGCTAAAGATAGTCCTTCTCATTTCCATTCTGAAAGGACAACCCTCTATTCTGAGGCTGCATCCTCTGGTCTTAGACTCCCCCACCATAGGAAGCTTCTTCTCCACATCCACTTTACAGAGGCCTTTCACCATTCAATAGATTTCAATCAGGTCACCTCTTATTCTTCTGAATTCCAGCAAGTACAGGTCAGAGCCATCAAATGCTCTTCATATGAGAAGCCTTTTAATCCTGCTATCATTTTTGTGAACCTCCTTTGAACCCTCTCCAATGTCAGCACATTTTTTAGATAAGGGGGCCAAAACTGCTCCAGTACTCAACCCAGTGCTTTATAAAGCCTGAACATTACATCATTGCTTTATATTCTAGTCCTTTAGAAATAAATGATAACATCACATTTACCTTCCTTGTAAAGAAGTGGCTGATTGGCAGGAGGCAAAGTGTAGGAATAAAGGGTGCCTTTTCTGGTTGGCTGCCAATGACTACTGGTGTTCCACGGAAGTCTGTACTGGGACTGCTTATTTTTATGTTTTATGAGACCTCATATACCCTATAGATCACAGTCTCGTGGAATTGAGGAAAGCATGAGACAAATATTTTAAAAATATGATGACCAAAATGGTGCAACAAAAGGGCAGGTAGTTTTGCCTTATGTACTGATGATAATAAGGAATACAGCGGCATCAATGGGTTAGACCCCTTATAGACTCATGACTGGAAGAGACATGAGAGGATTGGAGAAGTTATTAAGATTAGATATCAGAACCCAAATTAGATGGGAATGTGGCAGAACAGTGGGTACAATAATTGATAGAGATAGTGAAAAAGACCAATTATGTGGCAGTCCATCAATTAGAAAAGAAAAGGTAACAGGGTAAAGTGTCATGGTCCTGATCGTTTATTCTCTAGTTTCCTCTAACTTCCTTTGATTGTGCCGTTAATTTCCCAATTGCTTCTAATTTCTTTGATGACGGCACACCTGGTTTCCATCAGGACCTGAAGTTTAAGAACCCTGGCATTACAACCACTAGTCGCTAGATCGTTGGTTTTACCTGTGTGGTGATTAATGTTTCCTGGCCGCTTAGAACCATGTGTTCTAAGTTTTATTCCAGTTTCAGGGTTTACCTATGAAACCCCGTCTCTCCGTGTCAAGATCCCTCCTGTTTGCCGTCCAACGTTTATGTCCGCGTAAGCAACCTGACTCCATCTCCATGTCTGTGTCCTGCAATTGGGTTCGCTTAATTCACTCTTTGCAACAGAAAGCCGACTTCAACTCAAAAGTCAGTCCCATTGAATTTAAATCCAGGAGAAAATGATGACTAGAATACACTAATGTGCCTGATTTTTTAAATCCAAGGTTTGCAGGGCCCTGTGCAATGATAGAAGAAGTCCATGGGTGTACAAGGTACTGATTTCTCCAGATAAAGGTGGATGGTACCCCATCAACCAGTTGAACCTGGTGGGGGAGAAGCAGGAATGTTATCATCACTAGCATGTAACAATACCAATGGTCCAATTTTGGAGATTTGACAATTGATGTACATGGTAATTCTGACTTGGAAGATCAGAGGTCGGAACAGATGTTCTGTGTAGATGGCAACAGATTTGACAAAGGAGAAAAGTTTCCGTTCCCTCATTCTGAGAATCGGGAGTTTTGTCAAGAAACGGTGAAAAACATCTTGGTTCCTGCTTCCCCTATCCTTTGTTCTTGCCATGACTGAGGAGATGGAAGCTGCCATTTTATGAAGAGACTATGTTCTCCATTGAGTTAAAGCCACTTGGCTTGATGAGTGTTTTAAAGTCAACATAATGATGTACCAGGTAATCTGCTGGACTGGAGATCATTTCCAAATAAGAAGTTACTTGTGAGGTGTACTTTGGTTGGATATAACATGCACGTTTTTGACTGTTGGCATCTGTATCTGTGTAATGTTGAATTAGGTTCATGGATCCAGCAAGTGATACAGCGAGCACTCTCTGCGAATTGGTATAGTAATATTTTATTTACAACCAGTAAAAATTTGACGAAACATTCATGTTCCCCAAGATAGCGACACTACAAAGCTGAATTTTCAATAAAAAATAGGTACATTCAACAAATCTACTTAGTTAAAAGTACATGCAGAGCCTTGATGTCCTGTTCTTCAACTTTCTACCTAGCTCCCTCAAACCTCTCTTCAGGATCTCCTCACCTTTTCTACTTATGTTATTAGTGCCAATATGTACCAAGGCTTCTGGCTGCTCACCCTCTCCCTTGAGAATGTCGTGAACTGGATCTGCAACATCCTTGGTCCTGCCGCCTGGGAGGCAGCATACCATATGGGTGTCTCTATTGTGCCCGCCGTAGCTTGATCCTGTTCTCCTGACTATGGAATCTCCTATCGACACTGCAGTCCTCTTCACCTCTCTTCTCTTCTGAGCCACAGCGCCAGACTCCGTGGCAAAGACCCAGTCACCGCAGCTCCCCCGGTAGGTTATCCTCCTCCAGTATCTACAATGGTATACTTGCTATTGAGGGGAACAGCCACAGGGGTAAGCTGCATGGCTGTGCATTTCCCTTCCATCTCCTGACACCTCCCATCACCCAGTTACCAGCCGTCTGCAACCTAGAGGTGACTACCTCCTTATAGCTCCAACTATTACGTCCTAATATTCCCATGTGAGCTGAGGATCATCGAGCAGCAGCCTTATGTCCATAGTACACTCTCTGAGGAGCCAGGCTCTGTACACCTGGTGCAGGTGTGTTTATCTGGGTCTCCAGTCTACCAGAATTCTCTCATTTCACACACATTACAAAACACTGCCCCTGGAACATTCCCACTACATTACTATGCCCTAACAGATGAGAAATAGAGAATTAAGAAAAAGTAGAAACCTGCCAGATATTTTACCTTGCCCAAGCCTGATCTCATCTATGTCTAATGAGCCGAAGCCACTCCAAACACTGACCCACTCACAACAATGGCCGCTCCGCTCACGTCTGCACTATCCTTACTCATCCTTTCTAGTGAATCCCACTCAGTGACTGGTCGCAGTCCAACCTGAAAAACCGGCAGCAGAGTCCTGCCTTTTTATTCTTGAGTGCGGACCTGATTGAAATGTACACTCTCTTCCTTGCTCCAGCTCAGTGATCAGTTGCAGTACAGTTGCAGGCCACACAACAGTCTGCAGGATTTAGAGGAGCAAATTTGCAGAGATCGCAGACTGTTGCAAAAAATATAAGATTGAGAGAGTAGGTGTGTTTTTTATTTTTCCAAATATTGACGGGGATTCACAGACTGTGAAAGAGCTGGATAGGAAAGAGCGTTTCAAATGGGTTTAGGAAAGTTTTCTTGATCAGTACATAGAAGCCCAAACTAGAGAGAGTGCAAAATCAGCAGATGTGGAAATCTGAGCAATACACACAAAATCCTGGAGGAACTCAGCAGTCCAGGCAGCATCTATGGAAAAGAGTAAACAGTTGATGTTTCGGGCCAAAGAAAGTCGAGAGAGTGCAATTCTAGAATACCCAATAGGGAATTGACAGAAGTTTGTGTGGGGGAACACTTTGTATCTAGTGATCATAATGCCATTAGTTTCGAGGTCATTATGGAAAAGGATAGGTACACTCCTGGGGTTGAGATCCAAAACTGAAGAAATGCCAATTTTGATGGTATCAGAATGAATCTAACAAATGTGGATTGGGACCGGTTGTTTCTCAGCAAAGGTCTATTTGGTAAGTGTGTGGTCTTATTGAAATTTTGAAAGTACAGAGTTTCTATGTCCCTGTCAGAATAAAAGGCAAGGATAACAGGTTTACGTTGGAGGTGCAACACCTCATATCCTGTCTCAGTAGCATCAAACTTGATGGTATGAACATCTGTTTCTCCAGATTCTAGTAATTTTTCCCTCTCCCTCAGCCCTTTCCTGACCTGCTGAGTTCTGCCAGCATTTTGTGTTGCACAGGTTTAGGGAACATTGGTTTTTGAGAGACATTGAGGCCCCATTTAAAAATTAGAAGGAGGTGTATAGCAGGCAGGAACAAATGAGGTACTTCAGGAGTCTAAGGAAGCAAGAGAACAGTGAAGAAGGAATCAGGATGGCTAAGAGAAGACATGAGGTTGCTCTTGGGCAAGGTGAAGAAGAATCCTCAGGACAGAGGTAAAGAACAAAAGGATAACAAGAGAAGAAATTGATCCTCTGGAAGATCACAGTGGTAATCTATGTGTGGAGCCAAAAGAAATTTCACAACATATGCCAGTGATATTAATCCTGATTCTGGTCAGGAATATCTTAAAAGGATTTTTGGTGTGCGTATTTACTTGGTGGATGGACACAGATTGTATAAATGTGAGGAAATGCAGTCATGAAGAAATGGACCTTATACAGATTACAGAGGAGGAGGTGCTTGTACTTTGAGGCAAATTAGAGTGGATAAATCCCCAGAGCCTACAAGGTGTTCCCTCAGACCTTGTAGGAGGCTAATGCAGAAATTGCAGGGACCCTAGCAAAGATACCTAAATCATCCTTAGTTACAAGTGTGGTGCCAGAGGATTGGAGGATAGCCATTGTTGTTCTGTTGTTTAAGAAAGGCTCTAAGAATAAGACAGGAAATTATATGCCAGTGACCCTGACATCAGTAGTGGGAAAGTTATTGGAAGGTATTCTAAGGAACCAGATATGTAAGTATTTGGATAGATATGGACAGTTTAGGGATATTTAACATGGCTTTGTGCATGCTAAGTTATTTCTAACCAAACTATAAGTTTATTGAGAAAATTACCAGATAAATTCAAGAAGTAAGGCAGTGGATATTTTCTACATGGACTTTAGCAAGACCTTAAGACAAGGTCTGGCACAGGAGGTTGGTCAAGAATGTTCAGTCACTCAGCATTCAAGATGAGGTAGTAAATTGGATTAAGCACTGGCTTCGTGGAAGAAGCCTTTGGGTGGTAGTGGATGATGACTTCTCTGACTGGAGATCTGGGACTAGTGTTGTCCTACAGGGATTGGTGCTGTGTCTGCTGTTGTTTGTCATTTATATCAATGATCTGGATGATAATGTGGTAAACTAGATCAGCAAATTTACAGATGACACCAAGATTGTGGGTGTAGTGGATAGCAAGAAAGGCTATGAAAGCCTTCAGTGGGATCTGGACCAGCTGGAAAAATGGGTTGAAAAATGGCAGGTGGAATTTAGTGCAGACAAGTGTGTGGTGTTGCACTTTGGAAGACAAATCAGGGTTGGTCTTCCATGGTGAGCAGTAGGACACTGAGGAGTGTGGTAAAGCAAAAGGGAATGGGAATGCAGATCCATTATTCCCTAAAAGTGGTGTTACAGGTAGATAAGTTTTGGCACATTGGCCTTCATAAATCAATGTAATGTCTACAGGAGTTGGGATGATATATTGAAATTGCAGTGTGTGTGTTGGGACCACTTTTTTATGCTGTATATGTTATTTAGATGATGGAATAGATGGCTTTGTTGCCGAGTTTGCAGATGATAAGAAGATCGGTGAAGAGGCAGGTAGTGTCTGGGAAACAGGTAGGATGCAGTAAAACTTTGACAGATTAGGAGAATGGGTAAGAAAGTGGCAAATGAAGCACAATGTTGGAAAATGCATGGTCATGCACTTTGGTAGTTGAAATAAATGTGCAGACTATTTTCTAAACAGAGAAAATCCAAAAATCTGAGATGCAAAGGAACTTGGGAGTCCTTGTGCAGAACACCTGAAAGGTTAACTTGCAGGTCGAGTCAGTGGTGAGGAAGGCAAATGCCATGTTAGCATTCATTTCAAAAGGTCTAGAATATAAAAGCAGTGATGTGATGCTGAGGCTTTTTAAGGCACTGGTGAGGCCTCACCTTGAGTATTGTGAACAGTTTTGGGCTTCTCATCTCAGAGAAGATGTGCTGGCATTGGAGAGAGTCCTGAGGAAGTTCACAAGGATGATTCCAGGAATGAAAGTGTTATCATACAAGGAATATTTGATGGCTCTGGGTCTATATTCGCTGGAATTCAGGACAATGAGGGATCTTATTGAAACCTTTTGAATATTGAAAGGCCTAGACTGAGTAGCTGTGTAAAACATGTTTCCAATGGCAGGAGTGTCTAGGACAAGAGGCCGAAGCCTCAGGATCAAGGGGTGCCCTTTCAAAACAGAGATGCAGAAAAAAATTCTTTAGCCAAAGGGTGGTGAATTTGTGCAACTTCTTGCCACATGCAGCTCTGGAGGCCAGGTCGTTGGATGTATTTAAGGCAGAGATTGATAGGTTCTTGACTGGATATGGCATCAAAGGTTATGGAGAGAAGGCCAGGAACTGGGTTGAGGAGGAGACAGGAAAAGGATCAGCCATGATTGAATGGTGGAGTAGACTTCATGGGCCAAATGGCCTTATTCTGCTCCTATGTGTTATGGTCTTATGGAAATTGTAAAGGCCATTGGTGAGGCTTAGTTTGGAGTATTGCATGCAGTTTAGGTCACCTACTTACAGAAAAGATGTTAATAAGATTGAAAGAATGCACAAAAAAATTACAAGGATGTTGAATAGGTTAGGACTTTATTCCCAAGAATCTAGGAGAATGAGGGAAAATTTGATGGCGGTATTACAAAGTTATGAGGGGTATAGATAGGGAAAATGCAAGCAGGCTTTTTCCACTGAGGTTGGGTGAGACTACAATGAGAGGTCATGGGTTACAGGTGAAAGGTGAAATGTTTAAGGGAACATGAGGAGGAGCTTCTTCACTCAAAGTGGTGAGAGTGGGGAACAAGCTGCCAGTGCAAGCGTTGGATGCAGGATCAATTTCACCATTTAAAAGAAATTTGGATAGGTACATGGGTGGGAGGTGTATGGAGGGCTATGGTGCGGATGCCGGTCAATGGGACTGTAACGTTCTCCTTCGCGTGTAACAAAACGCCGAATTAAACGTCGAGATAAACCACAGTTAATAAGAACCAGATCGCAGTAAGATTAACCATTTACTGTTCACTCTTCACATTAACATATGGTGAAAACTGTTGATAAAACAATACAAGATTGATACAGTATTTGTTCCTTCCTTAATATCACATTTCAAGTGTAAATACTTGCAAAGGTGACTATAACTACATTACACTAAGGTGCAGTATACAGGGAGAGTTTACCTGCTCCATTGACTACTTTAAATACACTTCCATGCAAACTATCCGCGACTCTTTAACTAACGAAAGCATAAACATTATCTACCGTTGTTACTTCTAACAGGATCGGCATTAACATCTTAGTTCAATATATCGATTATCTATTAACTTACAGCGTTGCTCTCACTGTGATTTCTCATGCCTGCAAAACAACTTCTGCTCGGGTCTGCCTCGTGGTGAGCCCCCACCCTCGCGCTAATTTCAAACCGGTATTTTCCCACAAGACGCGGCGAAACCGGATGTGACGTCATCGCATGCCGATATATTTTACATGCAATGAATATACTTTAAACACTTCTAATTCTAACTAGAAAATACTATCGAATGAATTAATAAGCGGAAATATTATAAACTAAATAACTGTCGTAAAGACAGCACAGGGACTAGGCTGATTAATATTTTGGCACTGACTTGATGGGCCAAGGAGCCTGTTTCTTTGCTGTAGTGTTCCATAACTCTATGACTTGTAACATCCTGGAAATTGCTATAAATATGAACTGGAAAGCAGGAAGGAATTCATTAACATTAAATCATTCTGTGAAGACCTTTGTGCTGATCCAGTTGCTGCATTTGCATTCTCACCTGTTCCACCCTGTTGCCCCCTCATGATGTATCCCTACAGCCTGTCCAGAGGACAGAGGGCATCTTTTCTGTTTCCCATCTCACTCAAAGCCTCTCATGCTCCGCCTGCAAGTTGCCCAGCCTTGTTCTCTGGTGTCAGGCTGTCTTTGTAACAAGCTGCAGCAGCTCTGCAACACCAGCTGCAAGCACAGTGCACCTTCTGCTTTACAATAAATATGAGTGAATGTACCTGATGAGTCTATCTCCTGCTTGACCCAATGATAGATGAGTGTTGACTGCCTCCAGATAATGGGGATGGGGCAGTGGGGAGAGCAGGTGAGAAGTGGAAAGTGATATTGGTGGTGGTTTGACTGTTTAAAGGTAAGATGTTGGTGAACTTCCCAGTACCATCATCTCCAGACATGGTTTGTTATGAAGACACAATGAAAATATTGAAAGGAGATGTGCCTTTGGATATTTACAAATTTAGCACTTATAGCTATGGACTGAGTGAAACATTTTGTCAATGTGGTCTAACACTAATGAGATTCATGGAAATATAATGAGGGCTGTGGGTGTCGTGTATGTGTGGAAGGGATTCAAGTGGAACCATGAGCTCTTGTACTGAATATTCACGGAAGTGAATCGAGCAACCACCAGGATAGAGAAGGAGTCTGAAAATGTGGAGGCAGGAAGCCAGCCTACCAAAGGTACAGGGAATGTGGTCTCATTCCCGATCATTTGAAACCATACTGTTATGCAGGATTAAAGTTTGTGTGGTCACCAGTAACATGGGTACAAGGGGCAGGCTGTTTTACTGGGGCCCACACTCTGGATGCTTGGAGCTGCAATGGTTACGGGTTGAGTCACATTATAGGGGCTGCTGGTCCCTGCAGAAGGTAACTGCTGACAAAGACTGTAATTCCTTATTACCATGGCAGCGATCCAGACAAATGTGAGTGGGAGCAGCGATCCCCTCAAAATAGACACTGGGGAAATGTAAACAACTTCTATCAACTTGCTGATAATTGGGATAAGAATAATTAGTTGGATTGGATTTGTCCTGCTTTGTCTTGACAAGACATATTTAGGCAATTATCCACATCATTAGGTGGGGGTCAGAGTTGTAAATGCTGGAGCAGACCAGAGGGAGGAGTGTTTAGTTCTGGAGTGGACTTTTGTAGTGTAATGGGAATGGTATCCAGTCCTTTGTGACACTCAAAGCCATTTCTTGATGTCAGGTAAATTGGGCGAAGAGTGAGGTGAAAAAAGGTGGTTGTGCCCATGAGGTCAGGGCCTAGGACAGATGGAGCTTGATGACAATCCATCTGAGAAGGAATGAAGAGCTTGGGCCGAAAGCTGAATGAAGAATCTCAATGTGACGCCTTCCTGGGAAGAGGTCAGCAGAATCCAGGCAGTGCGTCCAGAATTGACTGGGTTGACAAACCAAATTTCGACAGCCAGTGCAGAGCAGGCTGGAGTTAAAACAGAAAATGGTGGAATCACCCTCTTTGGGTCTCTTGGTCTCTCTCTCACTCTCTACTTCACCCTCGGTTCCCTTCACGTACCAAACATTGAAATGTCACACAAAGTGAGAGGACTCAACCAGACCAGCGATCCAGCAGTTCAAACAGCCAGCTGGATACTTGACAACTTGCCCATTTGTGTTTCTGATGGACATTTCAGACACGAACTTCTGTTGATGTAGCGTCACATCTGTGATCGGAAGAAGTGTTTTATCCCCAAAACCGGGAACTGAAAGTAACATTGAAAGAAATCCGTGCGCGTTTAGACATTGATGGTAACGCCACGGAGGAGCCGAATGTTTGATAAGACTTACCGGGGTGTCGGTGAACAACACGCGTCTTTTTTTTTTGTTTGTTTGTTTTTCTTTTCACTTTTTAAAATTTTTTTATTGAACACAAACAAAAACAGAAACACTAAACATATGCTAACAAAGCCAGGGAATCACACTTAAGGAGCAACAAATATAACTGTTAACTTTAAATAAACAAATAAACAAGAAAATCCACTCCAAATACTGTTGGACAGAAGGAACTATATCTAAAAGGAGTCACAAAACAGAAACATTTACAGAAATAACCTGAAACGTTGACAGACTTGTACAGTATTTACAGCTTTCTCGTTATGGGAAGTTTTCAGAGAATTAACGTACAGTTTGAAGTCTGACGTAAAAATATAAATGAAGGTTTTTTTATTGCTGTATTTGCATTTATGGATATAAAATTTGCTGTACATTAACAAAAGATTTATGATAAAGAAATGATCCCTATGAGATTTGGTATTAGTAAACCCAAATAAGACATTTTCAAAGCAAAAAGTAAAATCCACATTAATATATTGATCTATAAATTGACAAACATCAACCCAAAACGTTTTAACATATTCACAATCCCAAAACAGATTAAATAAATCCTCTGGATATAAACCACAAAAAGAACAGTTAGTTTCAATATCAGAATTAAACCTTGTCTAATATACATTGGTTGGATAATAACCTATGTATAATTTTAAATGAAATTTCTTTAATTTTATTCCTCAATAAAAATTTATTAAATAAGCCCCAAATACTCTTCCACCTCAGAATCCCCAAGCGACTATTCCAAAAACTAACAGCCTTAGGAATAGAAGTAATGTCTTTTTGAAACAAACTTCTAATACCTCTATTATTTTTTTAAAAGACGGATCGGTGGATTGAATTTTTGTCTTTTATGTAATTAAAAATTAGACAAAGCCCCTCTCCATTTATCTCAGTATTCATAAACAGATGTTTTGATCTTGGTCTTAGATTTACAAACAGAATTTTTCTGCACAGTTCCTTTATCTTAAATAACCACAACAAAACTTATAAGAATGAATCTTTGCTTTATAAAGATTGGTTTGATAATATTTTCAGGCGGTACTTTATTGAGATATACTGAGTTTTTACACGCCTTTGAATTTCCTGTGACTCCAAAAGAATTTGCTGTTGTTATGGATGCAATTCCCTCTGGTGTAATAATGTTGTTTAGAAATACATCACATTTGGTACAGAGCTGTGTTACCTTTAGCTGATGCCGCGCTGTTTATAATTTCCAACTTCTTTTCAAGTGTTAAAGCGGTTCTCTACCGCTCGGCTGATGGCCCTGGAAGGACATGACGTCGGACGCATAGTTAAATATTTCAAGCACAAAATCACTGCACCATAGATAAAACCATCAAAAGTTTAAGAGCGCAAGATCGGACAATCACTCCTTGCCAAAACCAATGCGAGACTGGCGGGAGTGAGATTGTGAGGCGCGCGCACCTAACTTTATTGGCGGGAAAGCGGCGCTTCTCGTCCCTGCAGCGAGACGGCGAGGCATGCGCACGTGACGTATTGGCGGGAAACCGGTGCTTCTCGCATAACTGTGAGTTTTGGACGCATATAAAAAGACGCTGGTAGAAATGGGCCCATCGCATAACTCTGAATTCGCATAGTCCGAAGACGCATATAAGAATGTAGTTGAATTTCCCAACTTCGATCCATCCTGTATAAGCTACGTCTTTTTAAAAAAAACAACACCCATCTTCCTGTGGAAGGAACTCTTGTCCACGACAAGCCGGAAGCAACAGTTTAACTCGCAGCCACGGCATCTGGTGCAGCGACACGGAGAGCGGCCGCCACAGTGTCCGGCGCGATGGCTCTTACTGGCTCCGTGGCTCATTTGCCAATAGTGTTTCTTCTGTTAGGTACGTTTCTGAAAGTAGGAATTGAATTATCTTGTTCAAACTTCTTATTACAATTTCATGGAATGTAGTAATTGAGGTGGAGCTAGTGTGTGAATGAGGGACCCGGGAGGGGCACAGCCGAGACCCTGAGTGATGCCCGGCGCTGCCGGTTGTTGAAGATTGGGTGGGAGGTGAGCTGACGGGGCGAGTGAACTTGGAGGACCGACCAGTGTTCATCTGAATAGACCGTGGAACAAGATCAAAGCACCGAATTTCCCTTGGTCATTACGTTGAAGGTTTGGTAGCACAGTAGTATGTGAGTGGGTGAATGAACCAGAGGCTGGATCTGTGATCAAAGATGTTGGTTCGATTCCCTCCGAGCAGTTTTGGGATTTTCCGTAATATTCCTCATATGCCGCCAACAGGTAACATGGATCACATTCCCGTTGCTAGGACAGGTTTTTAAACTGTGGATTCTCCCACTCTCATTCAGCGCCATCTGTAACTTTCTTTCCCTGGATTGTTTCAGGTCGAGTCGCCTTCGTCTCTGGAACAGAAGTGCGAGGAGTCACGGGACAGTCGATCACACTGCCGTGCCGCTATTGTGTCGGAAAATATGGAAAAAGTGAGATGTGCTGGGCCTGGGGACAGTGTGGTGTTATGAACTGTGGAGATGAGCTGATTGGAACAAATGGAGACAGAGTAACTTCTGTAACATCCCAGAGATATAGTCTTGGTGGTAGAATTGCGGCAGGAGATGTGTCGCTCACTATAAATGATCTACGGAGAGAAGATAGCGGCTGGTATTGCTGCCGTGTGGAGATTCCGGGATGGTTTAATGATCTGAAAACGAATTTGAATCTCCGGGTTCCGGACGGTAAGCAGCTCAATGTTACACGATTGAGTTGTCCATTGGGCATTCCTGGCTGTTCCACCATTCACTCCGAATGTGATTGATCATCTACCTCAGCGCCATTTCCACCACTGTCCTGTATCTTTAGACTCCATGTCCAGACATCTACCAATCTGTGTTTTGTACAAATACAAAGAATGGGCATCGACAGCCTAAAGCTTCACCACCACAGAAAGATCTTCTCATGCTGGGCCCTTATAAGACACTAGTCAGGCCGCACATAGAGTATTGTCTACAGTTTTGGGCCCCATATCTCAGAAAGGATGTGTTGTCATTGGAGAGATTTCAGAAGGTGTTCACCGGGATGATTATGGGATTCAATGGGTTAACATGTGAGAGCATTTGGCAGCTTTGTGCCTGTACTCACTGGAATTTAGAAAAATGTAGGAAGACATCATTGAAACCTACAGAATGTTGAAAGGACTAGATAGGGTGGAAGTGGAGCCAATGTTTCCTATGGTGGGGGTGTCCAGAACTATCGGACACAGCCAGAAGTTTTGGGGGCGACCCTTTAGAACAGAGGTAAGGAGGAATGTTTTTTAGCCAGAGAGCAGTAAATCTGTGGAATGCTCTGCCACAAACTGCAGTGGAGGCCAAGTCTGGGTGTAAGTTTAAGGCGGAAGTTGATTGTTTCCTCATCGGTCAGGGCATCAAAGTATACGGCGAGCAGGCAGGTGTATAGGATTGAGTGGTAACCGGGATCAGCCATGATAGAATAGTAAAGTAGACTCAATGGGCTGAATGGCCTATTTCTGATCCTACATCTAATGGTCTTATGGTACGTACAGTTCTGATGAAAGGTATTGCTCCAAGCCATCAACTCTTTTCCATAGATGCTGCCTGGCCTGCGGAGTACCTCCAGCATTTTGTGTGCGCTGTTTGTATTTCCAGCATCAGCAGATTTTCTCTTGTTTCTCATGTAAGTTCTGGCTGGACTGTCTCAAGTTTGAGGTTCCTCAGGCGGGGAAAGCACCCTCCTTACATTTTTTCTCCCCAAGTTCTTGAAGGGTTTTGTATGTTTTGTTGAAGCTGAAGAAAGTAAAATGTCAGTCTACTCAATACCTTCTCATTTAGAAAACCTACCAATCCTGAATTATTATTGCACTCTGCCTGTGGCAAGTACGTCCTTGCTTGTATAAGAGGTCAAAACTGTCCAATATACTACTCGGTGATTTTGCCAAGCCATTTTACAAGTACAGCAAGACATGCTCATTGCTGTATTTAAATTCTCTTGTAAATGATAATCTACCATTTGCACCTACATCAGACCTTGATCTCTATAAACTTTAACATTACCTAAGCACTCTCCATTTAATAACTAATTCACTTTTCTATTAATCGCACCAAAATGGATAAGCTTTAAATTTTTTCACATTGTAGAAACATGGAAACATAGAAAACCTACAGCACAATAGAGGCCCTTCAGCCCGCAAACTGCTGAGGATGTCCTTACCTTAGATATTACCTAGCTTTACCCATAGCCCTCTATTTTCCTAAGTTCAATGTACCTATCCAGGAGTCTCTCAAAAGATCCTATTGTATCTGCCTCCACCACTGACACCGGCAGCCCATTCCACACACTCAGTACTTTCTGCATGAAAAACCTACCCCTGACATCTCCTCTGTACCTACTTCCAAGCACTTTGAAACTGTGCCCTCTCTTGCTAGCCAGTTCAGTCCTGGGAAAAAATCTTTGACTATCAACATGCCTCTCATCATGTTATACACCCCTATCAGATCACCTCTCATCCTTCGTTGCTCCAAGGAGAAAAGGACGAGTTCAATCAACCTATTCTCATAAGTCATGTTCCCCAATACAGGCAACATCCTTACAAATCTCTTTTGCACCTTCTCTATGGTTTCCACATCCTTCCTGTAGTGAGGCAACCAGAAATGAGTACAGTACTCCAAGTGGGGTCTGACCAGGGTCCTATATAGCTGCAACATTACCTCTCAGCTCCTAAACTCAATCCCACAATTGATTAAGGCTAATGCACCATATGCCTTCTTTACCGCAGAGTTAACCTGCATAGCAGTTTTGAGTGTCCTGTGGACCACAAGATCCCTCTGATCCTCCACACTTCCAAGAGTCTTACCATTAATATTATATTCTGCCATCATCTTTGACCTACCAAAGTGAACAACCTCACACTTATCTGGGTTGGACTCCATCTGTCACTCCTCAGCCCAGTTTTGTATCCTATCGATGTACCATTGTAGCCTCTGATGGCCCTCCACACTATCCACAACACCCTGAACTTTGTGTATTCAGCAAATTTACTAACTCAACCCTCCACTTCCTCATCCAGGTCATTCATAAAAATCACAGAGTCCCAGAACAGATCCCTGAGGCACACCTCCGCTCACCAGCCTCCATGCAGAATATGACCTGTCTACAACCACTCTTTACCTTCTGTGGGCAAGCCAGTTCAGGATCCCATGCCTCCTTACTTTCTCAATAAGCTTTGCATGGGGTACCTTATCAAATGCCTTGCTAAAATCCATATACACTACATCTACAGCTCTACTTTAATCAATTTGCTTAGTCACATCCTCAAAAAATTTAATCAGGCTTGTAAGGCACGACCTGCCTTTGAAAAAAGCCGTACTGACTATTCCTAATCATATTATCCCTTTGCAAATGTTCATAAATCCTGCCTGTCAGGATCTTTTCCATCAACTTACCAACCACTGAAGTAAGACTCACTGGCCTATAATTTCCTGGGATATCTCTACTCCTTTTCTTGACTAAGGAAACAACATCCGCAGTCCTCCAATCCTCCAGAACCTCTCCAGTACCTCTGCTATTTCCTCCAGTTCCATACACACTTTTCCATTGTCACACTTGATGAGTCGTATTGTCTCACGTCTTATCCTCGTGCTCTTCAAGGTTTGTGTGAATCCTTTGTGATTTACTGCCTCTGGCAATCGCCATCAGCAAGAAATAACAGATCATACTCTGCATACATATATAAAAAGTATATTTATGAATGTCAACTTAAGCAACTAGTTGTTAAAGAAAAGAAAGAAAAAAAAGCAAAATAGGTCTATTATACATAAACAGTCACATATGCATGGTGGAGCTCAAATCTTGCAAATGCTGTTGGTTTTTGATGTACACGCTGCACCTTCCTATCGTCACTCAAAATCTATCGTATACAAACAGGCTCTCCCTCGTGAGTAATGGTTTTCCTTCTTGAAGCCATTCATCTGCACAAAGCACCTTGTGGAGTAGGAACGCATCCTCAGCCAACTTTCCTCTTGTATTCTCCCAGCTCCCGCCAACAAAGACCTCTCCACCCAGCGTTCTCCAGAACCTCCTCCCAATTCTACCATCCTGACTGGCTGACAGCACGTTCCTAAGTTGAACAACAAAGCTATTTATCTCAGCTCAAACCCAAACAAGGTGAAAGCAGAACTGGTAATTTGAAATATCTACAGCATAGCAGTAAAAATCTTAACCAGGTTGTTACACATAGAATCAATGTATAGACATTTATTTCTTTTATTCAAGTTTTTTTATTGTTTATCTTATTGCCTTTCTTATTTTTCAGTGACCATGTACACAGACATGTAACAAAAATCTGTTTTTCTAATGTTCCTACTGAAGTGGATCATGTCACATTTCAACACATTATTTTCCATTCGTCATGTGCTTGTCTATTTAGCTAGCCCTCTCTTTTCTGCTGATTTCTCCTGGCATTCTCTGCAAATCTCACACAGGCAGGTGAGGATCCATCATGAAATCTTGGAAATGTTGTCCTTGAGCTAATACATTGTTATGTTATGAACAGAAGTAGTTCCGGCCCCATAACTATGGAAACCAATGCAAGATTAACTTCAACACAGACAAAATGCTGGAGGAACTCAGCAGGCCTGTCACAACCACAGATTTGACAGCGCAGCAGATATGGCAATTGCGCTTGTGAATATGCACAAGTCAGCTAATTATTTCATTGTGATTGTCTTTAACTCTATACTTGTCATCGTAGTGCTTGTCAGGACTTGAACACAGCACAGCAATTCATTGCTTCCTGTTTCCAATCAGCCTTGCCAGAGAAATTGGACTGTTAAGTCAACTGACTGAAGACTAGCGGTTTTCATTTATTATTTAGTTGTTCTTCTTAGCTGCAGTGTAGCCTTCGTTTTCCATTTGAGAGTTTTACTTAATGGCTCTGTGTGGCCTGGCATTTATTGTTTTCTTTTCCCTTTAATGCTGTTGGCTTTAAATTCTGTGAACTATCGCCCTGCTTCACTGTCTCTCACTCTGCACTTGGGCCATGTCTGAACCATTGGTGATAAGGTTGGGTATGACCTATGGAAAAAAATACAGAACTAATAAACCCCGATGACTGGTTTCAACCCGAAACCCTTTCCGTAGATGCTACCTGGCCTGTTGAGTTCCTCCAGTATTTTGTGTGTGATGCTTGGATTCCAGCATCTGCAGATTTTCTCTTGTTTGTGACAAGAATAACTTGTTGATTTTATTTCTGTTTTCTAAGTAAACCAGTACACAGTAGTATATTAACCCCAATCCAATGTGTTCTTATTTTGCCTAACAGTGGCAGCTAAAAGACCTTCTTCTGGTCAAAATACCTGTTCTCCCTGACCTTTGTTATAAGTTGTATGAGCTTGATGTGAGTGAATAACAGTTTCTGACTGAGCATTGACCAACAGAAAAATAAGTTTTATAGTTGTTGTGTTCCACAGACCATCATAACAGTTCTGTTAACCAGAAGTAAGTGCTGTATGTATACCATTGATATGATGTTGCTTATTTACATTCTGATATTAATGTCTTTTTATTTGGACAAACTGCACCGTCAGTAATAAAGGTTAACTACTATGCCTTGATGTTGCTTTTTGTATAACTGTTTCTGTTTAGAACCTTAAGATTAGGTGAAGATTAGAGTTGCATAAGGACAGAATAGAAATGTTTGCGATTGAAGTTAAAGTAAGACGTGCATTTTTTAAATTGCCTCTCTCACTGAGCAACAAATGGGAAAATCCTTCCACAGACAGGGATGTGGTGATGATCAGATGTAGGTCATGATTGTAGATCTTTTAATTTGATTAATTCTTGGGAGGAATGTGATAATTTCTTGATCTTGAAAATAATCAAAGTTGTGCCAATAAGGAGAGATCATAATATTACACTATTAATGGTACTGTGTCTGTTCATACATTGGCAACGCGGTAAACAAATCCATCAAACAAACAGAAGTAATCCTGATTTAATCACCACTTGGGAATGAGTCCTCAGGATTTTACAAACAAGCTCAGTGATATGACAAGAACTTGGCAGATGGACCACCATGAAGAAAAGTGGGAGATCATCCATTTTAGTACCAATAATGGAAAAGCGGAGTTTTTATTAAATGCTAAGTGATTGGGTAGCGTTGAACTTTAGGAGTAACAAAGTTGTAGTTGTACAGAGTCTTGGCATGGATCTAGCAAACCCATTCTGTAAAAACACTGACCTATGTAAACACCAGCAGAAGCTCCTAAGTCCTCATCCCTGGGAGAGGACGGATACACCATGATGTGTTACACCTGTGGATGGTTTGAAATACCGGCTCAGGACAGAGGATTCTGGTGAATTACTCTCGGTGGCTTGTGCCGTAGTAGAGGTGATGGTTTTAGCTAACTGACAGAGTATTGGCAAGACTGCATTGGGAAGGTAGTGGAGACATTTGGTTTCTTAACAATGAATGGACATTCTTGCCATAGAAAGAGAACAATGAATAACTGGAGTCACAGATGGCAATTCACAACACCCTTCCCTCACTCTACAATTGAGTGAATGCTGAATGTATTTTCAGGCTTCATGATAGATTAATTGCTTGAACATTTCAGTGGTCTATTTGGTCAGAATATATCTGTGACAAGAGACCTAGACGAGGATCCAAGTACTAGAGTATCAGAGACTAGAATCAAGACGTAGCCGCCAATTAGCAGGTCAGGTCTGAGTCATTAAAGAATGTATCAGCTGTCAATATTCCAGAGAGTCAGAGTGTCCAAGCACCGGAAGCTGGTACGGTCGGGTGCTTATCATAACAATATCTGAACTGCCCTTTGACCATCTGGTGTTCAGACAATTACTGTCCTTGCCCGGAAACTGCTTACTTATCATTGTTTCTCATAAGCTGAAGGCACAGCAATCTGTGACAGAGTGAATTTATATCTGCAGCCTGGATCTGGGACACTGAGCATCAGAGTGCTCTCTGTGTTTTCACACAGTGATGAACATTCGGGTGTGGGTGAATCTTTTCTGGTGCAGCACATCTGAGATTGTCATGTGGAGCTCATAAATAACATGGAGAGATTCATAAATGCCAGTTGATTGACATGTCGAACATAAGATGATGTACACTGAGGTTCATATTGGCCAGGCTGACATCAGATCAGGATTGGACTTTGACTAATAAACCAATTTATATTTTAGATTAAAAATCACCTCATGACTGTGTAGCTCCTAGAACTGGAATAAAAACATCCCAATGTGTTATTTTCAATAACAAGAAATTGTCTCCATTACTCGCCAATAATTAATCAAATTAAAAATCTACAATTGTGATCTATATCTCAAGACAAGTCAGTCAACTTTTATTGTCATTTCGACCATAACTGCTGGTACAGTGCATAGTTAAAATGAGACAACGTTTTTCAGGACCATGGTGTTACATGACACAGTACAAAAGACTAAACTGAACTACGTAAAAAAAAACACAGAGAAAGCTACACTAGACTATAGATCTACTCTGGACTGCATAAAGTGCACAAAAACTGTGCAGGCATTACAATAAATAAATAGGACAGTAGGGCAAGGTGTCAGTCCAGGCTTCAAGTATTGAAGGAGTCTGATAGCTTGGGGGGAAGAAGCTGTTACATAGTCTGGTCATGAGAGTCTTTTCCCAGATGGCAGGAGGGAAAAGAGATTGTATGAGGGGTGCGTGGGGTCCTTCATAATCCTTCATAAATCTATTTATTTTATCTGGTACTTTTCTCTTTCTCTTGCAAACACTCAGAAATCTGTAGTTAGAGTCTTTTTCCAATGTGGAGAGGAACGTATTGTGAGAACTAAATTTAACATACTTATGTGGAAGAAGTACAAAGGGTGATGGGACGCAGTAATTGGGCAGATGTTGCATCACAGAAGCTACATTGGTAGTTGTAAGAGGTGGAGTGTGTAGAGATGGAGGTGGTAGATTGAGACTGGTAGCTACAGAGAGGATGAACACCTGGAGAGATGAGAAAAATGTTAGGTCCAGTTGGCATCATATTGATGATGGGGAAAATGACCCAGGATAGATGTAGAAACTGGTGGTGGGGGGGGGGGGGGGAGGTGAGGTCACTAACGGAGGAATGAGAGCACAAGTGTGGGGAGCTGAACAGTTGCAGTTACTGACAGTTGGTGAGAAATAAGCAGTAAGAATATTTGCAACTGTCTTGCTCATACAGTGTCAAGCATTCAGGCTGGGAGTGAAAATGAATATATATATAGAAAACAAGTAGTGCAAAATTAGAGAAGTGGTGTTCATGGGTGGAGGAGGGGAAGAAGCTGTTCCCCTCCACTGAGTATGTGTCTTAAGGCTCCTGTACTTCCTCGTTGATGGTAGCAGTGAGATGAGGGCATCTCCTGGGTAGTGGGGCCCCTTAAGGATGGATGTGGCCTTCATGAGGAATCAGTTTTTGAAGATGCCTTTGATGCTGGGGAGGATGGAGCCCGTAATGAAGCTGGCTGAGTTTGTAACCTTCTGCAGCTTTTTCTGATCCGTGCTGTGGTTCATTGATACCTGCCAGTGATGGAACCAGTTAGAATGCTCTCCATAGTACATCTGTCACAATTTGCCAGTGTCTTTGGTGACACGGAAAATCTCCTCAAACCCCATTGAGATGACAGCGCGCTTGGTTGCAACAGCTGTTGGGTTGAACCAGTCATGTGATTGTTTGTCCTTTCTATGAACACTGAGCACTGCACGACTACCCCACTAGTGAACTGCTGGATAGTGGGGGAACTGGACTTGTCGCATGCTGTTTCATCACCTGCTACAGCCATGCAGGGGAGAAGGCATCAGTGCATGGTCCAATAAACTATGCAAATGATTGTCCAACATTTTTCTTATAATCGCAAATCCCTGCTCAAATTGATCATGTAAAATACTGCATTGGTTCATTAGCGAGACCAACAGGAGGGGGGTTGCATGGCCTTGGTTGTTGTGTGAACCAGGTCTCATGCTGTGACGACTCTTATTACAGCTGGTCAGGGGAAGTGACGCAGGAGGCAGTGTAGCAGAGAGCAAAGGCATGGCGGGCACACCAATATCTGTGCTGGGCTGGAGCTGGCACACACAGACCAGCTCTCCTGTTGGTGCTACTCGCTAGTGTTCACTCAGTGGAAGTAAAGCTGGATTTTGCTAGTCTATGGCTGCACTAGTGCATAATGAGGAACTGCTGTGTGATTGTTCTTGTGGAAACATGGCTCAATGACAATACCACATGCACCATCAATCTACAGGCCATAACATTTAGGTCCTCAATCTTGTTCTCCATCGACTGTACATCTGCTAACAGTATACTGGGAGAGTAAATTTCATGCCCTGACTTTTCACTCTAACTTTGAGTCTTCCCCTCCTCCCTCTCTTCCAAACATGGTGATCTACCTTTGTCCGCTTAAAGATGCCGTACCTGCTTGCTTGAGAGTTAAGTCCTCTGAGTCCCCAGAAGATCGTGAAATCACTAATTCTTCAAAATGGTTCAAAATTATGTTCAAGGGAAATTTTGGTCTACAGATTGCAGTGAGAGTCATTCAGAAGTATATTTGGAATTTTGTAAACCACCCATAGCACGTTGCAATTTTCACTCGTCCTCGCCAATAGAGTGTAAGTAACTGGGTCCTCCATAGAACTGAATTCGACCCAGCACTTACTCCCAAGACAAAGACCATCTGTTTACTTCACTGTTTTATTTCTGGAACAAGAGCATTCCTGTGTATCACCACAAATTCAATGTATTTTTTTGTTTAATTGTGCAAATGTGAAAGGCACTTTGAACCTGCATATACGGCACACTTACTGGTTCTCCAGATCTAACCCAGCCCTCATTTAGTTCTACATGAGTCATTGATTGAGAAAAATGAATGAGTTCACTGACATGGAAGTAAATTAACTTTTCTTCTGTTACAGGCACCAGCACAACATCTCCATCGACCACAACTGAGTCCTTGTCTACAGACCATGGAAGTGACACAATTTATCCACTAAACAATGGCATTAATATTTTTTTATTTGTGTATACTGCACAATTTAACTATAATCTTCAAAGTGGACAAGAAGGCCTTGAAATTGCTTACAATTTAAATGTTCATGTGTGGAACATTAACAATTATGGTGGCTTTAACTTAGATAAAGTATTGTATAGCCAGGTCTCTGTAGATCCCATGGTCCTCAATCTTCTGAAGCTCCTTGCCATTCACTTTACTGAAGTTGAAGTAAACAGCATCCATCCTCATTAATTAACCTAACACCTCCTCAAAACACACAAATAAGTAAAATATTTCCTTCCCTTTCTAGAGAAGGGGCTAGACTTGACCTCTTCTTAGGAAATGAGGTGGGAAAGAGACTGATTTATTCAATGGTGGGAGAGCACTTTGTGATCAGTGACCATAATTATATTAGCTTTTGATATGATTCAATATAATGTCATAAACTGGGGTAGGGCTTATTCCGATAGCATCAGACAGGAATTCTTAAAAACTGATTGACTGTGGTTGTGCTCCCTCTTATCATGCCAGACAGTGCTATCTGTGACACTGAATTGTTACTGGTTAGAACAAATGGAGACAGAGAAACTTCTGTAATATCCCAGGGCTATCATCTTGGTGGTAAAATTGGGGAAGGAGATGTATCACACACTATGTGATCTACAGAGAGGAGTTAATGGATGGTATTGTTGCCATGTGGAGATTTCTGGACTGTTCACAATACAGGCCCTTCAGCCCACAAAGTTGTGTCGAACATGTCCCTACCTTAGAAATTGCCAGGCTTACCCATAGCTCTCTATTTTTCTAAGCTCCATGTACCTATCCAGAAGTCTCTTAAAAGACCCTATCATATCCACCTCTACCACCGTTACCAGCAGCCCATTCCACCCACTCACCACTGTCTGATTAAAAAACTTACCCCTGACATCTTTTCTGTACCTACTCCCCAGCACCTTAAACCTGTGCCCTCTTGTGGTAACCATTTCAGCCCTGGGAAAAAGCCTCTGACTATCCACACAATCAAAGCCTCTCATAATCTTATACACCGCTATCAGGTCCCCTCTCCTCCTCTGTCGCTCCAAGCAGAAAAGGCCGAGTTCACTCAACCTGTTTTCATAAGGCATGCTCCCCAATCCAAGCAACATCCTTATAAGTGTCCTCTGCACCCTTTCAATGGCTTCCACATCCTTCCTGTAGTGAAGCAACCAGAACTGAGCACAGTACTCCAAGTGGGGTCTGATCAGGGTCCTATATAGCTACAACATTACCTCTTTGCTCCTAAATTCAATTCCACAATTAATGAAGGCCAATACACTATATACCTTCTTAACCACAGAGTCAACCTGCATAGCTGCTTTGAGCGTCCTATGGACTCGGACCCCAGGATCCCTCTGATCCTCCATACTGCCAAGAGTCTTACCGCTAATACTATTCTGCCATCATATTTGACCTACAAAAATGAATCACTTCACACTTATCAGGGTTGAACTCCATCAGCCACTTCTCAGCCCAGTTTTGCATCCTATCAATGTCCCACTGTAACCTCTGACAGCCCTCCACACTATCCACAACACCTCTAACCTTTGTGTCATCAGCAAACTTACTAACCCATCCCTCCACTTCCTCATCCAGGTCATTTATAAAAATCACAAAGTGTAACGGTCCCAGAACAGATCCCTAAGGCACACCATTGGTCACCGACCTCCATGCAGAATATGACCCATCTACAAGCATGAGGAAATCTGCAGATGCTGGAAATTCAAGTAACACTCACAAAATGCTGGTGGAACACAGCAGGCCAGGTAGCATCTATAGGGAGAAGCACTGTCAACGTTTTGGGCCGAGACCCTTAATCAGGTCTAACTGAAAGGAAAGATAGTAAGAGATTTGAAAGTAGGAGGGGGAGGGGAAAATGCGAAATGATAGGACAGGAGAGGTCCCGGAGGATTGGAGAGCTGTGGATGTTTTTCCTTTATTCAAGAAAGGGAGTAGAGATAGCCCAGGAAATTATAGACCAATGAGACTTACTTCAGTGGTTGCAAAGTTGATGGTGAAGGCCCTGAGAGGCAGGATTTATCAACATCAGGATTTATCAATGTACATAGTCACATCCTGATACATGGTCTCCTCAACCATCAAGATGAAGCCACACTCAGGTTGGAGGAACAACACCTTATATACCGGCTGGGTAGCCTCCAACCTGATGGCATGAAGATTGACTTCTCTAACTTCCGTTCATGCCCCTCCTCCCCTTCTTACCCCATTCCATATATATTACATTTTCCCCCTCCTTTTTTTTCCTCTCATTCTGCCCATCACTCTGCCTGTTCTCCATCTCCGTCTGGTGCTCCCCTCCCCCTTCCTTTCTCCCTAGGCCTCCCATCCCATGATCCTTTCCCTTCTCCATCTCTGTATCCCTTTTGCCAATCACATTTCTGGCTCTCAGCTTCACCCCACCCCTCCAGTCTTCTCCTATCATTTCACATTATTCCCTCCCCCTCCTAATTTCAAATCTCTTATTATCTTTCCTTTCAGTTAGTCCTGACGAAGGGTCTCAGCCTGAAACGTTGACAGTGCTTCTCCCTATAGATGCTGCCTGGCCTGCTGTGTTCCACCAGCATTTTGTTTGTATGACCCGTCTACAACCACGCTTTGCCTTCTGTGGGCAAACCAATTCTGGATCCACAAAGCAATATCCTCTTGGATCCCATGCCCCCTTACTTTCTCAATAAGACTTGCATGGGGTACCTTATCTAATACCTTGCTGAAATCCATCTACACTACATCTACTGCTCTTTGTTCATCAATGTGTATAGTCACATCCTCAAAAATTTCAATCAGGCTTATAAGGCATGATCTGCCTTTGACAAAGCCATGCTGACTACTCCTAATCATATTCTGCCTTTCCAAATGTTGATAAATCCTGCCTCTCAGGACCTTCATCAACTTACCAACCACTGAAGTAAGACTCACTGGTCTATAATATCCTAGGCTATCACTACTCCCTTTTTTGTATAAAGGAACAACATCCACAGCTCTCCAATCCTCCAGAACCTCTCCTGTCCCCATTGATAATGCGAAGATCATCGCCAGAGGCTCAGCAATCTCCTCCCTCACCTCCCACAGCAGCGTGGGGTACATCTCATCCATTCCTGGTGACTTATCCAACTTGATGCTGATGCACCATCAATAACTCACACTGAGACGTAAGGCGAGATATCGGCTTTTATTGACTGGAAGAAGGAACCAGGAGTGAGTGTCCATCATACTATGTCCTGGAGACTGAGGCCGAGCGTCAGGCCTCAGATCGCCTTTATACAGGGGCCTGTGGGAGGAGCCACAGGAGCAGTCAGCAGGGGCGTGTCCAGACAGGCACATAGTTCACCACAGATGCTTTAAAAAATGTCCAGCATATCCTTTCTTAATAACTACATGCTCAAGCTTTTCAGTCTGCTGCAAGTCATCACTACAATCACCAAGATCCTTTTCCACAGTGAATACTGAAGTAAGGTATTCATTAAGTGCATCAACTATTTCCTCCTGTTCCATACAAACTTTCCCACTGTCACACTTGATAGGTCCTATTCTTTCATGTCTTATCCTCTTGCTCTTCACGTACTTCTAGAATGCCTTGGGGTTTTCCTTAATCCTGCCCGCCAAGGCCTTCTCATGGCCCTTTCTGGCTCTCCTAATTTCCTTTTTAAGCTCCTTCCTGTTAGCCTTTTCATCTGCTAGATCTCTAACATTATCTAACTCTCTGAACCTTTTGTAAGCTTTTCTTTTCTTCATGACTATATTTATTACAGCCTTTGAATACCACAAAGCACAAAGATGATCTGAAATTGAACTTGCATTTTCTGGTTTTGGACAGCAAGCAGCTCAATATTCCATCTTTCTGTCTCAGCAATGGTGGTGCCGCAGTGTAGTGGTTTCTGTAACTGTCCCACAGATCCTGTGACCCAGGTTCAACCCTGAGCTCTGATGCTCCATTTGAGGAGGTCACCCTCGGTTCCCCATGTGCTCGGGTTTCCTCCATGTACATGGGGAACATCTGTTTGGAGAGATTACATTGCTTTGATTGAATGAATTGTGCTCTTCTGCTCACTGAAAGCATATGAAGTGACATAAGGAATATTGATTCTGTCTTTGTTGTTAATTGTATATGT
Organism: Hypanus sabinus; assembly: GCF_030144855.1. NCBI lineage: Eukaryota > Metazoa > Chordata > Chondrichthyes > Myliobatiformes > Dasyatidae > Hypanus > Hypanus sabinus. Next base: position 23,086,254 of record NC_082720.1, read on the forward strand.
AGTAAGGATAATGCGCTGGGTGAAAGTGGCAGGATGCTACAATATAAAATGTACAATGTAATAGTGATGCTACCCAGGAGTTATCATGACAACATCAATGGCTCATTAATGACAGAATGCATCTTCACAAGGACTTGACTCTAATCCTGACCTTGGAACATTCTCATTACTTATTTCAATCTCTTCTTGAGGTAAAGAACTGAACTCAATGGTAGAAGATGTAACAGACTCCTTGACGGACAGATAATTTCTGACCAAATTAGTGGAGTGCAGAAGACCAAGAAAAATTGATTGCCTGGGAATTGTGTTTCGGGAGGTAGGAAAGAGGCTGAAGTGCAGGACTGCCAAGGCAATAACTTCCAGATTAATCCCTGTTTCACTTGCTAGTTAGAGCAGGAATAGGATGATAGTACAGATGAATGAATAACTATAGAATTAGTGCAGGGGCAGGGTTTCAGGTTCTTGGATCATTGGAACCTCTTCTGGGCCACGAGTGACTTGAACAGAAGGGACTGGATGCACCTAAACTGGAGAAGAACCAATTTCTTGGCCAGGAGGGTCATTAGTGCCACTCAGGATTGATTAAATTAGTTTAGCCGGGGATTGGAATCAGAACACTCGGTCAGAAAGTGGAGGGATACAGATGTATCCCTGGTAGATGTCAGGGCCAGTAAAAACAGACAGGAGAAAAGTAATAAGTAGATATGATGGATAGTTTGAAGAGTGTATAATTTAATCCTAGGAGTATTATAGATAAAGAGGATGAACTGGAGCTTGGATCAGTACAGGAATTATGATGTTCTGGCCATTGCAGAGATTTTGTTGAGAGAGGGATAGGAATATGTGGTTAATTTATTTGTGTCAGCACTACATAGTGGGTTGAGGGGCCTAGTTATAAGAATCACCCCTTGCAACAATGATCAGAAAGGCACAGAGAGAATCTTTATTTACCTAACCACAAAGTACACCACAGATGCTGTGGTCAAATCAAGACGTAGAAAAAAGCTGGATGAGCTCAACAGCTCGGGCAGTATCCGGTTGAAAGAAGCAGTCAACGTTTTGGGTCGAGACCTTAAAAGTTGACTGCTTCTTTCAACGGATGCTGCCCGACCTGCTGAGTTCATCCAGCTTTTTTGTATGTCTTGATCTCTATTTACCTACAAGTAACCTTTATTGTCTCAACTAAAAAGCATGTGGGTTCGCTAACTAACTACTTGTGAGCACACCCACAAGAATTCCCAGAACCTCCATGAACAGTCAATGAAGGGAACAGGTACTACCAGGGAAAGGAGTCTATGCTGACCAGGCATTCTCATTATCCTGATCTCCACATATCCATGGCATCCTCCTCACCTGCGATGGTTGCTGGAGAGTTATCGCTGTAACGCATTTGGAGCTCCAGACTTTTTCAGTGTACCTCATCAGTTGAACTGGTGGATCTCCAACCCATTGGCTCAAGGTCACCTGGCCCAGCTGGTTCTAGTCCAGGGCTATAACCAACATTGATTTATGTTTCTGTCCACACCATCCTTACGTATTTGTGTCTTTCAAATCTGATTGGTCCAAACATTAAACTGGGCGACCCAAGCACTAAACCTAATGAGATTACAAATCATTTCTCTGGTAAATCTACCATTTTACATAATAAATAGCAGCTCATCTGAGAAAGGTCTCAGGGTTAGCAGGTCATTAGCTGAAGCTCCGTATGTCCACATTCAATTGTTCTGTTTAGATAATCCAGGAGCAAGAATCAGTTCTGAGTTCACAAAATGGGGGGTGGGGGAACAAGGACAATTGGTTTGTCTACTTCCCCTGTCCTTGATTCATCCAAATCCACTAATCTGTAGACTGTAGTTCCTTTTGGCAGTAGTAGGCATAAGGGTTTAGTTTAGTTGGCCATTTTATTACTAATTTATTTGTTCTGGGACTACATTATGAGTTGAAGAGCCTGTTTATGTGCTGTACTGTTCTATGTTCTGAAAACTGAGATTGGAATTTTTGGCAAATTATCTCAGTATCTGGATAAACTGTTTTTACACTCAATACCATCTTGTTCTGTTTCCTGCACATTTCATTCTTAAAACTGTCATTACAGGTTTTACAACCTATCCGTTGACATCTCCTAGAGATTTCAGTTCAACTCCACATTTACCTGTGAGCAATTTCTTTTTTTATCCAGAAGATAAGTGTAATTATTCATAAAATTTCACTGAGATGACAAGGTTATCTCCTTCTGCTCAGCTTGTTCCAGTGTTGTATTGTACATGCATACTTTGACAATAAAATAACCTTTGGAATGCCAGAACTTTGAAAGTTCTTCTTTTTCATAGAAAAAGTTAAATAATTGAAAAGATTGTTCTGAAATGAAAGCAGAACTCTGTTTGGATCATAGTGAAGGGAGGGTTAGACCATAAGACCATAACAAGAGGAGGAAGACAGGAGCAGAATTGGCAGAATTTGGCCCCTCAAGTCTGTAGCCTCTTACACACTTACTAATCCAGAATATGTCAACCTCCACTTTAAATATATACCCTGGCTTAGCCTCCAGCCATCTCTGATGATGAAGTCCAGATTCACCACCCTACAGATAAAAATATTCCTACTAATCTCTATTCTAAAGGGATGTCTTCATTATTTTGAGGTTGTGCCTTCTGGTCCTCAACTCTTGTACTACTGGAAACATCCTCTCCATTTACACTCTATTCAGGCCTTTCGATTTTCAGTGGGTTTTAATGAGATCTCAACTTATTCTTATAAACTTGCAGCAAGTACAGACCTAGAGCCATCATATGTTCCTCATACATCAAGCCTTTCATTCCTGGATCATTCTCATAAACCTCCTCTGGACTCTCTATAATGCCAACACATATTTCCTTAGTTATGAGGCCCAAAGGTGCCCACAAGATTCCAAATATGTTGACAAACACCTTATCAAGCCTCAGCATTACATTCTGGCTTTATATTCCAGTTCACTCGAAATAATTGCTAACACTGCATTTCGTTCCTCATCACTGACTCAAACCGAAAATTAAAATTTGTGAATCCTACATTAGGACTCCCCCATTTCTTTGCACCCAATACTTCCAGTCAAGATAGTACCAGCAAACAACGGTTCCTCAGGCAACATCTTCCAGGTAGTCAATCTCTTCAATGATTTAACTTTTTTTACAAAAAAGTAGAACTTTCAAAGTTCTGGCATCCTAAAGGTTACTTTATTGTCAAAGTATGCGTGTACAATACAATTCTGATATTCGTCTTTTCCAGATAGCCATGAAATACAGAAAAACCATGGGTGTTGTTGAAAGAAAGTACATCAACCTGTCTCAACCCCTTGTTCTCTCTGTTGTGATTGTTTCAGAGACTGTTCGAGCCTGTGGTGTACTGGTTGGCATTTGATCAGGTGATCTGGCATGTTGCTATCCTCAGATAGTATCATGAGCACAGGTTGCCTATTGCAGGAGACCAGAGAAGGGCCATAATCAACTCCATTTTGAAGCATTGAGGAAGATCATGGTGAATGTGGGGGAGGTCAGTGGTTGCTCTTCACAGAGGCCATGGACTGATGGTGGTTGGTAGCCAGGTCAGCAGCATCTGGATGGCCTCAGATCAGCATGCGGTGGTCAGCATGCCACAGGACGGTGGCGGAGTAGTCACTCTTCATGGAAGGACTGAGTTCAAGCAGTCGCTGTTACGGTTCTGGTGGGACGATATGCTAGAAATTCTGAGATTTGTGTGATCATTGGGCAGTAGTTTATTTTGCACTCCTTCAGGTTTTTCTTTTCTTGCTTCTTGCTGATTGGCTGGTTAGGTTTCTGGGTGCGCAGTGTGTTGGTTTTTGTACAAGGGAGGGGTTGGGGATTTGGGATCCGATGATCTGTGTGGGCAATCTCCTGATTTTTTTTGTGTGTTTGATGGGGTTAGGGGTTTGGTGCTGCGTTTCCTGTTTGTTTTTGTGGGGGAGGGGTTTGGTGGGGAGATGTTATTGTCACTTAGTGCAAGGGACAGGGTTGTTCTGGCTACTGTATTCCAGGTGAGATGTTAGTCAGTTTGTTTCTGTGAGAGAGGGGGTGAGGGGGTGTTCTATTTTCCATTTCATGCGGGAAGGGGGTTTGTTGTCTATTTTTTCAATGACACCTATAGTTTTTCTGCATTTTTTGGCTATCTGGAAAAGACCCATATTGGAGTTGCATCATACATGAATACTCTGACAATAAAATGAAACTTTGGAACACGTCTTTTTAGGAAAGAGTCTTTTATGCCCATGCACATGTATATGTAAACTGTGAGCTTTTACCTGGGCTCAGTGCATAAAGGTGAGGTGAATCTTTTGAACTGAAGTGTTGAGGACTGAGCAATGCAGATGTTTCATTTGTGTGTCAGGATTCATTGTACAATCAATGATGCTAATAGCCACATGGATGGATATACCAGTATTAGATTTAATGGGAAATAATTCATCTTTCTCACAGCATTTACATTCTTGGAGCATTTACATTCTTGGAGCATTCTCCATGATATTGATATGCACAGCTGGTACTTATTAGTAGGGACATGTTTGGCAGAGGTAGGGACATGTTCAGCACAACTTTGTGGGCCGAAGGGCCTGTATTGTGCTGTAAGTTTTCTATGTTTCTATGTTTCCCTCTAATTCCTGAACATCCGTCCAGCAGATCTGCTCTTCTGCAGGTAATTTATGTTGATCTTCTCTGAAAGGCTTGTGATGGGTTCCATTACATTTCAGAACACTTTGCAGCTCCAGCTGTCTCACATTCTCTTATTTGTCAACATTTCACAGCAGAAATAGAAAATGAAGATCAGTTCTTCCAACCTGATCATCGTGAACAGTTCACTATTGCCTTTTCCTAATGGCCCATTTCCATCTCTTTTTGCAACCCAGTGTGACCACAGCCAAGTTGAGGAGAGTCCTAGCCAGGGTAAATCCACACAAAGCTGCCGGGTGCTGAGGGATTCTCTGCCCCAGCTAACAGACATCTTAATGGATATCTTTAATATCTCTTTGCAACAGTCCATGCTGTCCATGCAGGTTTTAAGGTTTTATTAAGTGCTTGCAGTTCGCTCATTTTAAATTTAAAACCGAGAAAATAGGTCTTGTTCTCTGTTTCAGGTTTCTGCTGAGCTTGTGAACAACCTGATTTCTCTTCTTTGCTGGACCGCTCGTGCCTCAGTTTTCATCTCTTTCCATCACTGTGCTGCTTTGCAAGTGGAAACATAAGTGACAAATTAATATTTAATATTCAGAACATATATTTAAGATATTTGTGTAAAGTTGCTCTTCACATTTCACACAATGTGATGATGATATTTATTTGAAGTAAACTGCTTTATTTGAGCAAAGCAATTACAAAGGTCAGATATGTGACTCTCATGTTTCCCTCTGTGTGGATAAGACCACGTCTCTACTCAACAAAGTACTCTCTGTAACTGGGTGAAACTTGTTAACAGTCTATTCCCATTTCCTCTGTACTCTGGTCATAATGTATAGTTGTCATACTACACACATTTGTTACCTCTCTGCCCACCTGTGCTCACTCTTTTAGGGAACTATGAACTTGCACCCTAAAGTTTCACTCTTCAGTCACAGTTCCCAGAGTCACGTCATGGTTTACCAATCATCCCATCCACATTTCCTTTCAATTCATTAATATGCAGAGCAAACAAAACAGAATAGACAAGAAAGTTTCTCGGACTGGCTGGAGGTGACCAGTGGGGTACCACAGGGCTCTGTATTGGGACCACAGCTCTTTACGATTTATGTCAATGATTTAGATGAGGGCATTGAAAACTATATCAGCAAGTTTGCTGATGATACTAAACTGGGTGGCAGTGTGACATGCGAAGAAGACGTTAGGAGAATACAGGGAGACTTGGATAGGCTGGGTGAGTGGGCAGATACTTGGCAGATGTCATTCAATGTGAATAAATGTGAAGTTATCCACTTTGGAAGCAGGAACAAGAGGGCAGAGTATTGTCTGAACGGTGTAGAGTTAGGTAAGGGAGAAATGCAAAGAGACCTAGGAGTCCTAGTTCACCAGTCAATGAAGGTGAATGAACAAGTGCAACAGGCAGTGAAGAGGGCAAATGGAATGTTGGCCTTTGTTACAAGGGGAATTGAGTACAAGAGCAAGGATGTCCTTTTGCATTTGTACAGGGCCCTGGTGAGACCACACCTGGAATATTGTGTACAGTTTTGATCTCCAGGTTTAAGGAAGGACATTCTGGCAATTGAGGAAGTGCAGCGTAGATTCACTAGGTTGATTCCTGGGATGGCAGGGCTGTCTTACGCAGAGAGATTGGAGAGATTGGGCTTGTACACGCTGGAATGGAGGAGATTGAGAGGGGATCTGATTGAAACGTTTAAGATAATTAAAGGATTTGATAGGATTGAGGCAGGAAATATGTTCCAGATGTTGGGAGAGTCCAGTACCAGAGGGCATGGATTGAGAATAAGAGGTCAGTTATTTAAAACAGAGTTGAGGAAGAGCTTCTTCTCCCAGAGAGTTGTGGAGGTGTGGAATGCACTGCCTCAGAAGACGGTGGAGGCCAATTCTCTGGATGCTTTCAAGAAGGAGCTAGATAGATATCTGATGGATAGGGGAATCAAGGGATATGGGGACAAGGCAGGGACTGGGTATTGTTAGTGAATGATCCGCCATGATCTCAGAATAGCGGTGCAGACTCGAGGGGCCGAATGGTCTACTTCTGCACCTATTGTCTATTGTCTATTGTCTAAAGTGGAAGCATTTATCAATCATTATGGGCATGGAGTAAAGGAATTGCTCGAGGAATATAAAGAATGTAAAAGGAATCTTAAGAAAAATTAGAAAAGCTAAAAGTAGATACGAGGTTGGTTTGGCAAATAAGGTGAAAGTAAATCCGAAAGGTTTCTACAGTTATATTAAAAGCAAGAGGATAGTGAGGGATAAAATTGGTCCCTTAGAGAATCAGCGTGGTCAGCTATGTGTGGAGCCGAGGGAGATGGGAGAGATTTTGAATGATTTCTTCTCTTCGGTATTCACTAAGGAGAAGGATATTAAATTGTGTAAGGTGTGGGAAACAAGTAAGGAGGTTATGGAACCTATGACAATTAAAGAGATGGAAGTACTGGCGCTTTTAAGAAATTTAAAAGTGGATAAATCTCCGGGTCCTGACAGGATATTCCCCAGGACCTTGAGGGAAGTTTGTGTAGAGATAGCAGGAACTCTGACGGAGATCTTTCAGATGTCATTAGAAATGGGGATTGTGCTGGAGGATTGGAGTATTGCTCATATGGTTCCATTGTTTAAAAAGGGTTCTAGAAGTAAGCCTAGCAATTATAGACCTGTCAGTTTGACAGCAGTGGTGGGTAAATTAATGGAAAGTATTCTTAGAGATAGTACTTATAATTATCTGGATAGACAGGATCTGATTAGGAGTAGCCAGCATGGATTTGTGCGTGGAAGGTCATGTTTGACAAACTTTATTGAATTTTTTGAAGAAGTTACGAGGAATGTTGATGAGGGTAAGGCAGTGGATGTAGTCTATATGGACTTCAGCAAGGCCTTTGACAAAGTTCCACATGGAAGGTTAGTTAAGAAGGTTCAGCCGTTAGGTATTAATGCTGGAGTAATAATATGGATTCAACAGTGGCTAGATGGGAGATGCCAGAGAGTAGTGGTGGATAGTTGTTTATCGGGATGGAGGCCGGTGACTAGCGGGGTGCCTCAGGGATCTGTTTTGGGCCCAATGTTGTTTGTAATATACATTAATGATCTGGATGATGGGGTGGTAAGTTGGATTAGTAAGTATGCCGATGATACTAAGGTAGGAGGTGTTGTGGATAATGAAGTGGGTTTTCAAAGCTTGCAGGGAGATTTATGCCGGTTAGAAGAATGGGCTGAACGTTGGCAGATGGAGTTTAATGCTGAAAAGTGTGAGGTTCTACACTTTGGCAGGAATAATCCAAATAGAACATACAGGGTAAATGTTAGGGCATTGAGGAATGCAGTGGAACAGAGAGATCTAGGAATAACAGTGTATAGTTCCCTGAAGGTGGAGTCTCATGTAGATAGGGTGGTGAAGAAGGCTTTTGGAATGCTGGCCTTTATAAATCAAAGCATTGAGTACAGAAGTTGGGATGTAATGCTAAAATTGTACAAGGCATTGGTAAGGCCAAATTTGGAATATTGTGTACAGTTCTGGTCACCGAATTATAGGAAAGATATCAATAAATTAGAGAGAGTGCAGAGACAATTTACTAGGATGTTACCTGTGTTTCAGCACTTAAGTTACAGAGAAAGGTTGAACAAGTTAGGTCTCTATTCATTGGAGCGTAGAAGGTTGAGGGGAGATTTGATCGAGGTATTTAAAATTTTGAGAGGGATAGATAGAGTTGACGTGAATAGGCTGTTTCCATTGAGAGTAGGGGAGATTCAAACGAGAGGACATGATTTGAGAGTTAGGAGGCAGAAGTTTAAGGGAAACACGAGGGAGTATTTCTTTACTCAGAGAGTGATAGCTGTGTGGAATGAGCTTCCTGTAGAAGTAGTACAGGCCAGTTCAGTTGTGTCATTTAAGGTAAAATTGGATAGGTATATGGACAGGAAAGGAGTGGAGGGTTATGGGCTGAGTGCGGGTAGGTGGGACTAGATGAGATTAAGAGTTCGGCACGGACTCGGAGGGCCGAGATGGCCTGTTTCCATGCTGTGACTGTTATATAGTTATACTGTTATATGGAATTCTTTGAGGAGATTACACATAGGATAGATAAAGGGGATGCAGTGAATTTTGTACATTTAGTCTTTCAGAAGTCTTTTGACAGGGTGCCACACTTGAGGCTGCTTCCCATATTAAGAAACCATGGTATTACAGGAAAGTTACTGGCATGGTTAGAGCATTGGCTGATTGGTAGGAGGAAGTGAGTGGGAATAAAAGAATCCTTTTCTGGTTGGCTGCCAGTGGCTGCTGGCGTTCTGCAGGGTTCGGTTGGGACTGCTTCTTTGTATGCTGCATATCAATGATTTAGATGATTGAATAGATGGTTTTGTTGCTAAATTTGCAGATGATATGAAGATTGGTGGAGGGGCAGGAAGTGTTGAGGAAACAGGAAGGCTGTAGAAGGACTTAGACAGATTAGGAGATTGGGCAAGAAAGTGGCAAATGAAATATAATGTTGGAAAATGTGTTGTCATGCACTATTGTAGAAGAGGTCAATGTGCGGACTCTTTTCTAAACAGGAAGAAAATCCCAAAATCTGAGCTGCAAAGTGATTTGGGAGTCATTGGGCAGAATACCCTAAAGGTTAACTTGCAGGTTGAGTTGGAGGTGAGGAACACAAATGCAATAATAGCATTCATTTCAAGAGGTCTAGAATACAAGAGCAGGGATGTGATGCTGAGACTTTATAAGGCACTGGTGAGGCCTCACCTTGAGTATTGTGAACAGGTTTGAGCCCCTCATCTAAGAAAAGATGTGCTGGCATTGGAGAGGGTTCAGAGGAAGTTCACAAGGATGACTCGGGGGAATGAGAGGGTTATCATATGAGAAACGTTAGATAGCTCTGGGTCTGTACTGGCTGGAATTCAGAAGGATGAAGGGAAATCTCATTGAAACCTTTCGAATGTTGGAAGGCCTAGACAGATTAGATGTGGAAAGGATGTTTCCAATGGCACAGGAGTCCAGGACAAGAGGGCACAGCCTCATGATAGAGGGGTGTCCATTTAAAGCAGAGATGTGGAGAAATTTCTTTCGCCAGAGGGTGGTGAATTTGTGGAATTTATTACCACAGGCAGCTTTGGAGACCAGGTCATTGGGTGTATTTAAAGCAGAGCTTGATAGGTTCTTGATTGGCCACAGCATCAAAGGTTACAGAGAGAGAAGGGTAGGGAGTGTTGCTGAGGAAGGGATAATAGATCAGCCATGATTGAATGGTGAAGCAGACTCGATGGACCAAATAGTCTAATTCTGCTCCCATGTCTTATGGTCTAATGGTCTTATTTTATAGAACCAACATGGCATTCTGACAGTCACTGAGACTATTTTGATTTGCAATTTGAGTGAAAAAAATTCATTTTTCTACTTGTTGAGATTTACTTCAATTTGATTAAAATGAACATCTGTCAGTGAGTGAATTGCACATTATATTCTTTCTTCAGATTCATTGGTAAATATGCAAAAAAAGCAACAATTTTGGTAAAGTTGTTTCACTTTTTATGCCAAACTGATGTCTTTGCTCATTCTATCACCATGAACTGCAGTCTATGTAGTTCCAGTTCAGCATCTAAGGTTCACTCATCAGAGTTCTGCATTTTTGTGTCACTCAGGCACATCCTCCATCTGTCTGAACAGGAATAACACCAAGCCCATCAGAGACTCCATACCCTTGCAGCAATCACGTTGATGTCCACAGGAAGGCCCTCCCATAGTGAAACAAAGATTGACCATATACGGTGACTGAAATACCCATCCCAAGTGAGTGTGCAGAGCCCAGAGTTAGTACTAAACTTTACTGAAAAATTATGAACTGGAAAGAAAGCCTGAAATTTTTGTTTATGGAAACAAAATCCTTTTGTCTGGACTCCTGCTAAGTCATCAATGTCACAAATCACCACATAACTGAAAAGTTATGATGGTTTTCACCTGAAACCAAATTCCTTTTTAGTAAGAATCAGTGAGATTCATCAGAATTACCTTTATTATTCCATTTTCTCTAATTAGATCCAATGCTATTCCCTATTCAAAGGTTTACTGACTAACATTTGCCTTTTTATTTATCCCTAGTTAGTTAGGAATCTAATTGAATTCCTATTTTCAAGTATTATGGTTAACTTCAGTTTCTCTTCAGGTCAGTACATCTACAAATTCAAATTCAACCCCAAATATATATCGATACAGCTTAACTCTTTTCACAACAAATTCTACAACATCACAACTTTTAAACAGTAAACCTCATTCAGTCACTTATCAAAGTTCTTGCAAAAGGAATTAGTTCTTCAATAAATCAAATCAGATTCTTCGAATGAAAAATAAACTTATACATCCAATGATATTAAATCCTCCACATCGTGAAGCATTCCATTCCCGTGCTGGATCCTCGATCTTGGGTGACTCACCATCCTGTTTCTTGGTTCATTGGATGAAATGGTGGGTCATCCACTGAAAGTCCATTCACTATACATTACACAAAAAATAACTTGACCAAATCCCTTGGTATGATTGTAATGTTGAATCAGGTTTGCAGGCCCTGCAAGTGAGACAGGAGTTGCACTGACTTTGAATAGGTATTTTAATAATTTATTTACAAACAGTAAAAATACAACCAAACATTCACGTTCCCCTGTTACAGACTCTACAAAGCTGAATACTCAACAAACACATGAACATTCAACGAACATACTTAGTTAAAAGTACGTGCAGAGCATACCTTCCCAATCATCATGTGCATCCTTGCCTTAAACAAAAGAAGAAGAGAGAAAGCATCTTCCATTTGCAATTTTACAGTACATCTCCAGGATATTTGAAATTGGACACCAGGCAGTTATCCAATGGGAAAAGGTACTGCAGCTTCTAAACTAACTAATCATGATGGAAACAACTTTCCATAATTAGAATACAGCACAACCCACAGAATACGAAAGTCACAAAAGTGATGATCCAACTCTCAGACTAGTATGACTCTCATGAACTCCTAACTAAGTTATACATAAAACACAAGAGCCCAATACCCAGTACTGTAAAGCCAATAGTCACCCCCCAGTATACTATAGTAGTCCACCAGCCTCCCTCTACTGCAAGAGGCCACCAGCCCTACCCTAGAGTGTGATAGCCAATGAGCTAGTCTCCCATTTAATTTGATCAACCAGGTGAGAGATGTTACCCGACCCATCAGGAATGGAGATCCAGCATTCTTAACCAATAAGTACAAGTGCCACTTTCCTTTGTGATCAGGTAATCCAAGGCCATCAAAATCAGTTCCTGGGACAGTCTGGCCGTCCCATGCAGAGAAAGGCTATCACTCAAAACATCCTTCCTTTGAAATAGTCCTCTTACCAACCAGCGTAGGCAAGGTGCTCATCCAGGGCACTAGGGTGGCATACATACAGCACCACATATCAACTGCACCATCCCTGTGGGAACAACAGGTAGGCCTAGGAACTGCGTATCCAGTAAGTGCCATTCAGCTTCCAACAATTGCCCGGCCTCAAAACACCATCTGGCATGGACACAGTCATCCCAGGATACTGTTCCTGCTCAGACTTGCCATCCACCTTGCACCTTGTACCAGTGCTCAACACCCACACCCACACTCTGTCAGGTGGGAAAATCACATTAAGAGTCAGGACATTCCAATGAACGGAAGGGTATGTGGGGAAATTTCAGCCCTTAAAGCACTCACTCCACCAGAGCTATTAAGGCTCAAGTCCCTTAAGCCTGTTACCATACTGTGGGTCGAGGTTGGTTGGAATAGGCTTCTCCCAAAACAGAATGCCAAACCCCAAGAAGCCAGATAACTTCCCCAACAGGCTTTTCTTTGTCGTCGAAGGGAGCGATATCAGTGGCATCCTTCTGTGATGTTGTAAGGATTTTTCATACAAATTCAACAATCTGACTCATTGGTCCAGTGTACAAATTCAAACGCCATCCACAGGAATGTATAACAGGATCTCCCGCCACAAATCAACATTCCCCACTTTGCCATTCTGTAATGTAGGGAGATACAAATACACTCGCTCCTGATTAGTCACTGGATATTTAGAAAACACAAAAACAATAAAACTACAAATGCTCAATTCCCTCTGAAATGTGGGCATCTCATATCTGGAATAAAGTTGCCCAAATTCCTACCAAGTTTCAACATTGCCAGTATGTAATGAGACATCCCTAAATCAATTAACATATTGAAACACGATAATCATGTAACAGATTTAGAAAACAAGAAACAAAGAAGTAATGGATTAAATGCAAAACATAAATCACAAAGTCTAGGTTGTATTCATCTTCTTTAACACTTCCTATGGAACTGGGAAAACATAAACCGGACAGTTAATTCAGAGAAGTAGCACTTAGCGGAGAACAACTGATAAGAAAAAAGTAACTGGGTGGGACCCAACACATTCACAGAGTGTCTTAAAGTCGAGATACACACACACACACACACACACACACACACACACACACACACACACACACTCACACTCACACTCACACTCACACTCACACTCACACTCACACTCACACTCCCTACAACAATGGGATGTGAATATATTAACCATCTCCGGATTGCCATTGCTGGTGATCGTCAGCAGGGAACCCTGAATGGAATGCGAGGAGTCTGGCAGATGACAAAAAGAACCCTTATCTGCAGAGGACTTGAAGAAAGACCCTTCCCCTCAACAATCTCCCTTTTTTGCTTTTCCATACAGAACTTCCTCCACTTCGCATAGAGTGTGGGGATAGGTACCCCATTTAGCTGCTCGTCCGGGACCCAGCTTTAAGCTTTGTGGAATATGCAGGATCTCCCACTTCCCCTCTGCTCATCCAACTTGGCTACGTGCACTCTCTTCTACAGACTCTAATCCTTGTAATGATTGATTCTCTGTACTTACAGGATGACCAACAAGCCGGTGCAGTTAAAGACAGCCTTACCCCTCTAATTGGAAAAACTTCCTCCATAACCATGTGCCTCACTGTTTCAGAGGTTAATCCAATGACCTCCGGTGGGAATCACTATCACAGTGTATTTCTGTGATAGCAGCCCACTGGTGTAGAAATGTAGAACCTTCCTCTACTGTGCTCCATTCTGCTTGGGGTTTTAAATTCCGTTCAGTAAGAATGGGAAACCTCAGTTTAACTGCAGCCGTTACCCAAATCCAGAGTGATGTATTAAACTCAGGGGAAGCAAGCAGTGATCTCAGGATGTTATTGATCGCGTGTTGAGACAACAGTCTCCCTAAGGCACCCATCTCTCGATTAGATAGGTTCACTCAGGTACTCACCCCATTACCTCAACAATTTGTAGCTATCTCTAAACTCGACAATTCCTTAGCAGAGCATTGTCTCAGCTCTGTTTTCTCAAAGGTGTCCTTTACACCACCCCCACACATTCCTGAGCCTCCTACCCCTCCCCTCCCCCTCCTGAGAGGAAGAAGCTGCAGATTGATGCCCCCCCCCCCCAACAGCGGGTGTTGGAACTCGTAATTACTGGCCTGGCCTGTACTGTTTTGGACACAAAAGGGAGAGGGAGATCATTTCAACAATTAAACGGAGGGGTCCACTCTACTCTCTCTCCCCCTCATTTTCATCATCCATCCAGGCATCTCATCCCCCAGTCCCACAGTCGGATCATTGCCCCATCTCAACATTGCTCAAGCTTTAATGGGATCAGGTTCCCAACTGGCCCATCAGGCCCCCTTGAAATTCTATTCTTTCATTAGCCAACAGGCTATCTGTAGATTCATATCTTCTGACTTCACAGCCCACTGTGAGCCATCAATAGTGACTCATTCCGAATAATACAATCCTGACTGAGATCTTCCAATTCGTTCTTAAGACTCGCTATTGTTTTATACTGATGTCTTACTATTGCTGCAAAAAGACAAAAAGCATCCCGCCAGCTCTCTTTCCTCCTGGAAAAACCCTATGTCTAGTATAGAAACAATGTGATGTCCCACTCCCACCCCAGTGAAGTCTAACTAGGCTGACCAATTTGCTGGGATCCCATCACCCATCAGCAGGTGAGCGAGACTTCCAAAGCCTGCATTAGTGTTCATCCTGGTCTCTGCATCTTTCAAAGGGAGAGTCATCTCTTTTAAATAACCTCTTAAGGAAATGTATTTCTGCTCAAAAAGCCATACCCTGCTTGCAGTGCCAGGTTTAATATTACATCAGGTATATGAGTCGAGCAAGTAAGACAGAAAATACACTGACTTTGAATAGGTATATTAATTGTTTATTTACAAATAATAAAAATTCAACCACACGTTCATGTACCCCGAGTTACAGATATTACAAAGCTGAATACTCAACAAACACCCATGAATTCAACAAACATACTTAGTTGAAAGTACGTGCAGAGCATACCTTCCCAATCGTCATGTGCACCCTTGCCTTAGACAAAGGAGTAAGAGAGAAAGCCTCTTCTATGTGTAATTTTATATACCAAAGATATTTGAAACTGGACCCCAGGCAGTTATCCAATCGGAAAAGGCGATGCAGTTTCTACCTAACTGATCACAACAGAAGCAACTTTCGACAATCAGAATAAGGCAAAGCCCAACAATATAATGATTTAACAGAACTAATTTCCTGTTACACGGTGAAGATCTTGGACTCTACTCGCTGCTGATATCGTCTCACTATAGCCAGTGCTCATTATCGCTTTGTTTTATCAATATTGTCTCTCCTTCAGGAGTTTCACCCTGAGGATTTCTAATAAGTAGGGTAGAGATACTAACTACTAATTCCACTTTTAACAGTTTATACCTTTAGTTCGTTTCTATAGTTTGCTGAATTTCTATTGCTTGTCTATGCATACATCAGCCACACGTTGTACTCATATAGCTATTTTTTCAAGTTCTTTTTCTTTTAAATTCAGTAAACCTCATTTACACCCCTTCACAGGTGGAGCTTTCTAACATTATATCTTTGGGTTTAACTATCCTGGGTTCATTTTTTCATTGCATTTCAAATGAAAAAATAATGAATGATAACCTGAGTTACACTAACTTCAAAGATAACCTGAAGAACTGCCTTGTAGGACTGTATTGTAGTGTACAGACAGGAAGATTGAACCTTGGATGCATGTTTTAATCTCCTGAGTTTGTCACAAAGGTGAGAGAGATGCTTCTTAAGAACAGTCATCATGTCAATGTGTGGAGGATATTCTGACAACCTAATCAATCTAACCTGCTCAGAATCAAGGTACTCACTGTCTGCTGGGTGTGTTGTGAGTCTAGATGTATGGCAACATGGTTGGAATTAAGTGTGAAGCAGCGGTTGTGAAGATTCAATAAATACAGGTGAATTGCTGTTAGCTTTCTCTCCAACATTCACATTAGATTTTAAAGCCAAGAAGAAACAGGAAGTGAATATTTCACAACAAGACACACAACACCATTGATGGAGAGTGAATTCTATCCTGACTGGAATGTTGTTGATGTATTGTAAAAACATTGTAAACTGCCTCTACTGTAGATGAATGGCAGGGGAATAGCAGGGAGCTCTAGGAGAAAGATTCTAAGAAGATAGCGTGGAGTGCGTCTGATGGGAACATATGGACTGATGATATAAACTTGATATGCTGGATGGTCCTCTCCTGTCCACTAAGAACGCTTGAAGTAACAAAATGAATACCATTGTTCACAATCATTCACTCAACTTCACGTGTCCCATCAGTGAACTGGTCCCACAACCTATGGACTCACATCCAAGGACTATTTAGCTCATGTCTCGATATTTACTGCTTTTTTTTCTTTTGTATTTGCACAGTTTGTTGCCTTTTTACACCGGTTGTCCACCCAGTTGGGTCCAGTCTTTCATTGATTCTATTATGGTTATTGGATTTACTGAGTAGGCCCACAAGAAAATGAATCTCAGGTTTGTGAATGGTGATGGATAATTTCTTGGATAATGAATTTACTTTTGAATTTGTTCTTTGAATATTGGTAATATGGATAATATGCAAGATGAAAACGGCAGGGTAGTACAATGTGATACGGACAAAGAAGCATTGTCTGATATTCTGTGGGGAAGAAACTTGTGTGTGTTGAACAACCCTGTGCTGGGTGCTCTACAGAAACTTGGGGTCATCCTGTTCTTGCTGGTTTTGATGCTGCTGTCATAGGAGCATTAGAAATAGGAGCAGGGGTTGTCCATTGGATGCTCCAGCCTGCACCTCTGTTCATTAGGAATTGCAACTTCACTGCCATTTTCCAGCACTACTCTGTATTTCTGGACTCCATGTCCAAGTGTCTATCAATCCATGATTAGAACAAATACAATAACTGAGCTTCTGCAGCCCAATGATCCACCAAACCAGAAAGCTCCTCTCATCTATACCTCAGCTTCCATATTCTTTCCAGACATCTACCTTGCCATTTTCTCCACTGTTTTTCTTTTGTTCTCCCGTTCTTCTAAACTTGAATGTGCAGTCACACTCGACTCAGTTTCTCCTCTTAGAATAACCCACTAGAACAGTATCTTCTCTGAGCTCTACCTAAGGTAAATAAATTCTTTCTTTTTGACAAGAAACCAAAACTACAACAGAGGACAGGTCCAGATCTCATATAACTGAAGTTTTGCTTCCTTACTCCTGCATTGAAACGCTCATTAATCAAGGAAAACCAGTCATTTGTCCCTACATGCTGGTCTGAATCAGTTTGTGTACCATTTTGCCAAACTCCAACACTGTCCAAACGCTGCCCACCAGGTTCAGGGACAGTTTTTATCCTTCATCCATCAGACTCTTGAACCAGCGAGCATTACCTGACTCACCTCAACCTTGAATGCATTTCACAACCTATGAATTCACTTTCAAGGGCTTTGTATTATTTATTTATTTACTTAGTAATACACAAAATGCAGGAAGAACTCAGCAGGTCAGACAGCATCAATGGAAAGAAATAAAGAGTCAATATTTCAAGCTGTGAGCCTTCACCAGGACTTGAAAGGAAGGGGGAAGAAGCTAGGATAAGAAGGTGGGGGAGGGGAAGGAGTACAAACCAGCTGAGGGGAAATGTATGCAGCTGGGTGGGGAGGAAGACACTGGGGTAGTGAGTCAGGTTGAATACATGGTCAGAGTGTGAGAGCAGCAGAGATTACAAAGGGGAAGCAATGTGAGGGGTTTTCACTGAACTCCCGTCTGTTTTGTTTTGTAACTTCAAAACAATAAACTAATTCAAAGGAAGATGCAGGGAGTCTGAAATATGTGCTTATTCACTTTATGCGAGGCAAAACCGTATCATGTGGTACCGTGGTGACGTATGCAATTAACATATTTTTACATATAACCCATAATTAATTATTTAAGTGAACAAGAATGCTTAATCAAACAATACAGGTACAAGATTACTCAAATATTAGTGACATATCAGATACACAGCACCATCAAGTAACTGGTTGAAGAGTCTGAGAGCAACAGAGATCACTGAGGGTCTCACTGAGCTCCCATCGAGGAGAAGATTTAAATTTCTTCAGGGTAGGGTTGCATCGAAGAGCGTGGACAGATCACAGTTCTGGTACAGCTTCACCTTGGTGTAGATGCTGTGCTTGGTTGATCTCCATATGTTTCTCATTGCTCTGGAGGCGCTTCTAGCTTTGCCGAGTCTGCACTACATGTCCTTCTTGGTCCCAGCGTCCCGCCGAATGATGCTGTTCGGGTAGGTGAATCTGCCGGTGCTGGATAAGTCCAAGCCATATCGTATGCCTTGACGGGAGGAGGAGACTTTACATTAAGGGTCATAGTCTCACTCTTTCTCAGGCTGACTCTGAATCCAACCTGTCCACCAATGAGACACAAGTGGTGAGTTTTCTCTTGCCATGTGCTGGTATGTATGTGACAGTAATGTAAGGTCATTTGCACAGTCAAGTTCTTCTAAAGTTATGAATATTTGTTCACCTAATGCTTCTCTGCTTATTTTTCATTGTTTGCCTCATAACCCAGTCAATCACCAGGGTAAATAATATTGCCAACATCACAGAGTCTTGCCTGACTCCTGTCTTGACTTCAAAGCTCAAATTGCAGTCCCAACTGTGCAGATGAAATAAGCATACAAACTCTGGATAAGTGAACAATTTTGGAAGGGATTCCATATGATCTGAGAGTTTGCTAGAGGCTCTCCCTGTGAATGCTATCAAAAGGCTTTTCAAAGTCCACAAATTTCATATACAGTTGTCACTACCACTCTGTAAACTGTTCTATGATGTTACACAGCATGGAGTTCTGATCAACACAGCCTCTGTTCCTCCTGAAGGCAGTTTTCCCTTTCCTCAAGAACACATCGACAATATCTGCAACTCATTGGACAATCACTTTGGTAAGAATCACTTAGAACTCCTTTCTTGGAGATCCTAACGATAACTCCCTTTGTCCAGTTCTTGGGTGCTTGCTCCCATTCCCCGATTATAGTAAACAGTGTTTGCAGGATGGTTGCTGCAACTTTTGGTTCAGTTTTGAACAGCTCAGCAATCAAATTATTTGTTGGGGTCCGGTCCCAAGCCCGCCTTCCAGGTCTTGCTCTGCTCTGCGGACTCTGGACTCTGGGCCTTGCAGCCAGCCCTCCTGTCACACGGAGCCATTGGATCATCTTGGCTTAAGGAGGGACACCAGTTGCCTATTAGGGGGCAGGTGTTTATAAGGGGCTCAGACCCCTAGTTGTGGGGTTGTTATCCTCTGAAGTTGGTTTAACCTGCTCTGTACCTGGGCTGCTGGCTCTGAATCTTGTCTGTATCCTGTTCTACCCTGGTTACCACCCTGCTTGGAATCTTGCTCTGCCCTGGTTGCTGGTCTGTTCTGTATATGCTCTATCTGGTTGGTCTTGTTCCCCTGCTTCTCTCCTGTGCACTGGTCCTGCTGTTCTGACTTATTCTTCTTGCTTGTGCTGCCATGCTGTTGGTTGCCTTTCCCAATTTATCTGTATATCATGGTAGTCCTGCTGCTCACCCTGGACCCAGTTTCCTTCTGATCCCTTGCTTCTGTTGGGCAAGTCTGGCTGGACTGCTGCTGCCTGATGGGGGTTCTACCCCTTCCTACCTGTTGCCTCTTTTGGGGAGGTCTGGCTGGACTGCTGCTGCCTGGTGGGGGTTTGGCCCCTACCTACCTGTTGCCTCTGTTGGGTAGGTCTGGCTGAACTGCTGCTGCCCAGTGGAGGTTCTGCCCTTTCCACCTATTGCTCCCTAAGGGTTGTGCCCTGCACCTGCCCAGGTGTCTGTGACTGGCCCAGGCCTCTGAGCTTTTTCACCTGGGAGGTGTCCCTGCCCAAGATCCATGTGGCCTGACATGTGGAATCCTCCTGCCCTGCCTCAAATGAACTCTGGGATTCTCCTGCCCTGCCTCAAATGAACTCTGGGATTCTCCTGCCCTGCCTGACCTCTGTGATCTAGCTCCACCTGCCTTACCTTTTACATGCCATGGCATCCCCATCCTGTCCTACCCCTAGTACTTCAGTGTCTGCGTCCTGCGTTTGGGTCCATCTGGCCCCCGTTCCTGACAGTATTATAAAGCTGGAACCTTGCTGTTTTTTAATGATTTAATCGCAGCAACAATTTCTTCTTTCTTGGGTGGATCTGTATTGATGTTGAGGTCCTCTGCTACATCTTATGTCAGATTCTTCATTTGATGGTCATCTATTCAGTAATTCTCTGAAAGACTCTGTCCATCATACCACTAGCTCTTTCTCAGTTGTCAAATGCAGATCGTTCTTATCTCTCATGGGACCACTGGACCTGGCCTGGCACTTTCCGCAGACCAATTTTGCATATATTTCCATGATCACCTGAATTGGCTGCTGTTTTGGCTTTCTCTGCTAGGTTTTCAATGTAGACTCTCTTATCCTTTCTTACAAATCTCTTCACTTCCTTGTTAGAATCAGTGAAAGCCTGTTGAAGTTCCACCTTAATGCCTATTGACTTTGCATCTAATAATTTCTTCTTAATTTTCCACCTTTCTTCTAAAGCTGTCCATGTTACCTGTTGTATCCATTCTGTGTTCTTCTTTGTGGCTCTGTGTCCCAGACAAGCCTCACAGTTCTCCTTGAAGAGCAAGGCAATCCATTTCCACATTGTGTCAGTCTTGTCTACTGACACATCCTCGTCAAGGTCTGGAGTCTGTTCTTAAGCTGATTGGTGAAGATGATCTCACACTGGTGTCCTTGAGCTCTTCAACATCAAAACATCTTCGTACATGTGTTTTAGCCCCAGTGCTTCTCAGTTTGAGTGCTACAACAAGGTGGCGATCACTTCCTGTATCTACTTCTCCTTTCAGCTTTACATCCTGCAAGGATCGTCTCCAAGTACCATTGATCATGAAATGGTCAATCTGATTCTTGTCTTGTCCATGGGATGAGCACTAACTCAGTTTGGAGATTTCACAGTGTGGAGCGAGGATCCCTCCTTTGACCAGATGGTTCACGGCACAAAATTCCACCAGTCTTTCACCATTGTTATTCATCGTTCCACATCCATGCGTGCCCATGACCCTAGAGAAGTGTGAGTTGTTATTTCCCACTTTAGTGTTTAGATCTCCCTTGACGATGATTATGTCAGGATGTGGTGTTAACTCTACCTCCGACTGCAGTTGTTTGTAGAAGATATCCTTTTCTTCAATGCCACTATTGTTAGTTGGAGCATAGCACTGGATCACAGTCATGTTCACTTGCTTCACTTTTATGCTGACTCTCATCAGCCTACTGTTGATTGGTTTCCACTCCAGCAAGCACTTCTCAACGCCTTTCTTCAAAATGACAGCCACACCATCATGATGCTGCCCATTTTCCCATCCTGAGTCTAAAACTGTTTCACCAGTTGCTGCCTTTAGTCTGTCAGACCCTGTCCATGTGCTTTCACTGACACCCAGTATATGCAGGTTGTAACAACACATTCCTGCAGTTATTTGTGCTGGCTTTCCAGTGTTGTACATGGTTTGTACATTCCAAAAAAAAGTTTGGCCTTGGTCTTGGTGGTGCTCAGGGCTTCCTTCATCGTGCCAGTAGCTTCCTCTTGGTTTTCACTACTGTCAGTCATGCAGATCCCGGGTGGAGACTAGGAATACAGTTGCACACAGATATAGAAGGATTCTTCATTTCTGTTTTCGTAACCATTGTTTTTGACCAATAAGGGTTGTTAGTCCTGGTTTGAATTCATGAACCTGGAGGACCAGTGGACCACTCTTGGTCTGACCTCTACCTTTATAACTGTTTGGCATGGGTGACCCTTCTAAGAGTCAAAGCACGGAGCCCTCACTCCAGTCAACGTAGCTCTCCAGGTCATTGAGGCATGCAAGCCTCCGAGCCCTAAGACAAGGTTGTGGTCCTCTTGGAGGCAACAGTGGAAAGGGTGAGCATTTTCAAGTTCCTGTGTGTCAACATTTCTGAAAATCTATCCAGGGCCCAACATATTGATGCAATAAAGAAGAAGGCATGGCAGTAGCTATATATAATAACAAGATAGGTTTGTCACCCAAAGCCTCTAGCAAATTTCTACAGATGTACTGTGGCAGTAGCTATATATAATAACAAGATAAAGGAGATTTGGTTTGTCACCCAAAGCCTCTAGCAAATTTCTACAGATGTACTGCGGTTGCAATTCTCTGGCACTGAGGGGCCACTGCACAGGATCAGAGAAAGCCACAGAGCCAGCTCCATCATGGACACTAGCCTCCCCAACAATGAGGCCATCTTCAAAAGGTGATGCCTCAAAAATGCAGCATCTATCATCAAGGACCGAGAAAATGCTTTTCTCCTTGGGTGACTGTAGAAGGCAGGTACACAGTACACAACATTCAGCTCCATTGCCATTGATGAACTCATTGATGGGGTAGATGCCAGTATATGATGTTCTTAATTTCCAGTAGGGTCTTAAGACCATAAAAAAGACATAAAGGGCAAACAACTAAACCTTTGTTTGAACCTGGAATGCTCACTGTGACCGAGCGTGCCGCCAAATGGTGCAAATGTTTGTCTTGGATGATCTACTTGTGATTGCAAGACCCTGTTGGACATTGATGATGTAGATTACTGCAAATCTAGATCATCTTCCACTGTAAATCTAGTTCACTGGTTCGACAGCAGGGCAGCTGCTTCTCCAGGTCATTTTGCCAGGGCAGCCACTCGGGAGAGGTGATTCTGGAGGCAGGGCGCCATGCTAGGCATCTAGGCAAGGTTGTTCCCACCATTGCTGCCACCCTCCAGTGTTCAGATGGTGGAAGATAAACTGGACTGAGTAGGCCTGCATCTGCAAAAACACGTACCGGGGAACTGCTGTGTGCTTGTTCTTGCAGAAACATGGCTCCAGAACAACATCCAAGCATCATCAATCTACAGCCATGATACTCAGGGAGCTGGGCTGTGTTTTTTTTTGTGACTGTATGCTTTACTGTTATCATAATTATGTGTGCTACATGTGACTTGTGCTGTGTGTGTGTCTGTTAGTAACATGTTTTGCACCTGGGCCTGGGAGGAACACTGCTTCATTTGGCTGTATTCATTTGTATGGTTGAATGACAATTAAAGTGGAACTTGAACTTAGTATTACCATCAGGGAGGAGGCCATTGATCCCGAAGACACACACTCAGCATTTTAGAAACAGTTTCTTTCTTTCGGCCATCAGATTTCTGAATAGCCTGTGAACCCATACAAACTACGTCACAATTTTTGCTCTCTTTTTGCACTACTGATTCACTTTTACATAGATTTCTTATTATAATTTATAGCATATTTTATGAATTGCACAGTACAGCTGCCACAGAACAACAAATTTTATAATATATGTCACTGATAATCAACCTGCTTCTGTTTTCACCAAAATGAAAATAAATTAACTTTTCTTTTCTTACAGAGACTAGCACAGACCACGGAAATGATACCGACCCATTTAGATCTGAATGTCAGTCTAAACCTTCCAGACATTACTAATCACATTCTCATCTCTAATGTTGTTGGCTTCATTTGCATAAGCAGGACCTTTTGACTATCGATGATGAAAGTGGACAACTTTGTCTTGAAATTAAGTTTATTTAATTATTTTATACCAAAACCCTAAAAATTATCATTATTTTAATATCAGAATGAGAATCAGGTTTATTATCACTAACATATACATGAAATTTCTGGCTGCCGTACAGAGCAAGACATGAAAGTTACAAATATTCATTCACTGGCCACTTTATTAGGTACACCTGTGCAGCTGCTCATTAATGCAAATATCTAATCAGTCAATCATGTGGCAGCAACTCAAAGCATAAAAAGCAGGTAGACATGGTCAAGAGGGGAAATAAATATAATCTAAGTCACTTTGACCTGGGAATGAATATTGGGGCCAGAGGAGGTGCTTTCAGTATCTCAGAAACTGCTGATCTTCTTGTATTTTCACATACAGCAATCTCTAGAGTTTTCAGAGAATGGTACAATAAACAAAAAACACTTTGCTAATGAGAGAGGTCAGAGAAGAATGTTCAAGCTGATAGGAGTGTGACAGGAATTCAAATAACTACGTTACAAAAGTGGTGTGCAGAATAATATCTCTGAATGCTCAACACATTGAACCTTGAAATGGACGGGCTACAGCAGCTGAAGACCTAAAACATACTGTCTGTGGCCACTTTATTAGGTACAGGAGATACAGGAGTGTGTGTATATAAATTACGCACAAGAGGAATAGTGAGGAAATGTGAATGAATCTTTCAGAAATCTAACGGTGGAAGGGAAGTGGCTGTCCTAAATTGTTGACTGTGTGTCTTCAGGCTCCTCTAACCCCCAGCAATGGCAGTAGCGAGAAGAGGACATGTCCCAGATGGTGAAGGTCCTTAATGATTAATGTCTCCTTCTTAAGGCACTATTTTTTGAGGATTCCCTCGACGGTGGGGAGGGTTGTGCCCATGATGGAGCTGACTGAGCCTACAACACTCTGTACCCTGTTGCAATCACGTGCACTGGAACTTCCATAACAGGCGGTGGTGAAACCAGTAGGAATGTTCCCCACTGTTCATCTGTAGAAATGAGCAAGTCTTTGGTGATATACCAAATCTCCTCACAATCCTAATGAGGTTTAGCCATTGTATGTCGCCTTCATGATCACATCAACGTGTTGGACCCAGGAAAGATTCTTGATAGGAACTTGAACCACTCAACCTTTCTACAGATGGCCCCTCAATGATGGTTCCAAGACCTTGGCCTTAAAACTGCCTTGTTCCTTCCTTGCAGACCCCAGTCGGTTCAGATTAGCAACATCTCCTCCATGATCTCGATTAACACAGGTGCATCACAAAGCTGTATGCATAGACCCCTGCTCTACTTGCTACACACTTTTGACTGAGCGGCTAAGCACAGCTCCAGTGCCATATTCTAGTTTGCGGATGACATCACTGTTGTAGGCCAAGTCAAAGATGGTGATGAATCAGCATATAGGAAGGAGATTGAAAATCTAACTGAGTGGTGCCACAGTGACAATCTCTTACTCAATATCAGTAAGACCAAGGAGATGATTATTGACTTCAGGAGGAGAAATCCCTGAGCGAGTCCTCATCAGAGGATCAGAGAGTTTGGCTACTTTAAATTCCTTGGTGTAATTATTTTGGAGGACCTGTTCTCGACCCAATACGCAAGTGCAAATGTGAAAAACCACGACGGTGCTTCTATTTCCTTAGGAATTTGTGGAAATTTGACATGACATCTGAAATTTTGAAAAACTTCCGCAGATGTGTGGTGGAGAGCATATTGACTGGTATGGAGATGACAAAGCCATTGATTGGAAAATCCTACAAAAAGTAATGGATACGGCCTTATCCATCACAATTAATGCCCACCCGACCACTGAGTGCATCTACAAGAAGCTCTGTCACAGGAAAGCAACATCCACCATCAGGGAGCCCCACCACCTGAGAGATGCTCTCTTCTCATAGCTACCATCAGGAAGAAAGTACAGGTACCTGGGGACTCACACCACCAGGTTCAGGAACAGTTATTACCCCTCAACCATCAGACTCTTGAACCAAAGAGGGTAACCTCGCTCGATTTCACTTGCCCAATCATTAAAATGTTCCCTCAAACAATGGACTCACTTTCAAGGACTCTTCATCTCAGGTTCTGGATATTTATTGCTTATTTATGTATTATTATTAATTCTTTCTTTTCACATTTTCTCAGTTTGTTGTCGTCTGCTCTCTGGTCGAATGTCCAAGTTGGGCAGTCTTTCGTTGATTCTGTTAGGGTTATTATTCTATAGATTTATTGAGTATGTCCACAGGAAAATGAACCACACAGTTGTAAATGGTGACCTGCATGTATTTAGATAAGAAACATACTTTGAACTTTGCGGACTGTTATGTGTTCTCCAGACTTCCCTTTCCTAATGCCCACCATCAATTCCATGGTCTATTGCAAGAGAGTGGGTTTGAAATGTTTGCATTTAAAATGAAAGTAAGCTGTTAATAAAGTTACTTTCACACATCACCAGAACATCCCAAAGCACTGACATCCAAGATGGACCTGCTTCAGCAAAAACCCATGTGCTAATGATCAGATATAGATTGTATTGTAGATTCTTAATGGATTCTGATTGAAGACTAATTAACAGCCATAAACTGACATCATCTCTTACTTTTCAAAACAAGGTTGGAATTGAAATACACTGACAGACTTTGAAAAATTCACAGAATAGGTACATTCCAACAGGAAAGAAAAATACCACATGTAAGTAAACGAGAGGTCATAAGTTTCAGGAGAGAGGGGAATGATTTAAAGGTGTCGAGGGGAGCACGTTTTTCACACACACTCTAGTGCTTGCATGAAATGAACTGCCAGAGAAAAAGTTGGGACAAAGGTCCTTTTCTCATGTCATATACATCAATTAATCTATACGGAATATGAAAACTGATGGTAGGTGATCTTGTAGATATTTCCAAACAGAAATGAGGATTAACCAAGTGAGCATTGTTTTGTGGAAAAGAATGTTGGGGAATTCATAATAGAAAACAAGGGATGGCAATTGATAAAACAAATATTTTGCTTAAATCTTCACTGTGTAGGATACAAATAACATCTTTATTTGTGAGAGAGTGACATCTTGTAGAGCTGGAGCCATCTCATTGGGAGTGAGTGATAGTTTGAGCCAATTTAAATAAAGCAGCTGTAAGCAGAGCGGCCATTGTGTGAGTGGAACAGTGTTAGGGTGGTCCAGCTTTGATACAACAGGCTTGGGCCAGAACCTGCTTGGACAAGAACCTACTTGGACAAACACAGACACAGTTTCTAAGTAATTTTCAAGTAATTTTTTTCAAAATATTAGTACATAACTAGTCTGCTGTGAATGAGTCCAAATTTTGTGGTATGTTCCTTGTGTGAGATGTGGGAACTTTGGGAGACCTTCAGTTTCCCTGATAACTACATCTGCATGAAGTGCACTGAGCAGCAGCTCCTTAGAGTCCATGTTAAAGAGCTGAAGCTGCAGCTTGACGGCCTTTGGCTCATACAGAAAGTTGAGGAGGTGATAGATGGATTCTTGGATCATTGGTCTCTCTTTCAGGGAAGATGGGATCTGTACACAAGGGACAGTCTGCACCTGTATAGGATGGGGACTTATATCCTAGCGAGAAGGTGTTCTCGTGCTGCATGGTGGGGAATGCAGTTTAAACTAGAGTTGCAGGGGGATGGGAACCAGAGCACCAGAATGGATAGTGCTGTGGTTGTGAAGAAAGATGTTGTTAAGTCTACAGAAAAGGCTAGGAATCAAAAGATTGATCATACTGAGACTAATATTCTAAGATGCATATATTACAATACAAGGAGTACTGTGGGAAAGGCGAAGAACTTAAGGTGTGGATCAGCAAGTGGAATTATGATGTCGTAGCCATTAGTTTGCAGGAGGGGCAAGACGAGCAACTCAGTGTTCCGGGATTCCGTTGTTTTAATAAATATAGAATGAGAGGGATTAAAGGGGGAAAGATAACATTACTATTCAGGGAAAATATCATGGTAGTACTCAGTCAGGACAGACCAAGGAACTCATCCAGTCAGTCCTTATGGGTAAAACTGAGGAATAAGAAAAGTATGACAATGTTAATTGGATTATATTATAGAACACCCAACAGTCAGCCGGATTTAGTGAAGCGAATTTGTAGAGATCGCACGTTGTTGCAAAAGATGTATAGTTGTGTTAATAGGTGATTTTAACTTTCCACACATTGACCAGGACTCCCATACCATGAAAGGGCTGGATGGGAGGCATATATCAAATGTGTTTAGGAAAGTTTACTTAATCAGAACATAGGAGTCCCAAGCAGAGAGAGTGTGTTATTAGATCTCCTAATAGGGAATGAGACAGTGCAGGTGACAGAATTTTGTGCTGGGGAACATTTGGTATATTGTGAACATACTGCCATTAGCTTCGAGGTAATTATGGTAAAGGATAGTTCTGGTTGAGTTTCTAAATTGGAGAAAGGCCAATTTTGATGGTATCAGGAAGGATCTGGCAAGTGTGGATTAGAATAGGTTGCTTTCTAGCGAAGCTGTACTTGGTAAGTGGGAGGCCTTCAGAAGTAAAATCTGAGTGTACAGAATGTGTATATTTATGTCAGAATAAAAGGGAAGAATAACAGGTTCATGTTGGAGGACCAACACCTTATATTCTGTCTAGGAACATTGATTTCTCCAAAATCCCATAATTTTTCCCCTCCTCCTTTCCTCTCCTGATCTGTTGAGTTCCTCTGGCATTTTGTGTGTGTTGCGCAGATTTAAGCAGATAGTTTGAAGTGAATAACTCATCTCCTTCTACCTTAGGCCACACACATATCAATCACCCCTGCTGTGGACACTTTCTGGAGGTCCAAGATCTGTATGCTCCACATCCACCGGACTAAGTGTGTAAATGTAAGAGGGGACTATGTTGAAAAATAAATGTGCTAGGTTTTCTAAAATTGACTCCTCTACCTTAGGCCACAATCTTATCAATCACCCCTCGTATGTTAAGAGCAAAGGGATGGCAAGGGAGATAATTGATCTTCTGTAAAATCAGAGTGGTAATCTCTGAGGAGCTGAAAGAGTTGAGGAAAAGCCTAAATTGACTTTTTGTACCTGTATTTACTTGATTGACAAGACACAGAGTCTATAGATGTGAGGAAATGCAGCAGTGAGGTCATGCACACTATACAGATTACAGAGGAGCAGATGTTTGCTGCCTTGAGGCACACTAGGATCGATAAATCCCCCAGTCCTGACAAGGTGTTCCCTCAGACCCTGAGGGAGGCTAGTGAAAAAATTGCAAGGGTCCTAGTTGAGACATTTAAAACATCCTTAGCCATGGATGTGGTGCCAGAGGATTGGAGGATAGCTATTGCTGTTCCATTGTTTATGAAAGGCTCTAAGAATAAGCCAGGAAATTATAGACTGGTAAACTTGACATTAGTCATGGGAATGTTATTGGAAGCTTTTCAAAGGGACTGAATATATGATTATTTGGATAGACAAGGGGTAATTAGGGATAGTTACCATGGCTTTGTGCATGGTAGGTCATGTCTAAATAATCTTTTAGTTTATTTCAAAGGAAATTACCAAAAACGTGGATGAAGGCAAGACAGTAGATATTGTCAATGTGGACTTCAGCAAGGCACAAGAGGTTGGTCAAGAAGATGAGTTTGTAAATTTGATTAGACATTGGCTTTGCGAGTGAATCCAGCGAGATGGTTGCCTCTCTGACTGGAGGCCCGTGACCAGTTCATTGCCACAGGGATTGCCACAGACTTGTTGGGCCCTTTGTTGTTTGTCATCTATTCAATGATCTCGATGATAATGTGCTTAACCAGATCAGCAAATTTCTGGATGACTCAGAGACTGGGGGTCTAGTAGAAAACTATCAAAGCTTGCAGCAGTATCTGGACTAGCTGGAAAATGGGCTGAAAAATGGCAGATAGAACTTAATGCAGACAAGTGTGAGGTGTTGCACTTTGGGAGGATCAACCAGGGTAGGTCTTACACAGTGATCAGTAGGGAACGAGCAGTGTGGTAGAACAGAGGGATCTGGAAATACAAATCCATAATTCCTTGAAAGTGGTTTTACAGGTGGATAGTGCCAGAAAGAAATTTTTTGGCACATTGGTCTTCATAAAAGAATGTATTGAGTACAGGAGTTGGGATGTTATGTTGAAGTTGTAAAAGATGTTGGTGAGTCCTGATTTGGAGAATTGTGTGCAGTGTTGGTCACCTACTTGCAGGAAAGATGTCAATAAGTTTGAAAGATTGCAGGGAAAATTTACAAGGATGCTGCGAGGACTTGAGGACCTGAGTTAAAGGCAAAGGTTGCATAGGTTAGGACTTCATTTCCTAGAATGTAGAAGAATAAGAGGAGATTTATTAAAGGTATACAAAATTATGAGGGGGATAGATAGGGCAAGCAAGCTTTCTTTCCACTGAGGTTGTGTGAGCCTGCAACTAGAGGTCATGCATTATGGGTGAAAGGTGAAATGTTTAAGGAGAACCTAAGTGGGAACTCCCTCATTCAGAGGGTGGTGATAGAGTGGAACAAGGTAGCAGTGCAAGTGGTGGATATGGGGACAATTTCACCATTTATGAGAAATTTGGATAGGTACATGGGTGAGAGGTGTATGGAGGGTTATGGTGTGGATGCCGGTCAATGAGACTAGGCTGATTAATATTTTGGCACTGACTTGATGGGCCAAGGAGCCTGTTTCTTTGCTGTAGTGTTCCATAACTCTATGACTTGTTACATCCTGGAGATTGCTATAAATATGAACTGGAAAGCAGGGAGGAATTCATTAAAATTAACATTACTTCATTCTGTGCAGACCTTTGTGCTGATCCAGTTGCTGCATTTGCGTTCTCACCTGTTCCACCCTGTTGCCCCCTCATGATGTATCCCTACAGCCTGTCCAGAGGACAGAGGGCATCTTTTCTGTTTCCCATCTCAGTCAAAGCCTCTCATGCTCCGCCTGAAAGCTGCCCAGCCTTGTTCTCTGGTGTCAGGCTGTCTTTGTAACAAGCTGCAGCAGCTCTGCAACACCAGCTGCAAGCACAGTGCACCTTCTGCTTTACAATAAATATGAGTGAATGTACCTGATGAGTCTATCTCCTGCTTGACCCAATGATAGATGAGTGTTGACTGCCTCCAGATAATGGGGATGGGGCAGTGGGGAGAGCAGGTGAGAAGTGGAAAGTGATATTGGTGGTGGTTTGACTGTTTAAAGGTAAGATGTTGGTGAACTTTCCAGTACCATCATCTCCAGACATGGTTTGTTATGAAGACACAATGAAAACATTGAAAGGAGATGTGTCTTTGGATATTTACAAATTTAGCACTTATAACTACGGACTGAGTGAAACATTTTGTCAATGTGGTCTAACACTAATGAGATTCGTGGAAATATAATGAGGTTTGTGGGTGTCGTGTATGTGTGGAAGGGATTCAAGCAGAACCACGAGGTCTTGTACTGAATATTCATGGGAATGAATCGCGCAACCACCAGGATAGAGAAGGAGTCTGAAAATGTGGAACCAGGAATCAAGCGTACCAAAGGTACAGTGAATGTCGTCTCATTCCCGATCATTTGAAACCATACTGTTATGCAGGATTAAAGTTTGTGTGGTCACCAGTAACATGGGTACAAGGGGCAGGCTGTTTTACTGGGGCCCAAACTCTGGATGCTTGGAGCTGCAATGGTTACGGGTTGAGTCACATTATAGGGGCTGCTGGTCCCTGCAGAAGGTAACTGCTGACCAAGATTGTGATTCCTTATTACCATGGCAGCTATCGGGGCAAATGTGAGTGGGAGCAGCGATCCCCTCTAAATAGTTGCAAGGGAAATGCAAACAACTTCTATCAGCTTGCTGATTATCAGGATTAGAATGATTACCTGGATCGGATTTGTCCTGCTTTGTCTGGACAAGACATATTTAGGCAATTATCCACATCGTTAGGTGGGGGTCAGAGTTGTAAATTTACTGGAGCAGACTGGAGGGAGGAGTGTTTAGTTCTGGAGTGGACTTTGGTAGTGTAATGGGAAGGGTACCCTGTCCTTTGTGACACTCGAAGCCATTTCTTGATGTCAGGTGAATTGGGCAAAGAGTGAGGTTAAGAAAGGTGGTTGTGCCCATGAGGTCAGGCACTAGAACAGCTGACAATCCATCTGAGAGGAAATTCAGAGCTTGGGCTGAAAGCTGAATGAAGAATCTCAATGTGACACCTTCCTCGGAAGAGGTCAGCAGAATCCAGGCAGTGCATCCAGAATTCCCAAGTCCAAGAGATCTGTAAAAGCTGAAGTTATCTGGAGCTAAGGGTTGTGGTGAAATTGCTGCTGGTGAATGGGTATGATGATAATCACTGAGGTGATATTGCATTGTGAGTTGGTGGTATCAACCAAGAGTACACCCTTGAGCCAGAAGTGAACATTTGCAGTACTCTAACAAACTATTAGCTTGCAGTTCTAACTGGTCAAAACTGTACCTGTGTCTACTGTGGGCCAGTTAATAAAGTGAATACTGCATTATAATGACAGTGGGATATGAGGGCAGAAGGTGTTGATTACTGAAACATCC